>NC_092752.1:38651498-38956578 GCF_047496795.1 Chiloscyllium punctatum | reverse complement strand
TTTGGCCAGGTTGATGTTGGTGGATGTAAATAGGGCTGTTATGTCAAAGGATACCATTATTTCATCCTTTTCTATCTTGCTGTCTTTGATGGTCTTCAGGAATTCTTGGGCGGAGTGACTGGAGTGCGAGTCTTCTACTAAGTGTTTTAGTTCCTTAGCTAATCTGTACATTGGTGTTCCAGATAACCAAACAGGCAGAAAGCTAGCCACAAGGATACATGAACATCAACCAGCCACAAAAAGACATGAACCACTATCACTAGTATCCTTACACACAGGTGAGAAAGGACACCACTTTGACTGGGACAACGCGTCCACCCTAGGACAAGCAAAACAGAGACATGCATGAAAATGTTAAGAAGTATGGCACTCCAAGCAGAAGTCTATCAACAAACACAGTGATTTGGACTCCATTTACCACCCTCTGAGAAAAAGAACTTGAAATGATATCACCAACCCAAGGAATCCTAAGCATAAAAAGAAAGTGAAGCAAAACACCAGCGCTTCACCAGAGATTCACTGATTTTGTTACCTAGTATGGTGATGAAACTTCTGAAAATGAACCTTTCAGCCCAGCAAGCAAACTTACATCCAGAACCGAACTAAATAAACATAATATGATAGCTGCTACAGAGATGTGAGTGTCAAGGGCTGGATCCTGAATAATGAGGGAAAATGTAATAGTCAAGCTGAAAGGAAGCTTGATAAAGGTGGAGATTTGTCACTTTTAACTAAGGATGACATTGACACAATAGAGGTGTCTTTGCATTAAGTGTTCAGGATGTGGAATCAGTCTGAGTGCAGATGAGGAATAGTAGGGGAAATAAGTCATTAGAAAGTGTGGTCTACAAGTCCTGTAACCACAATGAAAGGGAAAGTATACAAGAAATTTTGGGTGCTTGTGACAGATGACAATCAGGATGATTTTAATTGATGTATAATCTGGAAAACACGGGTTGGCAGTAGTAGCCTGGATGAGGAGTTCAGAGTTAATCTTTTTATAGCACCATATTCTGCAACCAGTCAGAGAACTGATTTTAACAAGCTGAAAAAACTAGGGATGCTGGAAATTTGCAATAAAAACAGAGATTGCTGGAAAATCTCAGCAGGTCTAGCAGCATCTGTGGAGAGTTAATGTTTCTGAAGTTCTGAAGAAAGGTCCCTGGATCTGAAGTGGTAACTCTAATTTCTCTCCAGAGGTGCTGCCAAGCCTGCTGGGTTTTTCCAACAATTTCCGTTTTGTTCCTGATTTCCAGTATCCATAGCTCTTTTATTTTTTTGATGCTAGACTTGGTAATGTGACTGACTAATTAATTAATGACTCAGAGTAAAGACACACCTAGGAAAGAGCAGCCACAATATAGTTGACTTTTACAATCAGTTTGAAATAAGACCAGATTTTAAATTTAAGTAATAACAACCAAGTGGAAATAAAAGCTGAAATAAACTGAGAAACTAAGTGGCAGACATTTAGGGGTATAGTTCAGGACATGATAAGTTTGTTCCTTCTAAGGGGAAGATCTAACATCCATGGTTAACTGAAGAAAACATCAAACTTAAGGGAGTAATTGCACAAAAGTGAGTGGCAGGCCAAATGATTGGATAGGACTTAAAGGATAACAGAATGACTAAAAGATTTATCAGGAGAATTTTGATGACATAAAAATGGTTGGCAAGAATTTCTACAGGTACTTCGAAATGTAAAGAGTGAATAAAATGAGTCTTGGTCCTTTAGAGAGTGAGACTGGGGAATTAATAGTACAAAATAAGGAAGTGGCACATGAAAGGAGCAAATATTTCACTTCTGTCTTCATTATAGACGATACAAAAAATCATTCCAGTAATTGTTATAAATCAACAGGTGGAGGGGAGAGAAGATCTTGGTGAAATTACAATCACTAAAGAGACAGTACTGAGCAAACTGATGAGATTGCAGAATGGCAAGCTCCTCGTCCTGATGGACGTTACCCTCGCGTCTTAAAAGATGGTTCAGCAGTCAATGCATCTGTATTAATTTTCCAAAATTTGTTACAGGAAAATGATGTATAATCTGTCATCAATGAAGGCATTTGCAACCAGCAGATTAGTGAGGATGAAGTCAAGTAGATTTCTTCCTCTTGTTGGTTCCCTCCACAAAACGTGTTTTGGTTGGAATCTTCAATGTCTGTCACCAAGAGTGGCTCAGAAATACCACCACTGAAGGGGTTAACTGAATACTAAAGGACATAGCTGCTGAACTGGCTCTGTGGCAGGTGGTGAGGGAACCAACAAGAGGAAGAAATCTACCATCTCATCAGACTGGAAAATGGCAGATAACTCATCTTCTGAAGAGGAGAGTGAGCCAGAAGGGGAAACTAGAACCAGTTAGCTCTTATGTTTGTTGTGGAGAAGGTGGCAGAATGTTTTTCGCTAGCCACTTAGAAAACTCAAGGCACTCTGGAAAAGTTCTCATAGTTTTGCAGAATGGAGAGCACGCTTATCCAATTTATTTGAGTTTTTGAATGCTGCAGCTTTTCTTGTCCTGTCATTTTAATATGATTTTCTTAGTTTACTACTTAATTCATTCATTTATTTGTTCTCCTTTCCTTTTTGTACATTTTGTTAATCCATTCACTTGTTCCTGTCTTGCTTTAAACTTCAGGAGTAGAATAGACCTTAATCACAATTGGCTTCTTCCTCTGTGGGAGAGTTTTGCCCTGATTTGTCCTACATGTGACTTTAGACCCACAGCATTGTGAGGAACACAACCATCCTCTGAAATAACCTAGCAAGCCACTTGTGTATGAAACTGCCATAAAAAACTAAACAAAGCAATGGACCTGGACAAACCATCTAGCATTGACCTACACAGTGGAAATGACAAGAGCAAACAGAGCCCTGCTCAGTTCTCCTTACTAATATTTGGGGGCTCTTGGCAATTCTTGTGACAAAATTGAGATGATTGGGCCAACATTGAGAGAGCTGTCCCACAACTATGCAACATAGTTCTGCTCACAGAATCGTACTTTACAATGTCCCAGGACCCAACCCTCTCCATACTTGGTAATGTTCTGTTCCACCATCAATTTAAAACCACCACAGGTGATGGCGCTGTAGTATATAGTTAAGAAGGAACTGCCTTCAGAGTTCTCAACATTGATGGTAAATCCTATGAAGTTTCATGACGTCAGGTCAAATATGGGCAAGGAAACCTTCGCTTGACTAACTCCTTCCTCCCCGATGAATCAGAATTCCTGCACGCTGGCCACCACTTGGGAAAAGCACCAAGAGAGTCAAGGACACAAAATGTGCTTTGGTTGGAGTCTTCAATGTCTGTCACCAAGAGTGGCTCAGAAATACCACCACTGAAGGGGTTAACTGAATACTAAAGGACCTGCTGAACTGGCTCTGTGGCAGGTGGTGAGGGAACCAACAAGAGGAAGAAATCTACTTGACTTCATCCTCACTAATCTGCTCATTGCAAATGCCTTCATTGATGACAGTATCACTATGAGGTATCATTGCACAGTCTTTGTGGAGATTTTACTTTGACGATATCCTCCATTATGTTGTGTAGCACTATCACCATGCTAAATAGACAATAGACAATAGATGCAGGAGTAGGCCATTCAGCCCTTCGAGCCTGCACCGCCATTCAATATGATCATGGCTGATCATTCCCAATCAGTATCCTGTTCCAGCCTTATCTCCATAACCCTTGACTCCACTATCTTTAAGAGCTCTATCCAATTCTTTCTTAAATGAATCCAGAGACTGGGCCTCCACTGCCCTCTGGGGCAGAGCATTCCACACAGCCACCACTCTCTGGGTGAAGTAGTTTCTCCTCATCTCTGTCCTAAATGGTCTACCCCGTATTTTTAAGTTGTGTCCTCTGGTTCGGCACTCCCCCATCAGCGGAAATATGTTCCCTCCTGCCAGAGTGTCCAATCCTTTCATAATCCTATACGTTTCAATCAGATCCCCTCTCAGTCTTCTAAACTCAAGGGTATACAAGCCCAGTCGCTTCAGTCTTTCCGTGTAAGGCAATCCTGCCATTCCAGGAATTGACCTCGTGAACCTACGCTGCACTCCCTCAATAGCCAGAATGTCTTTCCTCAAATTTGGAGACCAGAACTGGACACAGTAGTCCAGGTGTGGTCTCACCAGGGCCCTGTACAGCTGCACAAGCACCTCTTTGCTTCTATACTCAATTCCTCTTGTTATGAAGGCCAGCATGCTATTAGCCTTCTTCACGACCTGCTGTACCTGCATGCTTGCCTTCGTTGACTGGTGGACAAGAACACCCAGATCTCTCTGAACAGCCCCTTTACCTAATTTGATACCATTGAGGTAGTAATCTGCCTTCCTGTTCTTGCCACCAAAGTGGATAACCAGACATTTATCCACATTAAACTGCATCTGCCATGCATCTGCCCACTCACCTAACTTGTCCAGGTCACCCTGTAATCTCCTAACATCCTCATCACATTTCACCCTACCACCCAGCTTTGTATCATCAGCAAATTTGCTAATGTTATTGCTGATACCATCTTCTATATCATTTATATATATTGTAAAAAGCTGCGGTCCCAGCACGGATCCCTGCGGTACCCCACTGGTCACTGCCTGCCATTCCGAAATGGAGCCGTTAATCACTACCCTTTGTTTCCTATTAGCCAACCAATTCTCTAACCAATCTAGTACTTTGCCCCCAATACCGTGCGCCCTAATTTTACTCACTAACCTCTTGTGTGGGACTAAATGAGGTAGACATCAAACAGACGCAGCAACTCAATACTAGGGGGGGGGCGTTGAATATGATCAGAAGCAGCAGAATTGCTTTCAAGCCCAATCTATCCTCTCATGAACTAGCATATCCCACGCTATCCCATCAATATGAAGCCAGGAGTTCAACTCTGGCTCATTACGAGTGCAGTAGACATGCCAAGACCAGCACCAGACAATCCTAAAAACGAATGTTAACCTTGTGAAGTTGCAAGACAGGCCTACCTGTATTCTGAGCAGTGAAAGTAGCATGCAACAGACAGGGCTAGGTGTGTCCACACAAACAAATCAAATCTAAACTCTGCGCTCCTGCCCATATTTTAAAAGATAAAAAATGTTTCCCCAGCAGTTCAGCGTTCTTCATTTTTTTGACAGCAGTTGAAGTGGGAGAATAGGCACTGCTGCGTAAGTGAGGCTTTATATTTGGGTGTTGCTTTACCCAAAACATTACATGGGTAGTGTCTCCCACCCATCCTCCTCCTCTAACCAAACAAAAAGATTCTGTGTGCCGAATTGGTAAGGTGTCTAGCTCAATTTATTTTAAGTTTCTTAGTGGTTTTTTAGGATAGGAGGAATGGAGGTTAGGGCAGTTGAATTTTCCTCCATCAGAATGTGGGAGGTAAGGGTCACCAGTAGTGGCCCTGCTGACTGCATCTGTAGGAACTACACCCAACTCCAGCTCCTCAAAAACTGTGTTAGGGAACTGAAGCTGGACTGGATGAACTTCGGATCATTTGGGAGGCAGAGGGAGTTATTGGGAAGAGTTACAGGGAGGTAGTCAACAGCAAGTATACTGTTTTGGATACTGTTAAGGGAGATGACTTACCAGGGATAAGCAATGGGGCATAGATCTCTGGCACAGAGTCTATCCCTGTTGCTCAGAAGGGAAGGGGGAAGAGGAGCAGAGCATTAGTCATTGGGGACTCCATAGTTAGGGGGACAGATAGGAGGTTCTGTGGGAACGAGAGAGACTCATGGTTGCTGTGTTGCCTCCCAGGTGCCAGGGTTTGTGTTTTCAGGATTCTTGAGGAGGGGGGGGGAGCAGCCCCAAGTCGCGGTCCACATAGGCACCAATGACATAGGTAGGAAGAGAGATGGGGAGTTAAGGCAGAAATTCAGGTGGAAGCTTAGGGCTAGAACAAACAGAGTTGTTGTCTCTGGTTTGTTGCCCGTGCCATGTGCTAGCAAGGCAAAGAAGAGGGAGAGGCAGGGGTTGAATACGTGGCTACAATGATGGTGCAGGAGGGAGAGCTTTGGATTCCTGGATAATTGAGGCTCATTCTCGGGTAGCTTGGACCTCTACAAACAGGATGGTCTTCATCTGAACCAGAGGAGTACCAATATCCTGGGGGGAATATTTGCTAATACTCGTTGGGTAGGTTTAAACTAATTCAGCAGGGGAATGGGAACCAAAATTGTAGTTCAAGTATACTGGAGGTTGAGAGTGTTGAAGTCAGAACTAAGATTTCAAGATCGCAAGAAGGAACTGGCAAGGAAGTTGGTTTGAAGTGTGTCTACTTCAATACCAGGAGCATCCGGAATAAGGTGGGTGAACTTGCAGCATGGGTTGGTACCTGGGACTTTGGTGGTGTGGCCATTTCAGAGACATGGGTAGAGCAGGGACAGGAATGGTTGTTGCAGGTTCTGGGATTTAGATGTTTCAGTAAGAACAGAGAAAATAGTAAGAGAGGGGGTGGTGTGTGGCACTGTTAGTCAAGGACAATATTACAGTTGCAGGAAGGACTTTTGAGGACTCATCCACTGAGATAGTATGGGCTGAGATTAGAAGCAGGAAAGGAGAGATTACCCTGTTGGGAATTTTCTACAGACCTCCAAATAGTTCCAGAGGTGTCGAGGATAGGATAGCAAAGATGATTCTCGATAGGAGCGAGAGTGACAGGGTGGTTGTTATGAGGGACTTTAACTTTCCACATATTGACTGGGAATACTATAGTTCAAGTACATTAGATGGGTCAGTTTTTGTCCAATATGTGTAGAAGGGTTTTCTGATACAGTATGTATAGAAGCCAACAAGGGGCAAGGCCACATTGGATTTGGTACTGGGTGATGAACCCGGCCAGGTGTTAGATTTGGAGGTAGGTGAGCACTTTGGTGATAGTGACCACAATTCAGTTTACTATAGTGATGGAAACAGATAGGTATATACCGCAGGGCAGAAGTTATAGCTGGGGGAAAGGCAGTAACAATGTGCTTAGACAAGATTTAGGATGCATAGGATGGGGAACGAAACTGCGGGGGATGAGCACAGTTGAAATATGGAGCTTATTCAAGGACCAGCTGCTTCGTGTCCTTGATAAGTATGTACCTGTCAGGCAGGGAAGAAGTTGTCCAGTGAGGGAGCCATGGTCTACTAAGGTGGTTAAATCTCTTGTCAAGAGGAGGAAGATGGCTTATGTTAGAATAAGATTTTGAAAGTAACAAATGACAACAAGCAAAACTAATGTTATTTACAAAATACCGTGCAAGGGCTGCAACAAATACTACATTGGACAAACAGACAGAAAACTAGCCACAAGGATATATGAACATCAACTAGCCACAAAACGACATGACCCTCTCTCCTTATATACAGATGAGGAAGGACACCACTTCGATTGGGCCAATACATCCATCCTAGGAAAAGCCAAACAGAGACAAAAATTTAAATGCCCTTAAACACAAGAATTCCTAGACACATGGCATTCCAACCAGAACTCTATTATCAAACACATCGACTTAGACCCCATCTACCACTCCCTGAGAAAAAGAACAGGAAATGACATCACCACAGGAAATGACATCACCACAGGAAATGATATCACCAACCCAAAGAAACCCAAACATGTAAATAGAAAGCAGGAATTATCAACAGTGCTTCACTCGGAGGCTCACTGAAGATGTTACCTAGTAGGGTAACGAAACATCTGGAAAAGAACCTTCCAGCTCAGGCAGCAAACCTACATACAGAGGGTTATAAGACATGGGATTTATAATCATCTGGAAAGGAATAAGTGGAGTATGGATAGTCAGCACAGTTTTGTGAATGGTAGGTTGTGCCTCATACTTATTGAGTTCTTTGAGAAGATGACCAAACAGGTGAATGAAGGTAAAGCAGTTGATGTGGTGTATATGGATTTGAGTGAGGCATTTGATAAGGTTCCCCACTGTAGGCTATTGCATAAAATACCGAGGCATGGGATTGAGGATGATTTCATGGTTTGGATCAGAAATTGGCTAGCTGAAAGAAGACAAAGGGTGGGGGTTGATGGGGATTATTCATCTTGGAGTTCAGTTACTAGTGGGATACTGCAAGCATCTGTTTTGGGTCCACTGTTTTTTGTCATTTTTATAAATGACCTGGATAAGGGCATGGAAGAATAGGTTAGTAAATTTGCAGATGACAGTAAAGTCGGTAGAGTTGTGGATAGTGATGAAGGATATTGTAGGTTACAGAGAGACATAGATAAGCTCCAGAGCTAAGCTGAGAGGTGGCAAATGGGGTTTAATATGGAAAGGTGTGAGGTGATTCACTTTGGAAGGAGTAACAGCAATGCAGAGTACTGGGCTAATGGTAAGATTCTTGGTAGTGTAGATGAGCAGAGAGATCTCAGTGTCCAGGTGCATCGACTCTTGAAAGTTGCCATCTAGCTTGATGGGGTTGTTAAGAAGGCGTGCAGAGTGTTAGCTTTTATTGGTCAAGGGATTGAATTTCGGAGCCATGAGATCATGCTGCAGTTGTACAAAACTCTGGTGCGGCCACATTTGGAATATTACATACAGCTCTGGTCACTGCATGATAGGAAGGATGTGGAAGCTTTGGAAAACGTTCAGAGGAGATTTACCAGGATGTTGCCTGGTATGGAGGGAAGGTCTTATGAGGAAAGGCTGAGGGACTTGAGGCTGTTTTCGTTAGAGAGGAGAAGGTTGAGAGGTGACTTAATTGCGACATAAAAGGTAATCAGAGGGTTAGATCGGTTGGACAGTGAGAGCCTTTTTCCTCAAATGGCGATGGTTAGCACGAGGGGGCATAGCTTTAAATTGAGCAGATAGATATAGGACAGATGTCAGAGGTAGTCTCTTTACTCAGAGAGTAGTAGGAGTTTGGAATGCATTGCTTGCAACAGTAGTAGATTTCGCAAGTTTAAGGGCATTTAAATGGTCATTGGATAGGCATATGGACGAGAATGGAAGAGTGCAGGTTAGATGGGCTTCACATTGGTTCCATAGGTCAGCGTAACATCGAGGGCCGAAGGGCCTGTACTGCACTGTAATTTTCTATGTTCTATGTTCCAGTTGTGGATGGTGGTGGACAATTAAACAATTAACAGGAAGAAGGCATTCCTCAAATATCCTCATCCTCAGTGGTGGGGAGTCCAGCACCTCAGAGCAAAAGGCAAAGCTGAAGCCAGAAGTGTTGAATGGATGATTCATCTCAGCCTCCACCTGAAGTCACCAGCATAACAGATGTCAGGTTTTAATTAATTCGATTCACTCTGCATGATACCAAGAAATTGCCAAACGCACTGTACACTGATAATATTCCTGCAATAGCATCAAAGACTAGTGCTTTGGAACTAACTATGGCCCTAGCCAAGCTGGAACAACAGATAAGACACTGGCATATCCTCAACAATGTGGAAAAATGGCCGATACACTAAAGAAAGACAAATCTAATTAAGCCAATGGCCACCCTGTTGATCTACTCTTGATCATCCAAAAAGGTGATAGAAAGGGTCATCAACAAGTGATTTCAAGTGGCACTTGATCAAGCAGCCCAAAAGGTATCAAATCCATTAGCATTCACTCCCACCACCAGCAATACCTGGTCCCAGGTAATAAGTCAATTAAAAACTTTACCATTGTCAATCATCGATGAGCAATTCATCCCTAGATTGACGATTGCTTTCAAAAATTCCAAATACAAAAATCTTTTCAAACATTGTCTTACTTTTTAAAATGAAAAATCCTGTTTAAATTCAGTTTAATTAAAGGGTCAAAAACTCTTCTGTTTCCCAACTGATCCCAGATGGCTTTATAGCTGATATTAGAACAAGTGAACATATGGGAGAGATTTTTAAAAAAAGATTTCCCTCTTCAGCACTTTGATTTGTTATTACTATTAAATTCAGAATTATATAAGAGGTTTCATATTTCTTAATTTTTTAACCCCATTCACCACAAAATAATGTCATGATAAAGAAATCAAAGTTCAAATTTGTTTTACTGTTCCACGCAAGTACTGTATCAATATAGGAAGTGGAAAGATTTCTGATAAGATTCATCAAAGCAGGTCTCCAGATTACTTCATGAGTTTTGTAAATTGTCAGTCATTCAGCAAGTAATTAATTGCAGGACTTCACTGACTGTTAACTAGATTAAGGATGAGATTCTGAGATGTTGGAAAGGTTCAGCTGTTGTTCATGATCCAGTTTACCATCAAACAAGTGAGAGCTTCTGCCAAAAAAAAAGCCATTACCAGCTGCTCGATTATCAGAGCTGTGTTATACCTGTAATGTACTTTTAAAAGCTGCTTGTAAAGTAAGTTGCCTGTAAATCTACATGAATGAAACCAAATCCAGCAGATGCTGGCAATCTAAATTTAAAACAGGGAATGTTGGAGGAACTCAGCAGATCTGGCAGCGTCTGTGGATAGAGGAGAGAAGCATTTTAAGAATAATATGTACTTTGCATCCCTTTATAGAAGTCCTGAACAAAAGTCATATTGGACTTGAAATGTTAATGTTATTTTTCTGTGCGCAAATGCTGCCAGGTCTGCTGAGGCTTCAGCATTTTGTGTGTTTTGAAACCTTTTAACTTAAATATGACTTTGTGTCAATTTGTATAATAATTTGGAAAGCTAGGTATATTTTCATGCAATGCAGTTGGCTTCAGAGACGTTCACAATAATGGCAGTATTAGTATTCAATGATCATAACACTTTTGATTCCCTGCCAAGCCACAGTGTACTGTACATCCTCAGGAAAATGTAAAATAAGTCATTCACATCTGGGTTGCAGCCCGTCCTGGAAGGTGACGCAAGTCATGTGCTAACTCTGTAAAGGGTATAACCACAGATGAGATCTGGTACATCAGATCCAGGTGAAGACTTTGATGGTGGTGGTGGGGGCAGGGGGAAAGAGTGGGGTGGGATGGTAGTGAAGTTCTGATGACCATGCACACTTAGAAGCTTGGCAAATTTTCTGGGCTCATTGTCAATGATAAGTAACACAAAGCAATCTGACTCCACTGTGGCAAAGGGAATATGAAGAACCCATCCTTTCCAGTGTGATTGATGAGGTGTCCCCTCATGGGATTGTTACTGACTCTGAAACATAAGCCTGTTGCCTTTGCTGACTGAGTTTATATTCCCATCATTGTCTTTGCTGTTGTCTGTCAGCCAGCTTGCCCAGACCAATAGAGCAGTCTGAAGCCGGTTCTCAAGGCCAAGATCTGCTCAATGCCATCCTGTCAAGGCCATCTGGAGTCTCCCTCACTGAAAGTCAACAGATTTTCACTAACCACTGTGCAGCCCTGTGTAGGAGCACAACATGCCCGAGAAGACAGGCACTAAGCAAATGCACAAAGATAAATAGTTAAATTTTCCTTGGATAATTGAAAATGATGTTGGTTAAAATTGATATGGAAAGGTTTTCCTGATTGATTTTACTTATAGGATCTTGGTTATAGGGCTGCTTTGGTAGCACGTCGCTGGTGAATATGAATGTTGGAGCTGTGATGCATTGGTGTGTGATGACATGAGGGAACCAGAGCCTTACTCAGTGCTTACTAACACTCAGTGCTGAATATCTCTCTCTGTCTCCTCCTTCCCCTTCTCCATTTCCTCCTGAAATGGCCTTTTGTCAGCCTGATGACAGTAACTGAGTGAAAAGTTACTAAAAGTTGTGAATGATGTGATACCCTTAACCAGCCCACCATTGAAACATCTTTTCCGTTGCAATGAGGCAAGTCTCAGTTCCTCCATTTCTTGTAAACCTATCAGCCTTAATGACACACAACAAAGCATTGCAAACCACTTTTACTTTTATTTGTAGCTTGAATGAGAACCCTGTAAATTTTAAATACACAGCAGAAACCTCAATAACTTACAGTAAAAATACATCATACATAAATAAGACGAGTTAAATACAATGTGTTCCTAACATGACATTTTGAATAAGTTATAAATATTGACATCACAGTCATCCATATAAAAATAGCTTTGTTTACAAATCACTATTACTTAATTATGATAAACAAGGCTAAATTCAGGTACATACAAAAAAGGCTAGTGCAACAGTTTACATTCAGCACTAGTGACCAGTTAGTAATTTTATCATTTTCAGAGCAGCCTTCATAAGATTATAAAAATACAATAAATTATATAGTGAAGTATAATTTTCCAATCCTAATTTTCAAGTTACATGGTGTCAGCTTTATTGATAGCATCCAGAGTTCGAGTGTCTTACTTTGTTGCATGAACATCAGGCAGATTTGCATTGTATTCTTTGATTCTTCTCTGTAAGAATGTAATCAGGTCAGACATGAATTCAGGGATGCTCTTCTTTTCATATTTGCATTCTGGACATTCTCTCTGGAAATAAGATCACAATTCTTACTTTCTTTTAAACCACCAGCATTGACATCATGATCAAGGTGTCCTCCAGTTCAATATACTGCCACCTACTGTTAATTCTTGTACTTTCCCTCTTCTCAGTATTGTTTTGGTTTTTGAGTTATGCAATTGTTTTAAAAAGGTAAATATTGTTAAAGAAATACATTTTTGTTGAAATCGCATTTTACATCTGACAACCACTGTTACTTACCTTTTGCCAATTTTTCATATTCCTTTTTAAGACAAATAGAGACATTAAACAATCTTGTGAATCAATATTGCGACAATTCCGTTTCATTTCATTCAATCCTTTTGCGAAATAGTGGATAGAGCAATCATACTGCACATAAAAAAGAGATTACAGTTAGGATAGAGGAATATATTTTACATGATGCATCACTCATGGAGGTACAACATCCTAATACACAAGGATGGGAAAATGGAAATATTATCAATTTTAGAAACTGCCATTAGTATAAAAATATAACTTGAAAAATCATGACTAGTTTTTGAATAATTAAAGTGACTGAGTGCAAATTCATGTTTAATTTTCAGATTCTACTAGCCTGTATCATGAAGGCAACAGTTTACCACTGTGGCTCTCAACTGACTTCAAAATACTATCTTGCTCAAATGAATTCTGGATGTGCTTTCAAATGCTTATTGTTTGCTATTGTAACCTAGATTATGCTTAGGTACTGTACTTCAATATTTTTCTATCTCTTTTGCAAATATAATTCAAAGTGTTGAAATAACAATGAAATATTCTAAACTATTAAAAAGTATTTTCAAACTCAAAAATATCTGCTGATTGAATTTAGCATCCCTGAGCCACAGAATAAATGTCTACACTTACGATTCATTTAGATTATCTTATCATTAAACCTTATTGCATTTGTCACAGGTATATTTATTTTCCTATATTACTACATTCTTTATTCTTTCACTTGATGAAAGTCATCATTATCTTTCCAAATTAACCTGGCATTCTTCAAATAACTAGTCCAAAAGGTACACTTAACAATCAAGAAATAAATTTATTAAGATCACTCATTCACATTATGTTCCATTGTATAACTTTTGCATTTTTCTTTATATTTTCAAGTAAATTGATATAAATTAAAACTTGTTTACTTCTGTTTTAATCATGCTTACCTTTATGTTTACAGGTGTGAGTAAAGAGTACCCTGTGTCCTGAAATTATACAAAACAATTAATCTTTAATACGTGCAAATAAATAAATAACATTTGTAATACTAAAGGAATCATCACATACTTAAAGGCTAAAACATACCTGTTTCTTCCAAAATTCGTTGAGATGATTAGCACGCTTGATCATTTCTGACAGGACAGCATACCTGCTACTTGAGGCACCTACTAAAACGGTGCAAGTTACCACAACAAACATTGAGCACAGTAAACTCTTCATTGTCACAGCAGGCAAATGTTCTGAAGACAGGAGACTGACAAAATTTCAGAATGCAAATGTAAACCATAGTAGAAGGTATCTAAATTTATACCCTTCTTGGGGGAAATCGTGGGAGTGTTCAATAGTCATTAGTTTACTTTTCTGTACCATTTATGATTGATGAATAATATTAAATTTTCCTCTCTGATGACTCTCTGGAATTTCTTCAAGCCTAATAGTAGTAGAGGATGCTGGTAAAATCCCTTTTTTGGCTAACCTCTGACTAAAACCACTAAAACCCATAAAATTGCACACTTTCATGAATGTGCATGAGTACAATTTTCCTGCTTTTAAAAAATTTCACACTTTTATTCATGAACCATATTTTCTGAAAGAAAAATCCACTTATTACACTTCACAATTTAACCATGCAAGAAAGATTCTTAAAATGCACAGGTAGCAGGAGTTCACTCTGAGGTTTAAAAGCAGAATAAGTGCTTTGTACTTGTTTGTCCTTTCAAACAACAGGAAGTGTTGGCTTCCTGTTACTAGGTGGTCTGCTGTAGTGAATAAAACACAACATTTCCTCAGTTTAACCTGTATGTTAAGCTGTTGACTGAATATGCAACTAAAAATATCGTCAGAACTGAATTTTTTTTTGCTGACTTGTATAAGATTTAAAGTTAAATTACTCACAACTCTTGTAGTATTGCACTGACTTGCTGATGCAGAAAGAAGCAGCAAACTCAAAGACCAATGCAATAGCTTTGACCTGCTGGGTAAAAACTGTTCTCTCGGCCACCCTTTCAACACAGACTGTAATAATTATGAATTCCAGGAATACACTTATTTTGGAACACGTAAAGCATGCGTATCCCTGGAAAATTAAAATTGTGAACATGAAACAGCTTTAATCTGTCTTATTCCATTTATTATTTTGATAGCAAATTTCCTGTGACATTGCTCATGCAGATTTCAAGGCTGCATAATATCCTAATTGGGTATTTGCAATAAAATGTAACATGTAGGTGATACCAGAAATGAATATAACAAAGTAATTTCAGATTGTACTCATATGCTTTAATGTTTGCTAACAGACTCATAGGTCATTACAAACATATGGCTACTCAAGGACTTGAGGATGTTGTAGAGGTTTTGTTTGGTGTGTGAACACGTTGGCTGCCAAAGAGGTTATCAGGATCTGATTTTGATTTTAACCAGTGGTGTGAGTGGAATGATGTAGTGAGTTTTCTGTCAGATCAAAGCAGCAAGAAGACCCTTTTCCACAGTCTATCTGCTGTCAGTTGACAGCAGCTCAGTTGATGCAGTGTTAGGCAATGCAGGGACAATAATGTCTTTGCATTTACTTTTAGTGGATTGGGGTTGCAATCAAAAAATTATAACTTACTTTATGATAATCATCCAATGTACTCAGTATTTTATTACCATTGTGTTACAGGTAGATGGTGAATGATAGATTATGTTGAATGATAAGATGAATTGTGTTGAATCATATCAGTTCATTGTTGACTTTATAAAGATAAAGGATGGCTTGTGAAAATAGGACTATCTGAATAGTAATTCAAAACAACAATTACATATTAAAAACAGCAAATGCTGGAAGTGCTCACTAGACCAGGTAGCATCAGTGGTGAGAGAAAAAACTTTGGAGGAATTGTAAACTGTGAGGAAGAGAGTGTAAATCTTCAAAAGCCATAGACAAGTTGGTGGTGTGGGTGGATAGATAGTAGATGAGGTTTAATATGCAGCAGTGAGAAGTGAGACCTTTTGGAAGGAAGAACATGGAGAGAGAGTATAAAATAAAGGATACAACTTTTAACAAGTGTAGGAACAGAGGGATCTGAGTGTATATGTGCATGAGTCATTAAAGGTGGAAGGACAAGTTGAGACAGCAGTTAAAACTTACCATATCCTCGGGTTTATTCATGGGGGCATACAATCAAGAACAAGGAGGTTATGTTGAATGAATAAGGTAGGAGGTTGGCCTCAGTTGGACTACGATGTATAGTTTTGAGCACCACATATTGAGAGGGATGTGAAATCATGTTAAAGAGGTTTACAGGGACTGCAGGGATAAGGCATTTCGGTTATGAAGATAATATTGTTGACAATGAAAAAAATCAGCTTATTGGTTTTGAAAAATATTTTCTAGACTTTCCCCTGCAGACTTAAATGGCAAGTTCAGAAACATATTCAAAGCAACTATTTCCCTGCATTTACTTTTCATTACAGTTGCATTTATCTTATTTCTAGACCAGTTCTCAAAAATCGCGACCAGTTCCAACTTTCCTTCCTTCCCTACAAAACTAGACAGCACAAATTGCTGCCATGTAAATCAGTGCAGGTACCTGGTGGTTGCAGCTGCTTCTTCACAATAATGTCCTCAGATGCTCCTTGACCACCATCTTCATCTACCCTTTGTCCACACAAGGCAGCCCTGTCATATCATTATGCCTGCTAATTCACATGGCACTTCAACCCTTCAGGACTTTATTTATGGAGCTCAGGACAAATTGAATATACACACTCTTGCAGGGACGCACACATATATCTGATGCATTTGCACAGAATGCCTCTTAGCTTGCTTTCTTAATGTCCACTTACTTTGTGTTTACTTAGAAGCTGTCAGCCGGTGTGTTTTACATGTCTTCCTTAGCACACACTCACTGATTTCTGCACTGATTTACATACTGCTAGCTTCTTGTGGCTCATATTACTTTCTTGCTGCATCAGACCTTCGATACTCAGTTTTACGGACTGCCAGCCTCCTTGGCTTCTACTGCTTTTTACAGCAGAGAGAGAAGCCTACAGCCTGTGACATTGGGATGAAATTAGCAGTCATGGTGGTGATTATGTCACTGTGTAGTAGCAGGCTACATCAACATCATACCTGCAACATGTGCCAACAGTTTACTCAGCAAACATGCTGCTTGTGTTTCGAACACTTGGTCATGTATGAAAGTCCAAGGGAAGCAGCATTAATTGGCTTAAGGGAGACCACTGTCAGTCAGGAGGTACTGTCAAAAAACTGTTGCGAAAAGCAAAAAGAATATATTGATGAGAAGCTTGTGGAATCATAGATGGTTTGTGGCACAGTGCTGTGGCTCATTTGATTAGTGAGCAAAGAGCATATTATTGACTTCTTCCAGCAATATAACTCTGTCCTGGGTGCAGTGTTCCAGCTAAACACTGACTTTAGAATGTTTTCCCATTGGTGACAGAGCAGATGCCTGAAATAAATATGGTCCTTGGAAGAAGTCAATCTCCCTTCCTTCTGTCATCGCCAGCACCACCGCCTCCAAGAAACCATGAGGAAACCTCAGTACCATATCAGGAGATTGTTATGAAAGCATCTTTTGTTTAGCTTATTTCTTTCATGCCCAAATATATGCAGGTTAGGTGGATTAGCCATGGGAAATGCAGGGTTATAGGGATAAGATAGAGGGTTAGATTTGGGTGGGATGCTCTTTGGAGGGTCGGTATGACTCGATAGGCTAACTGGCCTGCTTCTACAATGTTGGGATTCTATGATGTGTTAATTCATGTCTGCAGTCAGGATGAACCTGGCGTTTGAGTGGTGTTAACCATGTGATGTCAGAGGTACCAGACACCTGGCCATTTCTACAATGCCACAAGCCAGCTGTGTAGCCAGTGCTGCAAGTTGTCTGTACATCTGACTCCTGAAATGGTCAGGCACTAATGTGAGTCAATTGCAGCTGATTTATAGTTTCCGAACTCTTATTCTTCATGTGGTCCAAGACAAGATATTATCTATAGGGTACCAGATTTTGAAAGTATCTTACTCATTTTAAAGGCCCAAGTTTAAGCCAGCCCAATTCTCAGAACTGAGTTGCAGTAGTAATTTTCTCCATTGAGACTGATGTGAAAATAAATACTATTGCATTGTTTGTTAACTTGATGGCTGAAGTTGGCGATTTTAGCTGTTGCACATCAGTGTTTGATCAATGCTTTTGGAGAATTCTTAGATAGTATTTTGCAGCTTTGAAGCACATGAACCCGAGCCAGGCTTCCTTTGTTTGCATGTGTAATGTCAGCAAAATGGAAAAGGGTAGCCGTGGAAATGAGGTCAGTAAATTGGCTGTGTTGAAGTGAAACTATGGGGAGCAGCATCACCACAAGGGCTTTTTGAGTCGGCTGATCAGTGTAAAGTGGTTATACGGAAAAAAAAAAAGTATTGTCATGAATGTGAAGCTAAAGGCGCTCTACATGGGCCGATGTGATGGGAGCTGGTTACTGGTGGTGAAGGGGTCTTCCTAAATTTATGCAAAGTTTTTGGGTCATTAGAGTCAGGTGTTTTTCACAATGCTGTGTGGGCATATTAAAATGTTGTGGGAAAGTTACAAGAAATGAGGCTTGTTTTTGTGTCACAGCAGATTCATATCTTCCAAAAACATAATGGAATAGGTGAGCTTACTGGTGAAACTTTCTCCAGCTACAGCTAACTGCTCACTGGCTACAGTTTTGTTCTTTCGGCTTTGAGAATTGTAGAAAAAGAGTGTAACCAGAAACACCATCCATTTTTAATATTTTATTTGTTTTAATTTTATGTTACTAGGGCTTTCACCTCACTATTTAAGGGACCACAGCAGCCCAGTTTGAGAGGAAACTAACACAGGTCAAGGACATTACACCTTGTGGCTAGGGTGCAAGATACTCTAGCTACTGCAGATTTTTTTGTGTGCAATGCATTACTGGCTGGTACTTGCAAGACCTACATGACATGATGGAATTAGAAGAGAACATACAGCAATATCCGTGTGTGCACCAGGAGATCTGATTAGACACTGCCACAACAACTCACCTGCATAGGCTGGCGCAATGCCAGAATGCTAAGTTTGGTCAGTTTGCGTCCTTATAAAGAATCATTCCTGAAGCAAAATGGGTCTGAGGTGGTCTCAGTGCTGGGAAAGCTTCTAGGAACCATTATTTGGGATAGAATTAGTAGGTAGTTGGGTTGATTAGTGAGAGTCAACCTGGATTTCTAAAGGGAAAGTCATGGTTAACTAATTTGCTGAGTCTTTTTGAAGAAGTAACAGAGAGACTTGATGAGGGTGACATTGTTGGTGTGGTGTATGTGGACTTTCGAAAGGCATTTAATGCAGTGTCACAGAACAGATGTGGTAAAAGTTATAGGTCATGGAACAAAAGGGTCAGTAGCAACATGAAATCTAAACTACTGGAGTGATAGGAAATGGAAAGTAATAAGTCAATGCATAATTGGAGACTGGAGAAATGTTTGTCGTGAAATTGCCTCGGAATTGGTATTGGGACTTTTGCTTTTCCTGATATGTATTAATGATCCAAATCCTGTGTACAGGGGTCAATTTCACCAATTGCAGAAAACATAAAACTTGGAAGAATTACAAATTGTGAAGAGGACACATAGAACTCCAGAAGGAAATGGACAAGTTGGTGGAAGTGGCCAGAAAAGTGGCAGATGAGATTAAAGGCAGAGAAGTGTGAAGTGATGAATTTTGGCAGGAAAAACATTGTAAGACAAAAGAAAATAGGGGGCACAATTGTAAGGGAAGCAGAGAGATGTGGATTATATTCATTCAATTTGAAGTGGAAGGACAGATAGAAAACATGGTAAGTAAAGCATACACTATCCTCAGCTTTATTAATAGGCTATAAAGTACAAGAGCAGGGAGGTGATGTTGAAGTTGTACTGGGTATCATATTATAGGAAATTGTGAATACATTGGAGAAAGTGCGGAAGCTGTTTACCAGAATGGTTCCAGGAATGAGGAACTTCAATTATGAAGATAGATGGAAGAAGTTGGAACTGTTCTTCTTGGAGAGATGAAGGCTAAAAGGATATCTAATAGAGATTTTCAAAATCATAAGTGGGCTAGTCAGAGGAAGTAAGAAAAACTGTAAAAGAAACAAGAATGAGAGGGCATAGATTTAAAGTGATGCAAAGGATTCAAAGGTGAAGTGAGGAAAATCCTTTTCACTCAGCGAATTGTTAGGATATGGAATGCACTGCCTGCAGGTGTGGTGGAGGCAGGTTCAATTGAGGCATTTGAATTTGGAAAAAGATAATGTGGACGGGGTGGGGTATGGCATCAGGCAATGATGCTTATTTAATGAGCTATTGCAGACATGATGGAGTGAATGGCCTCCTTTTACACCACAACCATAAGCCCATAAGAAATAAGAGCAGCAGTAGGCCATTCAGCCCATCGAATCTGCTCCACCATTCAATAAGAACCTGTCTGATATAATGGAGGTTGGCTAATGTGGTGCCATTGTTTAAGAAAGGTGGTAAGGACAAACCAGGGAGCTATGGACCAGTGAGCCTGACGTCAGTGGTGGGCAAGTTGTTGGAGGGAATCCTGAGGGACAGGATGTACATGTATTTGGAAAGGCAAGGACTGATTAGGGATAGTCAACATGGCTTTGTGCTTGGGAAATCATGTCTCACAAACTTGATTTCAAAGAAGTAACAAAGGGGATTGATGAGAGTAGAGCGGTAGATGTGATCTATATAGACTTCAGTAAGGCATTCGACAAGGTTCCCCATGGGAAACTGGTTAGCAAGGTTAGCGCTCATGGAATACAGGGAGAACTAGCCGTTTAGATACAGAACTGGCTCAAAGGTAGAAGACAGAGGGTGGTGGTAGAGAGTTGTTTTTCAGACTGGAGACCTGTGACCAGTGGAGTCCCACAGGGATCGTTGCTGGGCCCACTACTTTTCGTCATTTATATAAATGATTTGGATGGGAGCATGAGAGGTCTAGTGGACAGCGAAGTAAGTTACCTTAGGTTACAACAGGATCTTGATCAGATGGGCCAATGGGCTGAGGAGTGGCAGATGGAGTTTAACTTTGATAAATGCGAGGTGCTGCATTTTGGGAAAGCAAATCTTAGCAGGACTTATACACTTAATGGTGAGGTCTGAGGGAGTGTTGCTGGACAAAGAGACCTTGGAGTGCAGGTTCATAGCTTCTTGAAAGTGGAGTGGCAGGTAAATAGGAAAGTGAAGAACGTGTTTGGTATGCTTCCCTTTATTGGTCAAAGTATCATTTATCTCTCCACCCTGCAGGGTCCCTGCCTCTATTTCTGATTAAGGCCCAAAACGTCGATTTTCCTGCTCCTCGGATGCTGCCTGACCTGCTGTGTTTTTCTAGCACCACTCTAATCTAGACTCTATTAAGTACAGGAGTTGGGAGGTCATGTTGCAGCTGTACAGGACATTGGTTAGGCCACATTTAGAATATTGCATGCATTTCTGGTCTCCTTCCAATCAGAAAGATGTGAAACTTGAAAGAATTCAGAAAAAATTTACAAGAACGTTGCCAGGTTTGGACGATTTGAGCTATAGGGAAAGTTTAAATAGGCTGGGGCTGTTTTCCCTGGACCGTCGGAGGCTGAGGGGTGATCTTATAGAGGTTTATGAATTCAAGAGAGCATGGATAGGATAAATAGACAAGGTGTTTTCCCTGGGGTGGGGAGTCCAGAACTAGAAGACATAAGTTTAGGGTAAGAGGGATAAGATATAAAAGACACCTAAGGGGCATCTTTTTTCAAGCAGAGGGTGGTGCGTGTGTGGAATGAGCTGCCAGAGAAAGTGGTGGAGGCTGGTACAATTGCAACACTTAAAAGGCATCTGGATGGGTATATGAATAGGAAGGGTTTGGAAGGATATGGGCCGGGTGCTGGCAGGTGGGACTAGATTGGGTTAGGATATCTGATTGACACGGACAGGTTGGACCGAAGGGTCTGTTTCCATGCTGTACATCTCTATGACTCTATGGCTCTATATTGCTCCACTGTGCTTTGCAGCCTATTCCACATCACCTTTGTTCCCTTACTGATTAAAAAATCTGTCTATCTCCACCTTTAATATACTTAATAACCCAGCCCCAACAACCCTCTTGTCATAAAGAATTCCACAGATAAAGTAGCCTTTGAGAGAACAAATACCTCCTCATCACTGTCTCCATTTTGCGTATTTTGAGATTGTGCCAATTGGTCCTAGACTCTCCCAAATCAGGAAATAACCTCTCCACATCTATCCAGTCAAGTCCCTGAATAATCTTGTATGTTTCAATAAGCTCACCTCTCATTCTTATACATTTCAATCCACTCAGCCTCCTTTCATAAGGCAGTCTCTCCGGACTTGGTATCAGTCTAGTGACCTTCCTCTAATGTCTCTAATGCCAGAATATCATTAGTTCAGTAAAGGGCCCAAAACTGTTCACATTATTCCAGCTGTGGTCTTTTATAATTCTGTCCTGGGCCTATTTAAAAGGTCACTCAACATTTAGACTCATGAGGAGCAGAGATAAGGTAAATAGCAAAGGATTTTTTTCCCTGGGGTGGGGGAGTTCAAAACTAAGGGATATATTCTGAAAGTGAGAGGAGAAAGATTTAAAAGGGACCTGAAGAGCAATATTTTCACACAGAGGGTAGTTCACATGTGGAATGAACTGCCAGAGGAAATGGTCAATGTAGGCGCAGTTACAACATGTAAAAGACATTTGGACAGACACATGAATAGGAAAGAGTTAGAAGAATACGGGTTAAAGTCAGGCAAATGGAACTGGCTTAGTTTGGGAAACTTGGCATGGATGAGTTGGACTGTGCAGCTTTGACTCTATGTGTTTTTGACTCTTTCTGAGGTAAAGTTTTTAAAAATACATGTTTTGAATTGTTGCAATAATTCAGAAATATTTGCACAAAGAAAGAAAGGCAAAAGCAGCACCTTCTATAGTTATAGATCCAGTTGCTTGACAACATAGATTTATGGAGGATATATGCTGCAAAAACAGCCATTTCTACATAACAATTTCTGCTTAACTATGAGTCAGAAGCAGTGCCTAATGAAGCTACACTTCACCAAGGATGTTGATGTAACATTCTGTTGCTTCATTGACAATTCAGACTCAAAGCCGGGCAAAGGCATTCCTCAAACTGTGAAGGCTACTACCTCCTTCACTTTCTACACCAGTAGACAGTTCCAGGTGGCAGCAAGAAACATCAGCAATATTTGGCAATTTGCAGTTCACAGATGCATCAGTGGCACTCCCTGATGCATGAGGACTGGGGACTTCACTCCATTCTACTTGAAGAGGAGAAAGCAAGATGAAAGGGTATGTGAACCTGACGTGACAAGACACTATTGACTGCAGGATCCTGGCTCAGTGACAGTAGTGAATGATACAGGGAACTGTCATGCCTATCTCTCCGAATGTTCAGTTGATGTGGAATCACTAAGAGACTTAGTGAATGTTTACGATCCTGGAAACACCCACAATGCATTTATCCCGCACTTGACTGCTAGGTTGCAATAGATCTCTAAGATTAAGACCTGAGACAGTATCCAAGTTTGTGTTAATTTGCTATATCTTTTACTCTGAGGATCAGTTCTAACATTTGGAAGATGGAGAGGAAAAGTAAAGGGAAGATACTACATCTTCCATGTGCAATTGAACACAATAAATTTGACAGTGTTGCCTATGACACTTTGCCTACAAGAAACTTGCATAAATTAACATGGATCCATCACTCCCCTACATTAATGCACTTAAGATTCCTCATCAAAAGTCCCCTTAGCCGACATCAATCACTAAAAGCTAATACCAAAAATCTTCACAAAACGACAGTATCCAGAAACATCAATAATGTAAAAAGAAACACAAAGGTATTGACACTTGCGCATTCCCTTTATGCTGTTGCAAGTTTGTTTAAAGATGGGCATGGAGCAGGTATTGGGAATCAGAATTGTTTATTGAACATTGTACATAAAATACAGAGCAGGGAAAATTCCCTACATGATACCATGGAGTAAGTCCTTTGAACTGTAAACAATGAACAACCCAAAGCAAGGATACTTAATTTCGGGGGAAGAGCTGATTTCAATGAGTCAAAGTTAAGCTGTGCTGGATAGTTTGGAGTTAAAGGTTGACAGGAGAAATTGTGGCTGGTCAGTGTGCTGTCTTCAAAGAATCAAGATCAGAGTGGTGCTGAACAGAGTCGTCAGGCAGCATCCAAGGAGCAGGAAAATCGATGTTTCGGGCAAAAGCCCTTCATCAGCCCATCATCATTCTTTGCCTTCAAAGAATAGCTAGTGTAGAAAAAGCAGGGGGATGGATGAGCACAGCAAGGCAGGCAGCATCAGGAGTTGGAGAAGTCTGCCGTTTTGCGTTTAACCTGAAACATTGACTTCTCAACCTCCTGATGCTACCTGGCTTGCTCTGCTCCTCCAGCCTCCTGTTTGTCTACTTCGGATTTCAGCATCTGCAGTTTTTTTGTTTCTTTCAAAGAAAAACTAAACGTTACCAAGAAATGACCCCTCAAAGAGTAAGTGGCAAACAAATCCAGAGCTCCTGGGATGAGAAAGGAGACTGAAATTAAAGAAGAAATGTACTTATGTTAGATAGAAGATACCAAACTGAATGCAGAAATGTCATTATGTCAGTGAAAAAACAAATAACAGAAACAAAGGGGGTTTATGAAAAAGCTTGGCAGCAAACATACAAAGACAACCCAGTCTTCTGAAGCCATATCAATCATCAGAGTGGTGGAAAGAGGCATAGGGTTGATTAGAGACCAAAAAGAGGATTTACATATGTAAATACGAGTATAGCTGCAATATACAGCAACTACTTTGCATCTGTCTTTACCAAGGAAGCAAATGCTGTCTAGGCCACAAGCATGGAGGAAGAAATGCAGTCACTGGAAAAGTTCAAATTTGATAAAGAGGCAATATAGGTTAGGCAGTTGGTAAGATAGAAGCCCTACAGTGTGCAAGCAGGCAATTCAGCCCAGCAAGTAACACCAACCTTTCAAAGAACATCCTGCCCAGACCCACCCTGCATTTCCTATGGCTAACCCACCTAACCTACCCATTCCTGAAATCTATGGGCAATTTAGCATGGCCAATCCATTTAATCACCACATCTATGGACTGTGGGAGGAAACCCATGTAGACATTTACAGCTTCCACACAAAGAGTTGCCCTAGGGTAGAACTGAACTGAGGTCTCTGGCACAATTTCTAAAGTACAGAGACAAAGATGCATTGAAGGATATTTAAGGAAATTGCAAAGGCCTGGCCATTGCTTTTCAGTCTTTATTAGACTCAGATGTGGCGAAGGACTGGAGAATTGCAAAAATTACACTCAAGTTCAAAAAATGGTGTAAGGTTAAGCCCAGCAATTACAGACCAGTCCATTTAGTTTGACAGTAGGGAAATTCTAGAAAAAACAATTTGTATTAGAATTCATGCACAATTGTGGGTTTATTATGGAGTGATAGTTTTGATTATTTAAGGAAAAATCATGTTTAACAAACTGGTGGAGTTTCTTTGGGAGCAGTAAGAGAGGGGTTAATGAAGACTAATGTAGTGCTTATCGGCTTGCAAAAGGTTTTTGGTATTCAAAGGAATAGAAGGAACAGTAGCAACATGGGGTAAACATTGGCCAAGTGATAAGAAACTGTGACAATTGACTTTTCAAGCAGGAGAAAGGTTTGCAATAGGGTTTCCCAGGAGTCAACATTGGGAGCTTGCCTTTCCTGACATACATTCATAAACTAAAACTTGGTGTACAGGGAGCCATTTCAATATTTACAAATGATAATGTTACGAAACAGAGGTCGACACCTCTCTGATAATTAAAATTGAAACACCCAGGGAGGAGCACCTCACATCATAATCTGATCAAGAAATGTGACAAGGGGTATAACCTACCTCTCACATCCACAATCTGTTATAAAGGAGCAGTTAAATGAAATGGAAACCTTTCTATAATTAACAAGTAATCATTTAGCTGTATTTATCTAACTCCAATAGTGAACAAATTACCAGAACAACTAAAGAACAGAACAATTCCTCCCTAACTACCTATTCCCGAATACAACAAGATTCTACTGGTATGCTGTTTCAATAACAGAGGTCCCACTTATATAAGTCCAGATAATAAGAAAGCAATAAATTAGGGGCAGCATGGTGGCTCAGTGGTTAGCACTTCTGCCTCACAGCACCAGGGGCCTGGGTTCAATTCCCACCTTGGGCATCCATGTGGAGTTTGCACATTCTCCCTGTATCTGTGTGGGTTTCCTCCAGGTGCTCCGGTTTCCTCCCACAGTCCAAAGATGCACAGGTTAGGTGAATTGGCCATGCTAAATTGCCTGTAGTGTTAGGTGCATTAGTCAGGGGTAAATATAGGGTAGGGGAATGGGTCTGGATGGTTTACTCTTCGAAGGGTTGGTGTGGACTTGTGGGCCAAATGGCCTGTTTCCATACTGTAGGGAAACTAATCTAATCAAAAACTTAGTCTCTCAAAGTTTGCACAGAACGTGTCTTCCAGGATGCTCCTCGTCCTCTCCACTGATTCTCCTGTTGGGGATGTTTTCTCTTTCATTTTCTGGTGTCAAAAATATTTGCTAAACGTGCCATGATCATTTATAGATAGACAGTGCGTGAGTTGATCTGGCAATAAGGTATTTATTTTCGAGATCAGGCAGCGGGAGCAGAGAGTGGAAGAAGCAGAGCCTGCTGGGAAGGTAAGGGTTTCTATAAAGGGACCTACCTTCGTGTACCAGCGGCCTTTTGGAGTTCGGGAGAGGAGAGCAGAAGAAGTGGGTTCTGTTGGGAAGATAAGTGATTGTTTTTTAAGTGGGTGCAATCTAAACTAGATTGGTGGGGTGGGGGGGGGAATCAGAGCTACACATCTGAGGTGGGACATAGTTGTAGATGAGGCAGTGACAGGATGTAGTGAATCTATCAGGAATGTTTTTCATGTGATGGGACAAAGGGATTGGTTAAAGTGTGTTTGCTTTAATGCTCGGAGTGTCAGAAATAAGAGTGATGGACTTAGAGCATGCATCAGTACTTGGGACTATGACGCTTTGCCCATAACAGAGACGTGGGTTTCACAGGGGAAGGAATGGTTGCTAGATGTTCCAGGGTTTAGAACATTTAAAAAGAACAGGGAAGGGGAGAAGGAGGAGGGCAATGTGGCATTGCTAATCAGAGAGTGCATCAGAACTACAGAAATGAAAGTTGTCAAGGAAGGTTTATCTACTGAGTCAGTATGGGTGGAAGTTAGGAATAGCAAGGGAGCAGTCACCTCATTGGGGCTTTTTACAGACCCTCTAATAGCAGTAGGGAGATCGAAGAATTCATAAGCCAGCAGATTTTGGAAAAGTGCATGTGTAGAAGGGCTGTTGTTATAGGTGACTTCAACTTTCCCAGTATTGATTGGGACCTCCTTAGTGCAGACGTTTGGATGGAGCCGTTTTTGTCAGGTGTGTTCAGCAGCGTTTCCTTACTCAATATGTAGACAGGCCTACGAGGGGAGAGGCCATTTTGGATTTGGTGCTCGGCAATGAGCCAGGACAGGTGTCAGATCTCGCAGTGGCTGAACACTTTGGTTTCAGTGACCACAACTGCCTCACAGTTACCATAGCCTTGGAGAGGGAAAGGAGCAGTTACCATGGGAAAATATTTAATTGGGGAAAAGGAAATTATGACGCTATCAGACAGGAGTTGGGAAGAACTGATTGGGAGCAATTGTTCCACAGAAAGGGCACAACAGACACGTGGAGACTGTTTAAGGAGTAGTTGTTGCGAGTGATGCATACATTTGTTCCTCTGAGACAGGCAAGAAGGGATAAGATTAAGCAGTCTTAGAGGAGCCTCTTGTCAAAAGGAAGAAGACAGCTTACGTAAGGTGGAAGAAGCAAGGGTTTCGCACAGCATTATAGGATGACAGGCTTACTAGGAAGGAGCTTAAAAGTGGACTGTGGAGAGCCAGGAGGAGGCATGAAAAAGACTTGGCAGGAAGGGTTAGGGAGAACCCAAAGGCATTTTACTCATACGTGAGGAATAGGAGAATGATCAGGGAGAAGGTAGGGCCGATCAGGGATAGCGTAGGGAACTTGTGCATGGAGTCTGAGCAGATAGAGGAAGCCCTAAATAAGTATTTTGTTTTGGTTTTCACTTAGGAAAGGGACCTTGTTGTGAATAAGAACTTTGAGGAGCTGGGATACAGGCTGGAACAGATCAAGATTGAGGACGTTGATGTGCAGGAAATTTTGGCAAACATTAAGATTGATAAGTCCCCAGGGCCAGACCAAATTTATCCTAGGTTGCTCTGGGAAGCGAGAATGGTGGTTGCTAAGCCGCTGGCAAGATCTTTGCTTCATCACTCTCCATGGGAGTCGTACTGGAGGATTGGAGAGAGGCGAATGTTGTTCCTCTTTTCAAGAAGGGAATAGGGAAATCCCTGGCAATTACAGACCAGTCATTCTTACATCTGTGGTCAGCAAGGTTTTGGAAAGAATTCTGAGGGATAGGATTTATGACTATTTGGAAAAGCATAGTGTGATTAAAGGCTCACAAATCTTATTGAATCCTTTGCGGAGGTGATGAGACAGGTTGATGAAGGTCGGGCAGTGGATGTGGTATACATGGACTTCAGCCAGGCAATTGATAAGGTTGCCCATGGTAGCATCATTCATAAAGTCAGGAAGTATGGGATACAGGGAGATTTGGCTGTCTGGATTCAGAATTGGTTGGCTGACAAAAGGCAGAGAGAGGTTGTCATTGGTGAGTGACATCCTGCAGGGCTCTGTCCTTGGGCCCCTGCTCTTTGTAGTTTTTATAAATGACTTGGATGAGGAAGCTGAGGGATGGGTTAGCAAGTTTGCCGATGACACAAAGGTTGGAGGTGCTGTCGATATTATTGAGGGCTATTGCAGGCTGCAGTGTGACATAGACAGGATGCAGAGCTGGGCTGAGAAATAGCAGATGGAGTTCAACCTGGATAAATGTGAAATGATGCATTTTGGAAGGTCGAACTCAAATGCTTAAAATAAGATTGTGACAGGATTCTTGGCAGTGTGGAGGAACAGTAGGATCTTGATGTTCAAATGCATAGATCCCTCAAAGTAGCCACCCAAGTGGATAGGGTTATTAAGAAAGCATGTGCTGTTTTGGCTTTCATTAACAGGGGCATCGAGTTTAAGAGCTGCAGGGTTTTGCTGCAGGTCTCCAAAGCCCTAGTAAGATCACACTTGGAATACTGTGTCCAGTTCTGGTTGCCCTATTATAGGGAAGATACGGAGGCTTTGGAGAGGGTACAAAGAAGGTTTACCACGATGCTGCCTGGTCTGGAGGGCTTGTCTTATGAGGAGAGGTTGACGGAGCTCAGAGTTTTCTCTCTGGAGAGAAGGAGGAAGAGAGGTGACCTAATTGAGGTGTACATGGTAATGAGAGGCATGGATAGAGTCAATAGCCAGAGACCTTTCCCCAGGGCAGGATTAATTGCCACAAAGGGTCATAGTTTTAAGGTGTTAGAGGAGATGTCAGAGTAGGTTCATTACACAGAGGGTTGTGAGCGGTGGTGGTGGAAGCAGAGTCAATCGGGACATTTAAGCAACTGCTGGACATGCACATGGACAGCAGTGAATTGAGGGGTGTGTAGGTTAGGTTACTTTATTTTAGATTAGGATTAATCCTTGGCACAACATTGTGGGCCGAAGGGCCTGCACTGTGCTGTACTTTTCTATGTTCTAAACAATTATAACCCTTAATTGGCACTTTGCTACTGCCTAGTAGAATCTTGCCATGCTATTTATGAAAAGCATAAAAGATGGTGTGAGATGCTGCTAACATCATGATAGGCCTTGCTTGAACTCTTGCTTAATTCTGCCACAAATCATGCCATAGTCGAATCTGCCCAGACCTCACACAGGTCTACTTCTGAGTTGTTGAAGTGGTTGATTTTCTAGGAAGTCACTACTCTTTTTAATGATTTCAGCATGTAAAATTGCCCAAACTTGAAGCAAGTAGAATTCTCAAATACATTAACCTCATATCACTCCTTATTATTTAAAGAATCTAGGCAAAAGTTTTGACCTATCCACTCCACAAATACATCCACTGTTCAACATGCAATTGAATGAGTCCATGACTGCGAGCTGGGCTGGAGCTTTCTGTATCTCCTACAATTCCCGCTGCTTGATCAGGATCATCATCATCTCCTTCCAAACCTGCATAATTTTGAAAATCTTGTGTTTAGCACAGTTCACTGCATACTGGCATTTCGAGCTGTATCGAAACCACTTGTTGACAACACACTGGGCAATCCTGGGGTTCATTTTTCTGTAATAGTTTTCCAATTCCTGTTGTCTATTGTAATTGTCTGAGGTATCTCTATTCTCATTTCTTACTGCTATTTTGTTTTGATGCTTTCAGCCTATAACTATGAGATTTTTCATTGCTGCTCCCATTGAAACCTCCATTCTCTGTGTTACTGCGGAATGACCCATTTGAAACATGAAGGCAAGCGACCAAGAGAAGGTTTTGGATGAAGTGTTGACACTTACAACTGGCAAGATTGACACAACCAAGGAAATTGCAGAGACATTGGCAATAATCTATCAACTTTCCCTGGACTAGGAGTGGTGCTGGAAGACTGGAGGACTGCAAACGTTACATCCTTGTTTAAAAATAGTTGAAAAGATGGGCTTAACAATTACAGACCAGTTAGTTTAACATCAGCAGTAGGGGAATGTCTAGAAACAATTAAAATTGATAGTCACATGGAAAATGTGGGTGGATTTGGAAGAGTCAGCATGGATTTGTCATGACGACCAAACTTGCTGGAGTTTTATTTAAAACATAACAGAGAGGGGAGATGAGAGCAAGGCTACTGTTGTGATGTACATAGGCGTCCAATGTGATGCCACAAAACAGGTTTGAGTGCAAACTTTTAGGTCATGGAACCAAGGAATCGTAACAATGTGGATACAAATTTGGCTAAGATGGGAAACAGTGAGTGTTGGTCAATGGGTATTGTTTGGGCTGGAGGAAGGTTTGGAGTGAAATTCCCCAAGGATCAGTATTCGCAATGTACAAAGTTAAAAATCATACAACACCAGGTTATAGTCCAACAGGTTTGTTTGGAAGCATTAGCTTTTGTAGTGCTGCACCTTGTTGTGAAGGAGCAGCACTCCAAAAGCTAGTATTTCCAAATAAACCTATTGGACTATAATCTGGTGTTGTGTAATTTTTAATTTTGTACACCCCAGTCCAATACCGGCATCTCCAAATATTGACAATATACTTTTCCGGAATGTATATTGATGATATAGATCGTAGTGCACACCAGATAATTTCAAAGTTTTATAGAAAACAAAAACTATGTGAATTATAAATTGTGAGGAGGACAATGTAGAACTTCTAATGATAAGTTGGTAAAGTGGCAGATGAAGTGTAATACGAAGTATTAAGTGTAAAGAACATGGAGGGACAGTATAAATTAAAGACTACTATTCTAAAGGGTATGCAGAAGCAGAAAGACCCCGGGTATATGTACACAAGTCATTAATAATAACAGGAAAGGTATAGAGAGCAGTTAATAAATCATATAATATTCTAGGCCTCATTAACAGGGGCACAGCGTACAAGAGCAGGGAGGAAATGTTAAACAGGTTAGACCTCTGCTGTGTTTAGATCTGGGTAGCACACTATATGTTTGTTTGTTCCCTTCATTCAATTTTTCTGAATATTTAAATGACTTCCAACAAAGAGAGAAAGCTTTCATTAAGGCTGAAATCAAGGAGAAAGCCCCAAGTGATCTGAGAAAATATATAAGGCGAGTGGAGACAGAATTCAATTCAGACGGTTTTGTGTATTATAAGAGAGAATGTAGAATGGAAAAACTCTGATAAAGTAATAGGTTGCAATGGTAAGACAATGATTATCAAACAGGACACTCAAACTATCAAGGTACATTCCTCATAATTAATCAGATATAATTACAAAATCTCTGAGCAACTGACAGGAATAAGTGATGAAGTGGAGGTGCCAGTGTTGAACTGGGGTGGACGAAGTTAAAAATCACGCAACACCAAGTTATAGTCCAACAGGTTTATTTGGAAGCACTAGCTTTCGGAGCGCACACCCGGTGTTTTGTGATGAAGATCCTGAGGAATGGACTATGGGAGATCATGCAATCAATAGTGATAATATGAGTAATTATGCTGAACAGGACAGAAGAATCACATTCAAGAGCCAATAATCCAAACTAAATACTTGGGTGACATATTATGGAGGGGTCTAGTGAGTGGAGACCTGCCACAATTGAAGGAAGTGCAGAAAAAGGTACCTCTTCCCCAACACTTTTGCCGATACATTGATGGTTATATCAATGGCATTTCCTGCTTTTGCTCCAAGCAGAAAACTTCAACAACTTTACTTCCAAATTCCATTCTTCTTTCATACTCACATAGTTCATCACTGAATTTACCCTTCTTTTCCCTAACATCTCTTTCTCCATTTCTGAGAATAGGCTGTTAACAAATATTCATTTCAAGCTCACAGCCTCCCGGAGCTACCTCTGCTACAGTCCCTGACATCCTGCATCTCGTATGGACTTCATTCCATTCCACAGAAAGAAACCAATACAAAAAAAAGAAGCAAAACTGAGTGACAACACGAAATAAAGGAAGCACTTATCCCACACTACAAAGTACTCAATTAACTTGCATTTTTTTTGGTAATAATGATACCATATGCAGAACTCAATCAGTTAGCCATAAGCACTACAGAATGTCTGTTACATCCTGCTGATTTAGGGCATCCAGATGCTGTTAACATGAAACAGTGATGCAGCCTGGTGGCCAGTAATTGCTGGCTGTATGGAAGAGTTTATTAGTGCAGCTTGTACACTTAGTGAAAAATCTCTTGAACCATATCCCGTATCTCTCCAGCTGACTATCTGACCAACAAGATCATGGCAACAACTCTAAGCTGATGCTTCCAGAGATGTTCAAGCAATCCCTATAAATCAATATGTTTTTCCTTGCCGTTCATGAACTGTATAACAAAGAGCCATAATTACCATACCAAATATCATCATCACACTTCAGTCATTGACTTTCTCCTCAAGTTGTTTCCAAAATAGTCTTTCAAAGAGTACAGACAACAAACTGCAGTTTGTTTTCAGTCAGTTCACAGAGTTCCTCGGCTGATACAGAATTTATCACCATTTGACATGAAATAGTGGTATTGGGCAATTCAAGACTAATAAGGGAGCTAGTATTCTGAGAAGGGAAATATTCACAGCCTACTCAGCATACATCGATCCACCCCGTACTGTCTTATCAGACACAAGCCGAACTTTCACATTACTGTCCGTTCTTAAGCTGTCACTGCCATTGAGATCATCAGGACAAAAGCAGATTAAATCAAAATTACACAGTAAAGCAAAAGGGTATTTTGTTTAATGAACAGATTCAAGAGAGCCAGAGACTTGCAGTTGGAGGTTGTGTTAGCATTAAGCAACCAAGTTATGACCACAGATTTGAATCATCTCATCTCAGAAAAAGGCCAAGAGGTTACTCAGTATCAATATTTATCTTGAGATAGGCTTGAGATAGGAACAGATATCCAGAGATAGCAACAGACAGGATATATGGAGGAAAGTGATGACGATTTCCTTTCCTAAGAGTGATATTGATCAAGTCAACGACATAGCACAACTACCTCAAATTCAATGATCTAATCATTGACATCAGACACCTTCATATCTTAAATTGTTTTTGTATTTAGCGAAATTAGACACGTTTAAGTCTAAGAAGTAACCTGATATGCATTTATGTTGTTAGGATGAGTTAATTTAAAATAAGATCTTTAGTTAAGGGGGTGGGAGAGGAAGAGGGTGTAGCTGACAATAGTTTAAATAATCTGTGTTTGACTATATTAATTTGTTGACTGATCTATAATTACTGAGTTGATTAATAGGCCTGGTTGTAGCCTCTAAGAGCAAAAGTAAAAAAAAGCTGAGAAGGCTAAATTGTTAACATGTGTTGAAATTTCATAACTGAAGAGATATTTTAAAGCATTTATAAATGAAACTGTTGCAGACTTAAAACAGGTACCACTTTTGTATTGTTCTGTGATAAATATTCAACAAAACAGTAAATGTACAACAGTCATAAAGAAGTGGTAAACTGAACTGTCCATAGATACTGCTAGACCCACTGAGTTTCTCAAAGCAACGTCTGTGTTTGTTTCAAATGTACAAAAATCCCCTTTCAAGAAGGTTCACCATTATATTTCTACCTTCCTTCAATGCTGAAGACGAGTCATATTTGGTTCACAACATTTACTGTTTTTCTTTCCACTGATGCGACAAAATCTGCTCGGCATTTCTAATATTGCTGCTTTTATTTTAGACAAGTTTAAATATTTTTTGGTAACCAAGAAATGAAGTCTGTGGAATGGCAGAGTGAAATGAAAGCAGGGAGAGTAAGACTGGAGAGTACAAGTACCTTAAACCGGCCTGGACATGAGTCCTGCATTAGGTTACCATCACATTTCAAAGAAAGACCCTTCCCAAGATGGTGATCTCACAGTTGTGGTCCCGACAGGCAGAAATTTGTAGTGGTCTTAGCTTGAATGGATGAGGTGGTGAATTAAGAAAATGAACATGGAAGAGGGTGTTACTTTCTGTGATTGACTCAACATTGAATTTAACAATTTTAGAATGTAAACACTTCCCTCCATTTTCATTACTGATCAATGCACACCAAAATCATATTTTGCCTGATTTGCATCTAGCACGGCCAACACATTGTCGGCCATTCACACTTTACACGAGCACCATACAAATCATTTATCACCGCTTTAGCTCATAATCAACAATCCATTTGTTTACCTTTCATTTTTGTCGCTTTCTCTTTCTCCCCTCTCTTTCACAGCGTCACTTCCATGTATTCTCCTCCCTCTTTACTCAATACCCTAACCCCATCTCAGCATAAATACTACCCTTTCCTGGCTGCCTTCACTTCTGACGAAGGCTCAGTGGACTTGAAATGTTAACTCTGCTTCTCTCTCTCCAGATGCTATGCTGAACCTCCCCAGTACTTTCTGTTTTTGTTAATGTGTAGAACTGTACCTGTTTGAGCTTGATATCCTATGTTTATGATGTTCAATACAATAAATAAATGTAAAACTGTGTGAATACTGGCTCCAATTCTATCCTTAACCACTTGGCGTTCTGAAATTGGCACAAGCTCACTGTTCTATTAACTAAAATAGAAAAGAAGCATATTTTTAAAATAAACATTCACAAGCAATTCACCAATCAATTCCTCCCCTTGTATTGTGATCAATTTATTTTATAATTAACTTAATAATTTTATTTAACTCTTACTATCTATACATCTCAGATTTCAATTTAAGCATTCTTAAATCTGTTGTGGTTCTGTTCGCCGAGCTGGGAATTTGTGTTGCAGACGTTTCGTCCCCTGTCTAGGTGACATCCTCAGTGCTTGGGAGCCTCCTGTGAAGCGCTTCTGTGATCTTTCCTCCGGCATTTGTAGTGGTTTGAATCTGCCGCTTCCCTGGCTGTTCTCTGTTTGGCTTGTCCTATAATAGTAGTGTTGTCCCAGTCGAATTCATGTTGCTTGTCATTTGCGTGTGTGGCTACTAAGGTTAGCTGGTCGTGTCGTTTCGTGGCTAGTTGGTGTTCATGGATGTGGATCGTTAGCTGTCTTCCTGTTTGTCCTATGTAGTGTTTTGTGCAGTCCTTGCATGGGAATTCCTAGAGTGGTTAGCACTGTTGCCTCACAGCGCCAGAGACCTGGGTTCAATTCCCGCCTCAGGCGACTGATTGTGTGGAGTTTGCACGTTCTCCCTGTGTCTGCATGGGTATCCTCCGGGTGCTCTGGTTTCCTCCCACAGTCCAAAGGTGTGCAGGTAAGGTGAATTGGCCATGCTAAATTGCCCGTAGTGTTAGGTAAGGGGTATGGGTGGGTTGCGCTTCGGTGGGTCGGTGTGGACTTGTTGGGCCGAAGGGCCTGTTTCCACACTGTAATGTAATCTAATCTAATCAATGCACTCATCCACAGATTCAATCAATAAGCACATCGACCTGGACCCAATATACCGACCACTGCAACGGACAGCTGGAACTGACAATCGCAAGCGGCAGATTCAAACCACTATAAATGCCGGAGGAAACATCACAGAAGCGCTTCACAGGAGGCTCCCAAGCACTGAGGATGTCACCTAGACAGGGGTCGAAACATCTGCAATACAAATTCCCAGCGCGACGAACAGAACCACAACAACGAGCACCCAAGCTACAAATCTTCTCACAAACTTTGAATTCTTAAATCTGATTATTGAAATGTTGATTAATCTTAGTGATTTTGGAGAAGAGTTGTAGCACAGATTTATGGTAAGTATGTAAGTTAGCTCACTGAGCTTGACAGTTTGATTTCAGACGTTTTGTCACAATACTAGGTAACATCATCAGTGAGAGTCTCCGGTGAAGCGCTGGTGGTATGTCCCGCCTCTCTATTTATAGGTCTTGGTTTCTTAAGGTGGGTGATGTCATTTCTGGTTCATTTTTTTCTTTCCAAGGAAGGTATATAGGATCTAAGTCGATGTGTTTATTGATGGAGTTCTGGTTAGAATGCCATGCTTCTAAGAATTCTTATGCATGTTTTGTTTCACCTGTCCCAGGATGTGTGTGTTGTCCCAGACAAAGTGGTGTCCTTCTTTGTCTGTATGTATAGAAACTAGTGATAGTGGGTCATGTCTTTTGGTGAACTATCTGTCTTCCCTTGAAAAGAAAAATGGAAATGACATCACCCACCTTAAGAAACCAAGACCTATAAATAGAGAGGTGGGGCATACCACCAGCGCTTCACCGGAGACTCTCACTGATGATGTTACCTAGAATGGTGACCAAATGTCTAAAAACAGCGAGCTAACTTAACAATTATCGATTAGTCTTATTTTATAAATTATCTCATATGTAAAGTACAAGTAATAAGTTAAAATGGTCTATTTATTTTCCTTTTATGTTATTGATTGACTTAATTTTGCTGATGAAGGGGGAGACCTGTTATCAATGTTTTCCATATTGTGTTCAACAGAACAAACTCAAGAACACCAGATTTTAAACTAACACAGCAACAGGGAGAAAGAATGCTGACTGGTTGGCAATTTGACACAGAATAGTCAAAGTGTTGCGATGAAGAAAGAAATTCAGAACTATAAACTCCCAAAAGAGATGCATGTTATTTGCAGACAGCAGGACCCTCCAAAAGAATATAATTTACTTTTGCAAGTGTTAATGAATCACATTATGAGCTTGTCAGTTATCTTAAATTGGTGCTTTGTGTAGATATAAGTCCACACCCAAGATTGTGCAGCAAGTGCTGTTCAATCACTGACTTAGTTCTAATAGCAGAAAATATTTGAGGTGGTTTAGATTTACTTAATTTGTTGATATGATTAGAGCAATTTAAATTAAATTGAATGAAATGAAATGCTCACTTGCAAGCTTAGATCTGTTCTCCTTGCGCTATGAAATCACGATACCTTTTATTTCCCATTTAGATTCAGTTAATATATTTACAAGTCAATTCATTTATAATACTCCATTCCACTCCTTGCCATTTACATTTTGCCCTGGTTCAGCCAGATGGCAGAAACTAGCATATATGCTAGGTCGGCTCACTTTTGGAGCTGAATGACACCAGAGACACATATCTCCCCTCCCCCATACAATTTCCCTGCAAGTGAGCACCATGTATCCAGATACCCAACTATACATTATACTTATGCACCTGGTGGTGAAGACCCCTTCCTGCATTTTGGATTGAGGAGCCACTACATTGCATTTTGAGAAACTGTGATATTTTCTCTGGTGACCACTCTGTACCACGTGGTATTTGCCACCTCTGCTAGTGTATTGTACGGTGTAAGGGTTGTTTGAGGTAGTCTTGGACCTATCTAATGATTATTGTTTGAGGATATGCTGTCATACACATCTGTAGAAGAGGTGCTGTTCTTAGATAGAGAGGCTGTTCCCGCCTCAGGCGACTGACTGTGTGGAGTTTGCACATTCTCCCCGTGTCTGCGTGGGTTTCCTCCCACAGTCCAAAGATGTGCAGGTCAGGTGAATTGGCCATGCTAAATTGCCCGTAGTGTTAGGTAAGGGGTAGATGTAGTGGTATGGGTGGGTTGCGCTTCGGCGGGGTGGTGTGGACTTGTTGGGCCGAAGGGCCTGTTTCCACACTGTAAGTAATCTAATCTAATCTAATCTAGATGACAGGAATGTGGGACATTGTGTTATAGATTATCTCAATTAACTCACCAGCTCGCTATATTTGTTAATACTGGGTTCCAACCTGTTATTTACTATAACATGGCTTCATTCATTCATCAAACTATGGTTCTGTTGTATATTTTACTATCAAGTTAAAACAACCCTTTCTAGTTAAATCAATCCTTTCAACCATTACTGCTTTTTCACACCTTCAATTCTTCTCAGCCTTTGCTATAAGCAGTGTTAATACCTTTTACCTCTGAATTACTGTGGCATAATCAGAACAATACTGTCATTGTCATTCTGTCTTTGTAAAAGATTATAATATTCATTAGCCCTCACCAACCATCTCTTGGACCTGAATAGATTGTAGAATACCAAATATTTTTCCCAATTAGTTTGTATTTGTTAAAAACCTTTTAACTGGGCTGTTATCCTTTTAAGAAACTAACTGGCAAAACAGCGCTTAAGTAAAATTGCATGAATGAATGAAACTCATGCCGGCAAATAGTAAATAAATCTCACAACCCAGCTGCAGTCATCAGTTTATTAACCTTTACTCTTTTGTTAAGTACAGGTCCAATTTCTAACTTATTTATAGCATACAGGCCTAGTTTTTTTTAACTAACATTTGCTAACTTAAAAGAGAAAAGAAATAACACCTCTTAATTATACAAGCAGTCTGGACAGACACACTTAATCCTATCAGGAGTAGCAGCCAGCATTTACCATGTGTTTTAACCCATCTCCTGTCTCCCAGGACAGAGCCTCTTAAACCTTTGTGTACAATAGATAAGATAATATAATACCATAGTAATGGAATTTGAATATATATAAGAACTGTATACTTCCAGCTCATGTACTGGACCAGGCTCTCAGCTCTGCTTACTTGCGTTTCTAGTGCCCATCTGGATACTCATAGCATCCCTGCCTTATCTTGCCTTGCCTTTTAACAATTTTCCTACTCAGCCAGAGCTAAGAATGTCTTGGTCTGCCTTTTTGCACAGACATATGAAGCTAGGCAGTTTGTCTTTCCTGTCAGCCGTCATCAATCAAGGAAGTGGGCATCAGGATGTACAGCATGATGCTATGTCAACCTCAACCTTGCATCCCGTGTCAGCAGCGTGTTTAAATGGCAAACACATGGCATGTTCTTCAAGCAAATGGCTATGTCTCAAAACCTAAGAGGGGTTACTCAGCTGACTCAAGAGAAACACCATTCCATCACAGGAGCCCAACAGTAATTAATGGTAACCTCCAATGTCAGTCCAGGGCTAAGGCATAGTTGGGGAGGTCAACATTTAGTCATGAGTTTAAGGAGATGACTGTTGGACATCCCACGACCAACTTGACTCTTTATTCCCTGTAGTGCTCTGTTTTCTCTTGAAATGAGAGAAATGGAAGGATTAAGTGAGATAAAGGTGGTGGCACATCTGTTAGAGCTGAACCTTCAACACATTGAGGGGGATGACACTGATAAGGTGTAAGATGACAAGGAAGTTGATGGGATCCAACTGTTTGTTAGAAATTCATTGATGAGAACTTCAACTGAACATTCTCATTCGGCATTAGTAACATCAGCATCTGTCTCATTCTTTCCAACCGCTAAAGAGCAATAACTGCCAGAAAACCAAAGTTGATATTCATCACCACGCACTATGAAAATCATCTGCTACTATAGAACACTCTAATGCAGAAAGGTTTCAACAGCATTGTAGTGCTCCTTGCTTAGAGAAAGGCTAACGCATTATAAATGCTCTTGAGTTATGTTTGTAGATGTCCAATCGAACGTAATTAGTGAGCAAACAGCTGCCCATTTCAAGGAAATTAATTAAATCCATCCACTTTTCACCATTATTTTTCATTTTTATTTCGCTAAGTGTTCAGTATTGGATTAAAGCTGCCATTGTTGACATTAATTGTTTCTGCCAGTCCTGTTCCCTTCTGAGATGACTAAGACATTGAATCATGATGTTTGCCACAGAAGGTATTCACTTAGTGCAATGAAAAGTTTTAATTAGGTAGAAAACTTTTATCTTAGCTTTCCACTGCATTTGTGCCTATATCAGCGCATAAAACAGAGGAAACTGGGCTTTCGAAAGTTATTGCCTCGAATTGTTGCAAAAAGAAACTGAATTGAATTAATACCTTTGGGGGGGAAAAGAAAACATTGTCCCACTTTAAAGACAGGGCAAAGCTCACTTTTCTGAATGCAAAGCAGAGCAACTTAGTTCACAGTTAGTGAAAAAGAGGCAGGAGATATCAGTCATGAAATGGTTTGCCTGAGCAGTTGACCTTCTCCTGCAAGGTATAAAACCCAGAAACTTTGTGTTGATATGCACAGTCCTCTCGAGGAAAGAGTTTGTCAGAGTAAGCGAATTGAAATACTCAGAAAACAAAGGAAATTAAGACTGCACATGATGAACCTCCGCCAACAGTTTGTTACCTCCCACTGTCTGTCACATTTGTCTCTTTATGATGTATAAAGTCTTTACATTCTTTGTGTTTTCATTGATGGCCCACCTCTGTGGTGTGTTTCACTATTAGAAAGAAAAAAGAGTCTATAACTGTAGAGCATCTTTCACTATCTTAGGACATGAGAATGTGCTTTATAGTCAACAAAGTTCTTTTCTTTATGTATTGTTACTTTGAAATATGATAGTCAGTTTACACACATGTTCCCACAAACAGCAATGCCATAATAGCCAAATAATCCATTGTAAGAGTCACACAGTAATGGCGTTACAGAGTTTTTACAGCATAGAAAATGTACTTCAACACATTGTGTTTGTGCTGGTGATTAAGCGACTATCCTAATCCCATTGTCTGCTCTTGGTATATAGCCTTGTATGCTATGGCACTTCAAGTGCTTATCTAAATACTTCTTTAAAACTCACACAACACCAGGTTATAATCCAACAGGTTTAATTGGAAGCACTAGCTTTTGGAGCACTGCTCCTTCATCAGGTGGTTGGACAATCACCTGATGAAGGAACAGTACTCCGAAAGCTAGTGCTTCTAATTAAACCTGTTGGACTATAACTTGGTGTTGTGTGAGTTTTAACGTTGTACACTCCAGTCCAACACCAGCATCTCCATATCATAAATATTTGTTAAGTATCTTGATGGTTTCTGTCTCTACCAGTCTTTTAGGCATTGAATTATTGTAAGGTTGATATCAGTCAGAACACCGAGGATAATCTCCCTGCTCTTCCTTGCAATAGAGTCATTAAATATTTTATGTTCATCTTTAAAAAGCAGATGAGACTTTAGCTTAAGGATTTGACAGAAAGATCCAAAAATCTGATTGGCTCTGTGGCTGAGCTTGTGATTTGGAAGCAGAGATGATGATGTTAAAGTCACATGAAAGCTATGTACACACTTCAGGTAGGCACATGCAGCTTATAAAGCAATATCCCTTTGAAAGTTGCATCCTTGAAGACAAGTTGAAATCTTTGTTCCAGGCAGTGGCTTCACTGAATAATTGTTAGAAATGTCCTGCAGGCTGCAGCCATACAAAAACCCGAAAGTCACCATGGAAGTCAGTTAGCACATGTGTAACTGTGCAAAGACATGGAAGAGGGCTGCATGAAATTGAGAAGGCATTCCAAAACAAAACAATTAAGGCACTGGGTTATGATAATACTTTTGTGGTTGCACCTAATTTATTTTTGCTAATATCAAGGTGTGATACGTGAAAAAGTACAATCAAAATGAAGGTGGTTGAAGACCATATGACTGATAATGGCTGTGTATTGGAACCAGGACCTAGATTTACCTTATTATCTTTTTTGAGACTATGGAACTACTTAGAGAACTAGATGGAAGTCTTCAGTATAATGCTGTTTGCAATGACTGCTTCTGCCATGTCTCTTCATACAGTTTGAGCCAACTTCTTATGGGACTTCTATGCCCTTTGTACAGTCCTTGAGTAGAAATTGGTCCTCATATTAGTTTTCTGTCTATAAAAACTAATAGTGAAGGATCAAGGTTATGCTGGATCATCCTGTGCTATGGTTGTTGCTGTTCTATAAAAGCAAGTCTGAAGTATCAAGCCAGAGGTTTAACTCAAGAGGGGAAAGATATAAAAGAGACCTAAGGGGCAACTTTTTCACGCAGAGGGTGATACGTGTATGGAATGAGCTGCCAGAGGAAGTGGTGGAGGCTGGTACAATTGCAACATTTAAGAGGCATTTGAATGGGTATATGAATAGGAAGGGTTTGGAGGGATATAGGCCGGGTGCTGGCAGGTGAGACTAGATTGGGTTGGGATATCTGGTCAGCGTGGACAGGTTGGACCGAAGGATCTGTTTACATGCTGTACATCTCTATGACTCTATGACTTTATGAGTTGTTAGTCCATTATACATGTTAACTTGCAGAGATTGGTGTAGATTTAGTGTAGCATGGTCAATTTAGCCTAAACTTAAGGTAGCCCAAAAGATATGCTTTGGGAAAAAACGTTTTAAAAAATTACTCTACATGTAGGACGAGCAAGTATGCTCCCCAAACACAGAAACCCAATCTCCATTCACATGAACCCCTCCCCCCACACCCTCCTTCATCCAGTTCCTGGATCTTATCCCTTGTTGGTGAGACAAGGAACCACGTGTTTATTTTTGACCAATAAGGCTGTTGATAAGGCTATTGTCAGAGGAAGCTCAAGCATCTCCCTTTGAATTTAATGTTCATGAGAACAAAGACCCATTTCTTGGCTATCTTGAGCTCTGACCTTCACTTTGGAGCATTGTTAGAAGTCACATGACATTAGGTTATAGTCCAACAGGTTTATTTGGAATCGCAAGCTTTCAGAGTGCTGCTCCTTTGTCAGGTGACCTGACGAACGAGCAGTGCTCCAAAAGCTTGTGATTTCAAATAAATCTGTTGGACTATAACCTAGTGTTGTTTGACTTCTGACCTGGTCCACCCCAGTCCAACACTAGCACCAGAAGTGGAGAATTGTTGGCCTTCTTTCGGGCACAAAAATGTACCTTCCGAATATTCAAATCTTTAATACTCTTTCATTTATGGTAAGGGGACCTCCGTGAATTAATCCAATTCTCTACGATTCCTTGGAATCTACCAACTGGCATTCCTGAAGTTGTTACACTGTCAAACACTTTCTGAAGTTCTCATAATACATAGCAGCCACATTAAACAGCTAACCTGCATAATTTTCTCTGCACCTTCTCTATAGCTGTAACACTACATTTTGCATTCTGTTCTATTACCTTGATGTATTTCTGTAAGGTATAATTTGTCTGGATAGCCTGCAAAATAATACTTTTCACTGTATCTCAGTACATGTTACAATAATTTAGCAAACCAAATCAGATTGCTCAATATGATGATGTCTCAACTTTGCATTCAACTCCACTTTCCAATTACAGGCCAATTTCCTTTGATTCCATAAGAGACCAAAATTCTGTCTATCTCAGCCTTAGGTGTATTTAATGATGGAACATCCACAGCCTGCTGGGATAAAGAAGTCCAAAGATCCACAACCCTTTTAGTAAGTGAATTTCTCCTGATGTCAGTCCTAAATGATCACATCCTTATCCCGAGGTGTTTTAGATTCTCTAGCAGGTGGAAATAGCCTCATAGTACCTGCTTTTTTAACCCTCTTCAGAAATCCTGCATGCTTCAATGAGATCACTACTCATTTTACGAAACTCCAAACAATACAGACAAAATTTCTCAATTCAGGGAACTATCTAGTGTGCCTTACCTGTACTGTCTCCAATATAAGAACATCCTTTCTTAAATGTGGAGGCCAAAACTGCATACAGATTTCCACAAATGACTTCCCCAAAGCCCTCCACAATTAGAGTCATAGAATCGTAGAGATGTACGGCATGCAAGCAAATCTTTCAATCCAACCCATCCATGCTGAGCAGATATCCTAAATTAATCTAGTCCCATTTGCCAGTACTTGGCACATTTCCTTGTAAACCCTTCCCAATCACATACCCATCCAGATGCCTACTAAATGATGCAATTCCACCAGCCTCCACCACTCCCTCTGGCAGTTCATGCCATAGATGCACCACCCTCTGTGTGAAAAAATTGTCCCTTTGTTCCCTTTTAAATATTTCCCCTCTCACCTTAAACCTATGCCCTCTAGTTTTGGACATCCCCACCCCAGGTAAAAGACTTGGCTATTCACCCTATCCATGCTCCTCATAATTTTGTAAACCTCTATAAGGTCACCCCTCAGCCTCCGACGCTCCAGGAAAAACAGCTCCAGCCTAATCTGCTTCTCCCTGTAGCTCAAACCCTCCAAACCTGGCAATATCCTTGTAAATCTTTTCTGAACCCTTTCAAATTTCACAACACTTTTCCTATAGGAGGGAGATCAGAATTGCATGCAGTATTCCAATAGTGGCCTAACAATGTCCTGCATGGCTGCAACATGACCTCCCAACTCCTGTACTCAATGCACTGAAGAATATAGGTAATCCTGTACATCTGCGATTCCACTTTCAAAGAACTGTGAACCTGCACTCCGAGGTCCCTTTGTTCAGTAACACTTCCCAGAACCTTACAAAGCCCTGATTTGCCTTTCCAAAATTGTTGCAATATTTAAATCTTCTTGTACTCAAACATCTTTATGTGCGGCAAGGTTAGCACTGCTGCCTCACAGCGCCAGAGACCTGGGTTCAATTCCCGCCTCAGGCAACTGACTGTGTGGAGTTTGCACACCCCGTGTCTGCGTGGGTTTCCTCCGGGTGCTCCGGTTTCCTCCCACAGTCCAAAGGTGTGCAGGTCAGGTGAATTGGCCATGCTAAATTGCCCGTAGTGTTAGGTAAGGGGTAGATGTAGGGGTACGGGTGGGCTGTGCTTCGGCGGGGCGGTGTGGACTTGTTGGGCCGAAGGGCCTGTTTCCACACTGTAAGTAATCTAATCTTTGTAATAAAAGCCAACATGCCATTTGCCTTTCTAATTGTTTACGACGCATGCATGCTAGCTTTCTGCGGTCTTTGTATACATTTCTTTGAATTTAATTGAATTCACACATTAAAAAATGTCAGCTTTTTTATTCTGGCATCCAAGTCAAATAACCTCACACTTCCACCGATTATATTTCATGTGCCATCCTCTTGCCAATTCATTTATGTTTTCTCTATCTCTTTGCAGCCTCCTTGCATCATCATCAAGGGTAACATTCCCACTGAGCTTTGTATCATCAGCAAACTTAGATATGTCTATCCCTTCTTTGTCCTTTCATCTAAGTCATTAATATAAATTATACTTAGCAGAAGCCCCAGCACCGATTCCTGCAACACTCAACTGGTCAAAGACTGCCAACTTGAAAGTGTCTTATTTATCCCTACTCTCTGTTCCCATTAACCAATCCTCCACCCATGCTAAGATATTTTCCCCAACTTCTTGAGCACTTAAATCGTGCAATAACCTTTTGTATGGAACTTTAAAAAAATGATTTTATGGATAACGAAGCATAGTCCATTTCCAACCCTCAGGAGATACCCGAACCTCTTCCAATGACAGCAGGATTTTAAATGTCATAGTTCTCAATTAACACTGTTTCCAGTAGTGATGATCCCCATGGGGAGAGAAAGAGAGAGAGAGAGATGACTGTTTCAAACCTTATATACTTAAATAAGATCCAACGACCATGCTGTAGGAGATTAGTGGTGGAGACATGCAAGTGGAGTTATTCCAGTTTTGTTGGGAGATCACTAAAAACAAAACGATCTAAAGTCTAAAACTGCTAGAATATAAGTGCAACTTTGTCCAGGCATTCTTGGAACAAAACATCCAGAATACACTAGTATGACTCTTAATAGAGAATTTATGCCATACTTTTCTCACAGATTCTAAATGTGATGATGCTGCCACTTAAAGAAAATACTTTGTCCTTTTTCTTGGAAAAAGATTCTCAGGCAGAGGTATGGAGCTGTCTCTAAGAAAGTAAACATTATGAGACTATGGGGGTTTCTTTTGAAGTTGGAACAATGGATCACAATGGGTGTGGTCAGCTCTCACACACCAGACCTTCTAGTTTTTTTTTTAGAGTTTTGGGTTTAGTTTTAAACAGAAGCCTTTGGGGTCTCAAAAGAGTTGGAGCTCCAGTGAATGATTCCTAGCTGCTACTTTCTCTGAATTATCTCTTGACTTTTTTTCTCGCCTGGATTAGAGAACTGCATGTGAAAATCTGTGGTTGAATTTACCTTTTTGGCCAAGAGGTGTGTTTGAGAAATGTTACTATATTGGAACAGTTATTTAGTAATGGGTACTATATCTATTATTTGGTTAAGTTTTCCAATAGTTAAGTTATTCTAAATGTCTCTTTCATTTGATTGTATTTAACTACAGTGTTTACGTAAATTGTTAAAAATCACACAATGCCAGATTATAGTCCAACAGGTTTAATTGGAAGCACTAACTTTCGGAGCACTGCTCCTTCATCAGGTGATTGTGGAGAGTAAGATTGTAAGACACAGAATTTATAGCAAAAGTTCCCAAAAAAAACAATCTTACTCTCCACACTCGTCTGATGAAGGAGCAGTGGTCTGAAAGCTAGTGCTTCTAATTAAACCTGTTGGACTACAACCTGGTGTTGTGTAATTTTAACTTTGTACACCCCAGTCCAACACCGGCATCTCCAAATCATAAGTAAATTGTGTTTGCTTAACGTCAAGTAGTTTGACCAGTTGCATTGCATCTGGAACATGGCATATCACATCTACCTTTAAAATGAGAAAATGTTAGAGTCTAGACTGTCTGCTTAAAATTAATTTACATTGTGTTATGGACATGGCCATAAGGGGATCTGGTCTCGTCCATAACACAATGCAAATTAATTTTAAGAGAACAAGACATCCCATTGTGCAGTCCAAGAATAGAAAACACCAAGAGAGTGATAGCATTTAAAATCCAAACAAACAATATCGGACGTGGAAAGGTAACCGTGAGTTGATTTCATGTATATCAGTAGCTCAACAAGGATTGGCTTGAGGTCATTTTAAAAAGAAGAACAACTGAAGTGAATATATTTCAGGGGTTGCTTATCCAATAGCATATTACACACACGGATATATTTCAATACACTGCAGGGGTCAGCAAAGTGAGTACAGCAAAGCTGTACTCAGTAACGAAAATGTCTTGGAAGGATTTGGACCTAACATAGAGCACGCCACATCAACTGCCTACTAGAAGCCCTGCTCCAAATCCTGAGATCAAATCAACTTGAATATCCTAGGCTGTTATCTACAACACTTAAATGCAATAAAGGGATATTCACTATCAGGTGAAGGGTAATTGGAACAGTAATCTAAAATTATTTTGTTTGAGTTGTCAGCTTAATAGCTTGGCTCCATAAGACAATAATTGTTTTCATTTATTGGAGAAACTTTGCTCTGAATAATATTAGACAGCAATTAAGTTGAACACAGGCAGAATGCACATCAATCTTGTTTTTTGGAATGACCTACAGCTAGTTAAGTAGCAAAATGGTACAGGAAGGTTGAACAATGCCCAGGGCCATTGGCAGGATGCAAAGAGATCAAAATCAATGGGGACAATTCATCTTGCTGGTGATATTAACTATTGTTTTGCGCAGGTGCCACCTGACCCACTGGGCATTTGTTGCATTTATTTTTCATCTCGGACTTCAGTTTAAATACGATGATGTAGTTGAGTTGAGGTATCATTATATGTTTCTTATGGTGTATCATTAAATGAATGCAAATTTTACTGATGGAGTTAAACAGTTCTGATTATGTCTGATTGCTTATCTAATTTTGCCTTATTGTCATACAAAGCAGCTTATGACATGAACCTAACATCTGGTGTTCATTTGGTGCACTGCTAGAGCAATTGAATATATATGCGTATATAAGGCACAAAGATTCTGTGAAGAGAGACATTTCCTATGTCGTCTTTCCGTTCACATAGACAAAGGCAGAACAAGTCAATTTCTGTAAAGGCAAGGCAATCAAACTGCTAATGCAAGTGACTGAAAACACTGAGCACAACAAACTATCCAAACATCAGTGAAATTTATAACACTACTAAAAAATATTAAAGATTGAGAGGGGAAAAAGTGAGACCAAAAAGTAATAAGAATACATTTTCTTGTTCAACAATACAGATGATTCAAAGTAGAAGGGTACATCCTGGTTTGTCAGTACAGTCACTGAAAAGAAAATGGCTGGATATGTTTTTAGATAATGACTCTGGAGGGAATACACTAGAAAACGGTTGAGGAAAGAAGAGTGGAAGTAGGGGAAAAGGTGATTGGAATTTCTTGTATATATAAGGGCAGTACCTGCTATTTAGAAAATACCTTTTCAGGGTTTCATTGCAAGTTTGCAATGAATGATCATGTTTCCATCATCTACTTTTGCATCATTTTAAGATTCTTATCAGTCTGACAGAGCATTTCTTAAAATTATGTTTGAAGTATACAACTGTCAAAGTTGTGTAGCTAGATTGATAAATAACTAACTGTAATCTAGATTTTAAGGATGAACAAAAATTAAATATAGCAAGCAATTTAAAAACATAATATTTAGATTAAAGGCACGGTATTCAGATAGTTAAATCATTGAAAGAAAATCAACTGCAAAAGCCATTTTTATTGAAGCTGGGAATAGAACAATGACTGTGTTGTAGATCGTTAACATCATTGCATATCTTTGTGGCATTATCTAAAGACTTAACATCTGATGATCTTTTGAGGTTTAGGAAAGGAAACTGCAGTTGCAACCACCAGGCTCCACCTAATTCAATGCAGTGCCCACATTTGTTTTCCCTGCTCTGTGAATACATAGCAAAGATGGGAGGTAAAGCTCCTTTCTTGAAGTGGTTACTACATGATAGTTACTAACTGCAAAGGAGTCTCATTTCTGTCCACTTCAGGATGAGCATAGCATACGTTTTTCTCAATTGCTCTTTCCAGTTGTTGAAGACCTCCTCAAAGAGTCACAATGCATAATTTTTCAATCAAGACGTACAGTGGACATGACTATTAAAGCAAGCTAAGTCTGGGAAAAATGCAGAATGTAGCAGTACCCTTGAGACATGGTGATTGTTTGACCTTACAAAGATCTTTGATTCTGTCAACTGGGAGAAATTACAGAGAGTCCTCCTCAAAATTGACAGCCCAGAGAAATTTGTCACTGTTCCCCACCTGCTGCACAATAATGTACAAGCCATGATCCTCACCAACAGGTCTATTACAAACCCAGTACATTTTTAGACTGGGGTCAAGCAAGGCCTTACTATCATGTGAACACTTTTCTTCATCTTGATTGATGTAATACCCCACACCATGTTCCTGAAGCCTGCTACTGGAGTTGAAAAGACCTCAGGACATGTGGGAAACTATTCAGCATGTGACACTACCCTCCTGAACTAACACCACCCCAACTCAGTCTTGAGCTGCAGTACATAGATAATGCTTGCATCTGTGCATATTTAGAGACCAGGCTCCAAACCATCGTCGATGCATTCGCAGAGATGTCTGAGACAATTCGACTTAGTTTAAGAAAGCAAAGGTCCTCTACAAGCCCGTTTCACCATGCAATACTATCTCTTGATTATCAGGATTCATGGTGAGCCTCTGGACAATGAGGATCGATTCTTATATCATGAAAGCACCCTCTCAATGAGGTCAGACATTGACAATGACCTCTAGTGTTCCAGTGCAGTCTTCTAAGGAACAAAGTGTTTGATTGCAAAGAGCTTAAAGCAAGCCCATGGTCTACAGGCAGTATTGTTACCTGCCCTTCCATTATATCAGAGACATGTGCAATGTATGCCAAGCATCTCAATTCTTCAGAGAAATGCTACCAATGATAGCTTCACAAAACACCGCAAATCTATTGGCAGGATAGGTGCTCCACCATCAGTGTCCTTTCTCAAGCCACCATCCTCAACATTAAAGCACTGATTCCTGACAATGAACTGTGTTGGGTTGGCCACACTGTCTGCATGCCTGACAAAGGACTTTCAACCACAGGGTCTCTATTCCCAACTGCATCGCCGCAAGACCACGTCAAAGAGAACACTTCAAGAGTAAACACTTGATGGAAAGATACAACAGCTCCACTGATTTCTAGAAATTTCTAAAGTGTGGAAGCAGACCATTTGGCCCAGTGAGTCCACACTGACCCTCTGAAGAACATCCTACCTCGAACCAAACCCCTCAAGCCCATCGCTGTAACCCTGCATTACCTCTGGCTAATCCATCTGGTCTGCATATCCCCCTGGACATTACATTTCCTGCATTCCCTCTGGCAAATCCACCTAACCTGCAGATCTTTGGAGGGACGAAACAGGAGCACCCAGAAGCCACCCATACAGACCCAGGGAGAATGTGCAAACTCCACACACAGTCACCCAAGGGTGAGGCAGCAAAACTAACCACTGAGTCTCCCCAGATGGAACTCTCTTGCTAAACTGAAGAGGAAGCATCCACAAATCATCTCTGAAAGACCCAGGTGGAGACCAAGTGAAAACAGCAGATGGAGTATGTGAAAGCCCAGGCATCACACCCACCCACCTACATCTTCAAACACCACCAGTTCCAACTGCAACATGGTGTGGGACTCCAGCACTGGACTGTTTTGTCACCTCAAGGCCCATAATTGGAATGAAATTCTCCACCTCAAGTGACTGCCTAAGAGGAAGAGAGGGAGTAAACCTACACATTCCATGTGAAATGTGAGCAGAGTCAGCAGAGGGGCCATCTGAAGATGTCATTGAGAGGCTTAAACCATTTTCATGCTCATCTGAATATAGCTTTAAATCACACAACACCAGGTTATAGTCCAACAGGTTTACTTGGAAGCACACTAGCTTTCGGAGCGACACTCCTTCTTCACTCTGAAGAATTAAACCTGTTGGACTATAACCTGGTGTTGTGTGATTTTTAACTTTGTACACTCCAGTCCAACACCGGCATCTCCAAATCATGAATATAGCTTGCGAGTGATGAATGTCAAACAGACAGATTGTTACAGCTCATTGGTTGTGGTCATACATTGGTCCAACCTGGGAGGCCAGGGAGAGTTGAATGGTTGGAACTGGTATATTCATACTGCTCGATAGAATATTCTTGTTTTTTTTTCTGGATTGAAGAAGACAAAAGTAAAATTTGTTCAGCAGCAACTCAATCTAATGTACTTCCAGCACACTCTGGCCATTTGTACTTCAAAATAGCAAATGAGATTATAACAGCCCAAATCTCCAATCTGCAAGTTTAAACTCCTCCTGCCCCTAAACTGTGAGGTATATTGCATACCCTTTACATTCTTGCTAGAAAATTGCGTAATTATTTATTGGACAGCCAAGGTGCAGCTGTGGTAACCAGGGAGCTGCTTTTCCTTGGACCATCTGTTTTAGAGCAGCAAGGGACTACCTAGCAGTTGACAATCTTCCCCATAAACTTTGATTGAAACCCATAGATATATTTCATGTGCCCTTTTATTCATTATTCATATCTATCCCGAGAGAAAGTGTGAGCAGTTTAACCAAAGTAAACATTGATTTTTGGTGAGTTTTGTCTTGCATTCATCAGAACAAAAACAAAAATGCCAAATTTGAGATGATCATAACAATTTGATCACAACAACATGAGAAAACTTACTATTTGGCATATTGATTCTGAATGGCTAAGGCATTGTCATATATACACCTCCCAAAAATCTGGGTTATTCATAAAAACAGGAGGCTTAAATGTATTCTTTTTGTTTGCAGACTACAGATCTTTATAAATGTATAGCACTTCGAGCGAGGAAAAAGGGTCACTGGACTCAAAACATTAACTCTGCTTCCTCCTCACAGTTACTGTCAGGCTGCTTTCTGCAGGAACTTCTATTATAGCTGTAGCAGACATTTTGTTTTGGATTTCGAATGTCTGGGGGTTGAATATTCTGCTCTGTATTCTGCCTATGATGAGCAACCGAAGAGACCTGATGTTTGATTTGGTCAACTAAATTTTAGAATGTATGGCATCTCACCAGCTCTGGAATTCACACAAAATAAGAGGAATCTTATAAGGATCTGAACAGCGTGGGCTATGATGAAAAGCTTGTCAATATTGTGTGAGAAATCCAATGAGGCCTATCTTAACTTGGAAGCTGCTGTCTGCAACTCTTCAAATCTTTTATGCAACTTCCCAGGTGTAGAACGAAGATTCTTGCTAAACAGAGGTCTGTCATTTACTTGAAGGGGGAGGGGAATGATTATTTATTAACGACATTATTAACTGCACATGGAGTTCACCTCATTAATATACTGCTTCCTTTCGCACAAAATTTGTTGAACAAACTAAATACAGAGAATTCCCAACATGGAAATTCAACCAGGTGCCTGGCAACTTCAGACTGCAGATTGCTCCAAAGGATCTCTCTGTTGGACAAGAGAAACCAGCATCTCAGGATTTGCTTCATGGGATCAGTCACACGCATCCCACGTCCATGATATTGGCATCCAACATGTGTCAATCTCTAAGAATCCTCACGGCACATCTCCAAACCATATCCTCATAGAGGTTTACAGCATGGAAACAGGCCCTTCGGCAAGATGCCCCTGCTGCCTAGTTTTCATAATTAATCAAGTCCCATTTGCCTGTGTTTGGTCCATATCCCTCGATATTAATCCCATCCATGTACTAGTCCAAATATTTCTTAAATGATAAAAATCGTCCTCGCCTCCACCACTACCTCTAGCAGTTCGTTCCAGACACTCACCACTCTCTGTGTGAAAACAAATAACCTCTTTGGACCCTTTAGCATCTCTTCCCTATCACCTTAAACTTATGCCCTCTAGTTTTAGACACCACTACCATGGGGAAAGCAGTTGGCTATCCATTTTGTCTATACCTCATTTACAGTACACTTCTGGGCTTCACCTGGGACTGCACTGGCAACTATTACTGTAATGCTGTAGCAAGGACATAGTACACTCAGGGACATGCACCCAGCTCATGGACTGGAGCAGGCTGTATCTCACTCACCTTGAGTCTATCTCGATGGTCACAATATTCATGTCTTGTCTCGTAGTTTTGTGACTCGCCCTTAGCCAGAGATATCAGGCCTTTGTCTTGCCTTGCTGTTTATTGCAGGCATGATACCAAGTTGACAGTGGTCAAGTTAAAAGAAATATACTTCATTTGGGGGTCTCAGCACAGTTATAGTCAATACCAGCCCAAAGGTTTGGATGCAGTCATTTACCTGCGGCGTCAGTCAGATTCAGTATCCTCTCTTCATAAGGGGTGAGGAGCTGAACGACAGACAGCGCAATACCTGTCTTCCCCTTCTGCATTATTGTGCATTAATTTGAGAGAGAGAAAGAAAGAGAGAGAGAGAGAAAGAGAGGCAGGTACTAAGGTGGATGAAAGTGAGTGGCACAGCTATTACTTTTGGACAGATGGACAGGTATCGTGAGTGAGTGAGTAAGCAATGCAATGGGCATGCAGGCTTCATGGTATCAGAGGTTGGAGTGGGTGACAGTGAGTGAGGGAAGATGTTGCAGGCAATAGTGAGAGTGAAAGAGGATGAGCCTTGGCCAGAGGTGGGTGCAGCAGCAGAGGTAGACTGAATGTGAGCTATTAAGAAAGAAAATGATGGCACTTAGGATGGTGGGATGGAGAAGTTGCATTACCTTCTTTCTGGGCATTCCTCCAGATGGCCATGACTGCACCAAACCAGGGGACAACTTCTGACCAGGCTGGCATGATCTGGTGTCACAATGTCCTCTGGTGCTCCCGGAAGAAGAGGAAGCCCCGTATATGCACCAACCCATCCACAAGGCCCTTCAGGTTCCTGTTCGCAAAGCAAGGCACCAATTTTCTTTTGTCTGCCATGACCAGGGCAAACGTCAGGAACCATGCAGGGCAGTTCAGGACAATCAATGCTTGTCTGGTGCATAATGACCTTTTACAGATGATGCCTGTGCCAGGGATGCCACGCAATTCTGGGACAATCCCCAGTAGTGGGGCATCATTCTGGGAATGGTGAGTGTTAAAATGGGGCTAGGATCAGGTGAGAGAGATGCCATAGGTGTGGGATTAGTAACTAATGAGGCAGGATTAGTTAGATATGGTAAGAAAACGCACTGGGCCATGTGAACAGAAACATATCAGGAAACTAATGAAACTAACATAAAAGTACTTTAAAATTCATGTCAATGTTCTTTAACTGTGTGGGAAGCAGAATGTCTTTTTGGATTGATTTTAATGAAGAATACTGCTAGTGGCTGCATTGCTGCAGTTTGAAATGGCTTGCTTAAGATGTTCAAATTATTGAGATATTTTGCTTTTTGGGAGTAATTTGAGGTAACTTAGGCACTTAAGTGGCAGTATATGGCCCATGTGCAATTTTGCAGAGTATATAGTGAACAATGATCTGATCAGGATCGACCTGCAAGATGGCTTGATATGCTTTATTCCTACAGTAAGCTTGCAATGTGACATAATGGCCAGACCCCTACTTACACGATTGCTGATAAAGTTAATCTTATGGTGTGTAGAGATTACTGTTTCCAATCTTTATACAGGCTTGCAGCAGATAACAGTGGTGAATCCATAATCAGATCTCCACCTATCACGTTGTGGAAAGAGAGTGAGTTAAACTGCTCTACCAAAAAAGTGAATGAGCTCAGGGTGGAACATATTAAAGTGCACAAGCAAACTCTGTCACAAAGCTGTAATTTCAAATATCATGAGTGTATCTTCTACACCGTTAGCAATTTGCACAGGACGGAAGGTGAGGGATCATTACATTATAATGCATTTCCCATGGAAGCTGGTGAAAATGTTGAATCTCGAGGTAACTGGATCTAGAGGTCATTCTATTGCTACACCATCTATTTGGGGATTTGTTGTGTTATTGAATATGAATTCAAAATTACAAGTTGATAAATTGATTGAATACAGATTCAAAAATAGTTTGGCATGAAATAGAGTGCAATGTAAATATTAATGCTTCTTTCAGCAGCTATTTGTAAGTAAACTGGAAGTTTTGAACAAGCACACAGACAGGGTATTGCTAACAATGTGCAAGTCACATGTAGTTTACACAACATGAAGGGATCTTTGAAACAGTAATACAGCAAGCATTCTATTAACCAGCATCTATGGGACGAGGAGTATGCCGGTTGATCAAATATTCTGGTTGATCAAGAGATTCACGTAATCAGTGTAAAAATGCACAAGAAGTAATAGAAACGCAATGCAGGGGATACACAGAGCACTGCTATACTTTACATACAGCAGAGTTTGCTTCAATAATATTGCAACTTTGCCTTAAATGAGAGGAGAGTTGAGGCAGAACCTGAGTGAGGTATAGAAGATCATAAAGGATATGGATAGGGTAAGTAGGGAGCAGTTGTTCCTTTTGGTTGAGGAGTCAGTAATGAGGGGCACAGTTTTAGGGTTAGGAGCAGAAGATTTGCAGGTAATGTGCAGTGTGATGCCCCCCCCCCCCCCCCCCCCCCATATTGAATAGCCAGCTCATACTGTTTGTTCGCACATAACTATTGGACATGGAGGCACAAACCTGAAGGCTTGTGTTTGGAACCTTTTGGACTATTTCACAAAAAAGGAACCAATATCTTCAGCGGATTAGAAAAATTGATGAGTTTTTTTGTTTTTAGTTTTATATGATTCGACATACACTAAATTATGTGTCTGCAAAAGGTTAAAAATTACACATTAAAGGATTCTTGTAGTGTCTCTACCAATGAGCCAGAAGGCCGTGGCTGCAGTATTGTGTAATAACTTGTCTGAGTAGGTTGATTAACAGCATTTTTTTAAAATTCATTCACAGGATGAGGGTATTTCTGGCTAGGCCAATATTAGTATTGTGGGATTAGTAACTAATGAGGCAAGATTAGTAAGATATAGTAAGAAAACGCACTGGGCCTTGTGGACAGAAACATATTCTACATTGCTGTGGGTCTGGAGTTACATGTAGGCCAGACTAGGTAAGGATGACGGTTCCTCCCCTAAAAGAGAATAATTAACCAGATGGGTTTTTCCAACAATGGCTTCATGGTCATCATTAGACTTTTGACAAATTCAAATTCTACCATCTGGTGTGGTGGGATTTGAACCCATGTCCCTAGAATATTACCTGGGTCTCTGAATTAAGAGTCCAGTGATAATACTATTAAGCCATCACCTCCCCTTATCATGCAGTAAAGTCTAAATCATGCAGTAATATTTCAATTTAAAAATGGTCATGTAATGAGTTATTGGAGGGAAATCTTTAACTCTTTGTTTATACCATTACCGTCAAGCCAAGGATCAGGTCTAAGTTCTGCAGTCCTGCCACATCCAGCCATTAATGGTGGTGGGCAATTAAACAAATCACCAGAGAAGGAGACTCCACAAACATCTCGATCCTCAATGATGGAAGAGACAAGCACATCAATACAAAAGATAAGGCCGAAGCATTTCCAACAATCTTCAGCCAGAAGTGACAACTGGATGATTCATCTTGGCCTCCTTCAATGGCTTCCAGCATCAAAGATCCAGTTTTCAGCCAATTTGATTCACTTCACGTGATATCAAAAAACACTTGGAGGCACTTGATACTGCAAAGGCTACAGTTCCTGAGAACATTCTGGCATCAGTTTGTGCTCCAGAACTTTCCACTCCCCTAGCCAAGCTCTGCCAGTACAGTTATAACACTGACATCTACCCAACAATTGGAAAATTGCCCAGGTGTCCTGTACACAAAATGCAGGACAAATCCAACCCAGCCAATTACCGCTCCATCAGTTTACTCTCAGTCATCAGTAAAGGGATGGAAGGTGTCATCAACAGTGCTATCAAGCAGCACCTGCTCAGCAATAATCTCTCAGTGAAATGCAGTTTAGGTTCCACAGGAGTCACTCAGTTCCTGACCTCATTCCAGCCTTGGTTCAAACATGGACAAATGAGCTGAATTCCAGAGGGGAGGTGTGAGTGACAGCCCTTGACATTAAGGCTGCATTCGACTGAGTGTGGCCTCAAGGGGCCCTAGCAAAATTGGAATCAACGGGTATCAGGGGGCAAACTCTCTGCTGGCTGGAGTCATACCTGGTATATAGGAAGATCGTCAATCATCTCAACTCCAGGTCACCTCCATAGGAATCCTTTGCGTAGTGTCCTACACCCAACCATCTTCAGCTGCTTCATCCTTCCCTCCATCATAAGGTGCGAAGTGTGGATGTTCGCTGATGATTGAATAGCATTTAGCGCCATTCATGATTTCTCAGATATTGAAGCAGTTCATGTTCAAATGTAACAATATTTGGACAATATCTAGACTGGGGCTGACAAGTGGCAAGTAACATTCACACCATACAAGTGCCAGGCAAAGACTATTTCCACTAAATGACAATCTAACCACTACTTCTTGATATTCAATGGTGTTACCATCACAAATCCCCAACTAACAACATCGTTGGAATTACCATTGACCAGAACCTCAATTGGACTCAGCATGGAAACACAATGGCTACAAGAGCAGGTTTGAGACGAGGAATACTCTGGAAAGTAACTTACCTCCTGACTCTCCAGTGCCTGTCCACCATCTACAAGGATTGTGCTGGAATACACCCCACTTGCTTGGATGGGTGCAACTACAGTAAAACTCAAAAAGCTTGACAACATCCAGGACAAAGCAGCCTGCTTAATTAGCACCACATCCACAAACATCCACTCTCTCAACCATCAACTCTCAGTCGCAACAGTGTGTACTATTTACAGAATGCACTACAGAAATTCACCAAAGATCTTCAGACAGCATCTTCCAAACCCATGACCACTTCCATCTAGAAACTCAACGGCAGCAGATGCATGGAAATCCCAATACCAGTAAGTTCCTTTCTAAGCCATCTACCATCCTGACTTGGAAATATATTGCTGTTCCTTCCCTTCTCAAGGGCAATTAGGGACAGGCAATGAATGTTGGCTTGCCCACAACCCACAAGTGAATAAAAACAAAATTGAAAATAAATGTAACACTAGCCACTGGCTTACTGTGAATGCCTTTGAATGGTTGTTTGTTCCTGCTTTTGTCCATTGAATTTATAATTCCATGTCAGCTGAATTTGCCACTACGTGACATTTAGGGAATCTATTTCACCTTCACACACCTTTCAATAATGCTGATCTCATAAGCAGCATTTACCGCTTCTAATTATCTCTAGATTTCCAATTGTGTCAGGCATCATCGTCCAAATGCAACACAACAAATTGTTCCCTCTCTATCTTGCTGTGTGACATGTCTCATAGCATTGGGAGCAATCTAGAGCCAGATGATGACACGTTTGTCTGAAGCCACTGGGGGAGGAGAGCTGGCTATAATTAGGCAGTGCCCAATTCGTAGCCTTAGGTTCTGGGTCACTAGACTAATTGTATTATTGCTATGTCACCAACTCTCCTTGTAGCTATCAACTCAGCTACTGACATTGTGAGTGTCTTAGAGGCAAAGACAGAACACATGACAGCAGACATAGAGTCATAGAGATATACATGAGTGGTCTTTATAAGTAATGGTTCTGAAAGGGTTAATAGTGAAGATAGCTTGAAATTCCATCTATTTTGATGATTCAGAATGACTTGGATGGGGATAAGTCAAAATGACAGAGAATCTTGTGGAGTAGCAATCTATTTCCACAGATATTCTCTCATAGTTTAAGTAACAATGCCTAACTAGCTAATCTAACTGCTGTCATGCAACAAACTACATATATTAAGGTGAGATCTTCATCTTTTGAAGACTCACTAGTGGTTGTTCCTCTCCCACTGTAGATCAAATAGGCCCTTGGATCCAGTCAAGGAAACATGAATGGTGGCAGCATTCTCCTATACACTAATTCCACAAGTAAGCAGCAGAAAGGCCCAGGGCAGTGGATCTGCAATTTCCAACGACCTGGGGAGTCTCAAAGGTAAAAGCAGGATCAGCTGGAAGTACTGCATTCATCATTCTGAAGGCTTCCAGTTCAAGAAGCAGCAACTCCAGTCACAACTTTTGTGGTCTTTAGTCTAAAATTAATTCCCTGAAATATATACATTTCCATCCATAAGCTGTCCCAGAAAACAAAAGTAAACATACTTCAGTACCGAACCAGGGCCTTGTGCTGATCGCATTTTTCAACTGAAACACGATTTGAATGTAAAAAAAACATTATGCCATTTTCATGCACACGTGATACCAGACAATCAATATAACTAGAGTTGATCAATTTGTTTTATCTTGGAAGAGGTAGGATTGGGGTGAAAATTCAACATTAATAGGGCTGAGAAGTAATGTCACCTTGTCTGTTTGGCAACCACAGCTGCCTGTTTGACTCTCTAAGCCATTTCCTTTCCATTGAGGTTAATAGAAATGAAAATCAGGATGTGTATATATTCATTCTGAGTAGTTTGCTATCCCATGAGATTGAATTTCGCTTCCAATGCCTCTTTAGTATTCAGCTTTGATAGGCAAAAATATCAAATTGTGTTAATACAGCAATGTTCCAAAATGTTTCAGAAAAATGTTAGCTGATAAAATTTACAAAATATCATTCCACATCTTGGAAAGTGTGAGGTGATGCACTTTGTAAGAAGTAACAAGACAAGAGACAACTTGATGAATGGCACAACGTGACGAATCTCAGAGGAACAGAGAGATCTTGGGGTGCTTGTCTACAGATCCCTGAAGACAGCATGGCGATTTACAGTGGGAAAGAAGGTATACAGGACATTTGTCTTTTTCAGTTGTGGCATAGACTATAATTGCAGGGAGGCTGCGCAGAACTTTGATTAGGCCATAGCTGTAACACTCTGTGGAGTCCACAATTGGACTCTACACAACAGGGAGGATGTGATTGCACTGGAGGGCACGCAGAGAAGGTTCACCAGGATGTTGTCTGGGATGGACCAGTCTAGGTATGAAAAGAAAGCGGAAAGACTTGGATTGTTATCAGCTGAGAAGGCTGAGATTGGACCTGATTGGGGTGTATAAGGTTATGAGGGGTATGGACAGGGTGAATGGACCACAGCTGTTTCCCTTAGATGAAGGGTTAATTACAAGGGGATATACATTTAAGGTGGAAGGTATATATTTAGAAAGGATTTGAATATGGCCTTGATGTCAAAGGCTGTCCCTCTCACTTCATGTCTGGAATTTAACTATTTAGTCCATGTTTGAACTGAGGCTGTCATGAAGTCAGGAGTGAGTGTCTCCAGTGGAACCCAAACTGAGTGGCAGTGAGCAGCTTGTTGCTGAGCAGATGTTGCTTGATAGCACTGTTGATGACACCTTCCACCATATTACTGTTGATCGAGAGTAATTGGCTAGGTTGGATTTGTCCTGCTAATTGTGAACAGGACATACCTGGGCAATTTTTCACATTATTGGGCAGGTGCCAGCATTGTAACTGTTCTTGAACAGTAATTCTTAGTTCCAGACTGTTTTTATTGAATTCAAATTCCACCATCTGTTGCAGCAGAATTTGAACCCAGATCCTCACAACATTAGCTGAATTTCTACATTAATAATCTAGAAAATACTACTAGGCCATTGTCTGCCCCAAATCGCTTCTGATCAGCTTCAGATTTGACCAGTAGCCCTAAAATATGGTCTGTGCATTTCTCATATAGTGAGTTCTGCGAGCACCATTTTTTCCTTGATAACATAGTTTTATTTTCTGTATCAGTAACCAATCTGGACACATAGCAAACTGATTACTGTATTAGATCCCATTATGTTGGAACAGAAATAAGGCTCCCACATTAGTGGATAATGCACCCAATACTATTACAGTACATCTGGAGGTTCAGGATCATAATGCACAAAGACCTCAAGCAAAATTAGGATGTCGTTGATTTGGTGAAATGTGTGTTGTTAATGCTCAACCCAATGTCATCCCTAATAATTCTTCAAACGTTATCTGAGAGGTTTGTTAACTTGAGATATGTGCAGTAAAAGAACAAGTAACAGTACGGCAGAGGAACTGGCCCTTCAGCCCACCAAGCTTTCTAATGCTTTACCTCGACATGGTCAATATCCCTCTATTTCCTGCCTATTCCTACCTATTCATGTACTTGTCAGGATGACTCTTAAACATTACCAGTGTATCCACCTCCACCACTTCTGGTCATGCATTAAAACCCTCTGTGTAACAAAATTGCAGCTCCCTTAAACTTGCCTCCTTTTACCTTAATCAAGATTAGAGTGGTGCTGGAAAAGCACGGCAGGGCAGGTAGCATCTGAGGAGCAGGAGAATCGACGTTTTGAGCAAAAGCCCTTCACCAGACATTCAGGAATTTCTGACGAAGGGCTTTTGCCCGAAATGTCGATTTTCCTGCTCCTCGGATGCTGCCTGACCTGCCGTGCTTTTCCAGCACCACTCTAATCTTGACTCTGATCTGCAGTTCTCACTTTCACCTAGTTCCTTTTACCTTAAACCTATGTCCACTAGTATTTCTACCCTGTGAAAAAAAATTCATTCTATCCATGTCTCTCATCATTTTGTAAACTTCTATCAGGTTCGCCCCTCAGCCTCCGACATTCAAATGAAAACAAATTAAGTTTCACCAATCTCTCCTCACAGCTAATACCCTTCAAACCAGAAAACATCCTAGCAAATCATTTCAGTACCCTCTCCATAGCCTCCACATCCTTCATGTAGAATGGCAACCAGAACTGGATGCAATATTCCAAACATGGCCGATCTAAAATTCTATGCAGCTACAATATGACTTGCTAATTTTTATTCTCAATGCCCTGACTGTTGAAGGTGAGCATGCCATATACCTTCTTAACCACCTTATCTTTTTGTTTGCCATTTTCAGGGAACTGTGGACATGTACACTTAGATCCCTCTGTATGTTGATGCTTCTAAGAATTCTGTAATTTGCTGTATGCATCCCTCCTGCATTCAACTTTCCAAAATGCATCACCTCACACTTATCCAGATTAAATTCCATCTGCCATTCCTCCCGCCAAGTTACTTACAGGTGCCTAAACCATCAGAAATGAACTGAATGTAGTTTGAGGTGATGCAAAGCAATTCTTCGATGGACAGAGGATATTACTACCCTCCATCCAAAATAAGCAGGCACCTCTTTGATCTGAAAGATACTTGATTGGTCATGTTTTGGTGCTATGATGTAAAATTTTAAAATTAATCTACTTGGCAAATTAAAATGAGTTTTTTTTTATTAAAAGGGGGAGGCTCCTATTTAACAAAATGTGATTACAGTAGATGGATCATCCCATGGTTTTAGGCTATCAAGAAAATAAAGTGGAAAATTGATAAACTTTTTCTTACTTTTTGTAGGATTGTTTCAAGTCATGTATACCTCTTTCAAGTCATGTATACAAGTATATCCTCTCAAGTCATGTATACCGCTGTGAATTAAAATCTGGTACTGTACAACATGATTGCTCAAGAAAATGAAAAAGTGTTTCACAATTTCAACAAAAAGGTACCATAATGGTTCACCATGATGTTGCCTGGTTTAGAGGATAGTGGCTATGAGGAAAAATTGGACAAACTTGGTTTATTTTTAACTGAATGTCAAAGGATGAATGGCAACCTGATAGAAGTTTACATAATTATGAAAAGGAATGGATAATCAGAGACTTTTTTTCCCAGGGTAGAGCTATCAATTACTAGGGTGCATAGGTTTAAGATAAAAGGGGGAAAGTTTGAAGGTGATGTGAGAGGCAAGTTTTTATGCACAGAGGGTGGTAAGTGCCTGGAATGCACTACCAGAGTAAGTGTGGAAGCTGATACAACAGCAACTTTTAAGAGGCACTATGACACATATATGAATGTTTTATCAACAAGTGTTTGGAGGACTGCATACCGAGGAAGTCAATCCGGGTGTTCCCCAACAGGAAACCCTGGATGAATCAGGACATGCAGAACCTGATATAAACCAGGCCTTCAGGTCAGGAGACCCATTCAAACATAAGGAATCCAAGTATGACCTTCACAGAGCCATTAAGACAGCCAAAGAGCAATACCAATCCAAACTAGAGACTCAGACAGACATTCAGTGGCTATGGCAGGAACTGAATTACATCACAAGTTCTAAAAAGAGACAGTGCAAGATAGCAGACGATGATGCATCCCTCCCAGATCATCTCAACACCTTCTATGCTCGCTTTGAGCAGAATTTCGGCGGAGAGATTACACCTATTCCGACAAGTCCTGACGAACTTATCCCAACAGTCACTGCATCAGAGGTCAGATCAGTTTTCCTTCATGTGAATTCAAGGAAAGTGATGGGACCAGACGGAGTACCAGGCCATGCACTTGGGGCATGCGCAGATCAACTGGCAGAGGTCTTCTCGGACATCTTCAACCTCTCCCTGCAGCTGACCACTGTCCCTGTTTGTTTCAAGAGGGCCAACATCATCCCTGTGCCTAAGAAGGCTCATGCAGCCTGTCTCAATGACTAACGCCCAGTGGCCCTAACGTCAGTGGTCATGAAGTGCTTTGAAAGGCTGGTCATGGCATTAATCAACTCCAGCCTCCCCACTACTCTTGACCCACTCCAGTTTGCTTATCCGACCAACAGAACAACATCAGATGCCATATTACTTGCCCTGCACTCCTTCCTAGAACATCTTGGCACCAAGAACAGCAACGTAAGAATCCTACTCATTGACTACAGTTCAGCCTTCAAACTATTATCCCCTTGAGACTGGTTACTAAACTTAGTGAACTTGTGCTAAGCCCCACTCTCTGCAACTGGATCCTCAGTTTCCTGACCCACAGACAACAATTAATGAACATTGGGAACAATATTTCATCCTGGCTAATACTCAACACTGGAGCCCCCATGGGTGCGTACTCAGCCCCCTACTGTACTCATTGTATACCCACTACCGCATCACCAAATACCAGACTAATGCCATTTACAAGTTAGCTGATGACACCACCATAGTTGGTCGAATCTCAGATAGTGAAGAACCAGACTACAGATGGGAGGTGGAAGACCTGAAAAAATGGTGCACTGAGAACGACCCAGCTCTCAAAGCTGGCAAAACCAAGGAACTCATTATTGACTTTTGGTGAGATGTTACTCATGCCTCCCATACGTTAACAGCACAGAGGTGGAACGAGTGGAGAATGTCAAGCTTGTGGAAGTGGTCATCCACAGCAAGCTTTCTTGGACTCTTCATGTGGACGCACTGGTTACAAAGGCCAATTAATGTCTCTTCTTCCTCAGCAGCTGAGAAAATTTGGCATGATAGCGAATACCTTTGCAAATCTTTATACATGCGCCATCAAGAGCATTCTGTCGAGCTGTATCACTACCTGGTATGGCAATTGTACCATTCAGAGTACAGTTACAGAGAATGGTTAACTCGGCCTGGACAATCACAAGGGCCAACCTCCCAGCTATAGAATCCACCTACCAGGCCCGCTGTCAAGGAAAGGCCGCCAGCATTCTCAAAGATCCATCCCACCCTAGCAATGTTTTTCTACAATCTACCATTGGGGAGAAGGTACAGAAGCCTGAAGATATGCACCAGCTGGTTTTGCAACAGTTTCTACCCTACTGTTGTTAGAATACTGAATGGACTCTCGAACTCTTAACATTTGCCTGCACCTGTGTTTTTGTTTTTGCCGCTGTTTACCTATTATTTACTATCTGTGCTACTTAACTCTGTGATCTGCCTGTGTTGCTCGCAAGACAAAGCTTTTCACTGTGCCTCTGTACACGTGACAATAAATTCAATTCAATTCAATTCAATACTCAGGGAAAAGGGGGACACAGACCTCATAGAGGCAAAAACATCTAGCAGCACTGCAGTGTAGCATTCTGCATTTTAAGGACAGCATCTTTAAAAGTGGAAGGCTGCCTTAAGCTCATAATCTTCACAATTGACTGCCTGCAGTATGTCGTACTAACAGGAAGAACTGCCAGCATATCAGCGTAGAATCCACTGAAGTACAAATTGAAATGAAGTACGTGGACCAGTTTTATGGGATGCTACGCTCATTCTGAAACAAGCAGACCCTGAATTTCAAGCCCTGCATATCCAGTTTTTAGTCCTATTTTCCTTCATCCAAGTCATGTGATGAAAAGCTGGCACTTGGAGTACAGATCTGAGAGAACATTGATGTGACAAGAATGTGACATTCTCATTCGGCCTATTCTCTATCTCCTTCCCATCACGATTGCCTCCAATATTGCCTCATCTTTGCTACTAGTCTTTTCTACAGATCCTATCAAATGCTTCTGCACAAGTTTTATATCGATAGAGACTCTTTGATATGTGAACACCATATGTATGGAAAACGGAATTGATTAGTGATAAGTATTACCAAGCTCCCATACCCTGCCTGGCAAAGCTTTCTTTGATGGGCATAGACTTACCTATGCCAATGGAGCCCCCCATCCAATTGAGGAAGTTAAGCCATTTGTGAAAAATACCTTCCTGCAGCATTGTGAAAAATGACCCAGTAAACCTGTGCAAAAAAAGCACCAAATGCTCATTGAGTTCCCACCAAAACAAGATAAATAAAGGGCCACCTAGGATATAAACAATAAAAAAACTCACAGGGGAACCCCTCTGTATAGCCACATTAAAACAAATGCACCTTCAATAAAATTACCCAAACTCTGAACTAATTGCTGAATTTTCATGTTTTCAAGTACAGTACTTAAGTTTAAGAAATTCCAAGTAGTTTCTTATCTTGCTTTTTAAATGATGAGCACTTCTCACCTGCACTGAAAGTTGCCCCATCCTGTGTTAGCTCAAACCCACAGTGTCACCAGCAAATATAACACATTTAGTGTCAGCACTTCTAAATTTGTAGAACATAACACAATCATATGCAAACTTCTTTTCTTACAGTTCAGTTTTTTCTAAAATGAAGGAACTTCCATTTGTATTGTGTCTTTTGTATTGCTGAAGAACATTGCGATTAATGAATTACTTATGGAAAAGTCAGAATTGTTATGGAGACAAATGCAACACACAATATGCACAAGTCCTTCAAACCAATGAACCAGATCAGTGACCAGTTAATCAGATTAGGGTGACATGGATTGACAGAAGAATGTTGGTCAAAGAACCTGGAGAGACATCATAGTCTTGTTTGAATACTGTCAAGAGAACTTTATTGTCAACTTGAAGTGTATTAGCAACTCACATGAAAGACTGAGTTCTGTGTTTCATTCTGAGCCCTATTGCACTGTGACACGAAGACGTTTATTTCTGTTTCATTTCTTGTTAACTATTCTATTCCTTTCACTATTTAGTCTTAAACAATGCATATTTTTACATTTGGGGTATTGATAACCAGGAGACTGACAGGTTTGAACTAGCTGCCATTTTACATCGTCCCATTTTTCAATTGAAAGTAGGTTTTAGTGTAAAATGCTGCTGTCAGTTTGTTCCTAAGCAAGTTGGGTTCAAATTACCCCTTTTGATTTAAATATTTGGAAATAAAAGTCCAAATTTCTGCCAAGACATTTTGTCTGTTTCAATTGAGTTAATTTTCCTATTTAATTCACAATATACATTTCCAAAAGATAGAATCATCTGAACTGGTCACATCTATATGTTTGCAAATTCAGTAGTGTTCCTTCTGTAATTGGGTGTTTCAGACTGCGCAAAATAACAGAGTAGGCCTGATGAACCACATGGCCTACGATTGATATTTCTTTTTGTCCCTATGTAATCCAGATGGGACCACCAAAGCCCTTATATAGGAACAATCCAACAGTCCCATAATCTCACAATGTGAGCTGAGGTGGAGTTATTCCAAGGAGTTCAGGATTGTATCCACTTCAGAACTGAACCGGCCAAAATTTGCTGGATTGCACTTCACTTTTTCAAAGCTGCTACTGAATATACATTGACTCATCTGCACTGTAAAACTTTCCATTAATGTTTCAGGATGCTGAGGTGTTAGAGTGCAGCTTCGAAAAGGCGAACATAAACAGAAGTTGCTGGAAAAACTCAGCAGATCTGCAAAGAAAAGTCAGATTTCACGTTTTGGGTGCCGTCACCCTCCGTCTAAACTCAGTTCTGAGGAACTGGAGCTGAAAGTTTAACTCTGATTTCTCTTCACAAATGCTGCCAGACCTGCTGAACCTTTCCAGTAACTTCTGTTTTTGTTGCTGGTTTACAGCATCCACAGTTCTTCCAGTTTTTACTTAGACTCATAGAGTCATAGAGATGTACAGCAGGGAAACATACCCTTCAGTCCATGCCGACCAGATAGTCCAACCCAATCTAGTCCCACCTGCCAGCACCCAGCCCATGTCCCTCCAAACCCTTCTTATTCATATACCCATCCAGATGCCTTTTAAATGTTGCAATTGTACCAGCCTCCGCCACTTCCTCTGGCAGCTCATTCCATACACATATCACCCTCTGCATGAAAACGTTGCCCCTTAGATCTCTTTTATATCTTTCCCCTCTCACCCTAAACCTATGCCCTCTAGTTTTGGACTCCCCAACCCCAGGGAAGAAACTTTGTCTACTTATCCTATCTATGCCCCTCATGATTTTATAAACCTCTATAAGGTCACCCCTCAGCCTCCGACGGTCCAGGGAAAACAGCCCCAGCCTGTTCAGCCTCTCCCTATAGCTCAAATCCTCCAACCCTGGCAACATCCTTGTAAATCTTTTCTAAACCCTTTCAAGTTTCACAGTATTGTTCCTATAGGAGGGAGACCAGAATTACACACCATATTCCAAAAGTGACCCTAACCAATGTCCTGTACAGCCGCAGCATGACCTCCCAACTCCTGTACTCAATACTCTGACCAATAAAGGAAAGCATACCAAACACCTTCTTCACTATTCTATCTAACTGCGACTTCACTTTCAAGGAGCTATGAACCTGCACTCCAAGATCTCTTTGTTTAGTGACACTCCCTAGGACCTTACCATTAAGTATATAAGTCCTGCTAAGATTTGTTTTCCCAAAATGCAGTACCTCACATTTATCGAAATTAAACTCTATCTGCCACTTCTCAGCCCATTGGCCCATTTGATCAAGATCCTGTTGTAATCTGAGGTAACCTTCTTCGCTGTCCCCTAGACTCCCAATTTTGGTGTCATCCGCAAACTTACTAACTGTACCACTTAAGCCTACTTGAAAAGCTGAAGTCTGGTTAAAGATTTCACAGCAGACTAGGACAGCTGCAAGTAAATGCAAAAGTTCTTGGATGAGTTTGTTGACACTTGAGGAATTGGAACAGACAACAAAGGATGCTGCAATAAGGATCAAAATAAAAGCAAACAACTTTAAGGAGAGTGATCTTCAAATCTACCTGGATGTGACTGAGCAAAGGAAAGTACAAGTTTTGAACCTTGATTGTGGAAACTGCAGAAAAAAATGTCTTCTTTCAGGTGGACTGAGTTGACACAGACATTGAGAGCTGACATTCTCTGCTAAAGAGCTGGAGATCAGTTCATAAAATGGTTGAATTAAACTAGCAATGCATGTAGAAGTCATTCTATGCAGTACACTCTATCCTACAACAAAACATCAACGCCACTAACGAAATGTGCACTAAGTCAAAACACCATTGATTCAGAACCTTACAGCATGTGTTTCTGCCATCCTTTACAGCAATTACTTGTACTCAAATCCTTATACCTATGTCTGATTTCAGAGGAAATTCAAGTTCATAGACTATCAAGGTTATATTGAAATGTATTCTGTCCAAACTGAACTTTATGTTCCATACGTCTATGCCAAGGATGGTGATACTGAGGAATAGAAATCTCTGAACAAATAATAGATAGTGTGAATTGGCCCATAGCAGTGGAAAGTAAGAGGGAACCAAAGAAGTGGTGGCTGAGTGAAAATGTTCCACCATTCCATTTGAAGCCAAAGGCAAGGTTCTATTAGGAACCAATAACTTTGAATCAGTGGAATCAGATCTTTTGGGTTCACACTTTAAAAAATCTGCTCTTTGAAGTAGCTGAGAGGGGCATGCATCAGAAGCTCGAATTTTGTCTTGAGAGCCCAACTTCAATGTTGACTGGAGGTCTGCAGATGGTAGCCTTCTCATTTAACGATAAGACAGGAAACTTGGTGGAGTGTTGGGCCAAGACTGGAAGACACGTAGAAAGGTAAGTGGACTTCCTTGATATCCACATTGCAAGTGGGATTGATTTAAAAATGAGGTTCAACTAGCTGTTTGAAATAGCTGCTTCTGTGAAGGCAATTGAGGGAAAAAAAGTTGCTTTGTGTGACCTTTTGTCTGATTTAGGGCCATCGTTTTCCCTTCCCCTGTTTTATTTTTGGTCAGATTTTGTAGGAGGATTTAGGTTTCCATCACACTTAAAATCAACCCAGATCTTCCAGTCTCTAGATAGTCAGAGATTGAATGTCCCCAGAAAGATGTACGTTGGGAGGCTCCCTTGAATATACCAAACTCCGAGCTCACCTGACCACACAGAGAGAGACACACACACACACACACACGCAAAAACATATCTACTCTACTCTGGATGCTGCAGACCAGCTGCCTCCATCAGCGATGTGCCCAATTTGACCTGGCCCCAATAATTCCTCTGACCCAAGACCTGACCTGTCTCCCCAGGTGCCTATTTCCACCTTCCAACTCAATTTGGCTAGCCCTCAACTCACCTACCAATTTGGCCTTTTGTCACCCTAACCACCACGCCATCCAACCTTCTTATTGCTCTACCAAGCCTGTTAACCTACTCAACTTGTTAACTTAACTACCCTAATGACGTTTCCACCTCACCCACCCTATCCACTTTGTTACCTTACTTACCTAACCACCTTGGCTCTATCCACAATGCCATCAGCCTCTATATCCACCTGTCTCACCAGTCCTTGAACCACTTACCTGACTTGCAAACCATTCACTGACACACTGGAAAAATGTTTAACTGCCCAGTGGCCATTCAGTTTGTTAGGAAATGAACCAGTTTAACATAATACAGCAATTACTGTCGTACAATTCAGGCTTCTCCTAACAGTCTTACACTATGTGGATTCAGCTGCATTAAAAGCTGACAGTGCATTTCTGAGGTAAAAACAATGACTGCAGATGCTGGAAACCAGATTCTGGATTAGTGGTGCTGGAAGAGCACAGCAGTTCAGGCAGCATCCGAGGAGCAGTAAAATTGACGTTTTGGGCAAAAGCCCTTCATCAGGAATACTGGTAGAGCCTGAAGGGTGGAGAGATAAGTGAGAGAAGGGTGGGGGTGGGGAGAAAGTAGCATAGAGTACAATAGGTGAGTGGGGGAGGGGATGAAGGTGATAGGTCGGGGGCGGGGGGAGGGTGGAGTGGATAGGTAGAAAAGAAGATAGGCAGGTAGGACAAGTCATGGGGACAGTGCTGAGCTGGAAGTTTGGAGCTGGGGTGAGGTGGGGGAAGGGGAAATGAGGAAACTGTTGAAGTCCACATTGATGCCCTGGGGTTGAAGTGTTCTGAGGCAGAAGTTGAGGCGTTCTTCCTCTAGGCATCTGGTGGTGAGGGAGGGTTCACTTCTGAGGCCTAAAGCAGCAGAGGTTGAAGTCAGAAATGCATGTAGCAGACACATTGTTAAATAATAACTGGGAGAGCTGCAATCCCAGTGGTGATTTTAGAATAGAACAACAGTATAACACCAAATAAAAATACAACTTAGAAAAAGCATGTGATGCAATTAAACTTTGAACCTTTGGTTTGGGACATTTGTGCAAAGATATGTGTGGAAGCACTTTAATCTTTTCTCTGACTTCCCTCATCCAATCTTTCAAAAAGCCCTGCTACTTTCTTAACTTCAGGTTTAAGTTATTCCTTTAGGCTATTTCTCCAGTTGCAGTTCTTTAAACAGCTTACATATTCTGGCTGTGGATTTCATGTACTTTACAAGATAATTAGAGATATACTTCCTTTTCATAACAATTGGATGTTCTCAAGACGAACACTTAATTCAATGGGTACCTACAGATAAAGTTTAGACTAATATCTTGTTTTTATTTAAAAGAAACTCGCAGTGAATCCAATTAATCACACAGTCTCACATTCTCTTTTCACCCTAAATAGATAAGCTTTGTATATCTTTCCAGATTGTGTGAACATCTACCAGTAGTTGAAACACTCGTTCAAGATTAAAAACCACATGTGCAGTCTGTGATGTCTCTGTGTTTATCTTTTACAGAAATCTCTTCACAAAGAATTGACCACAATTAATGCACTGGATTTTTAACTATCTTTATTTTGTACTCACTAAACCATTACTGGAGCATTGTATGTAATACTGGGCATCACAGACTTTAGGGAGATGGCAAGACCTTATAGGAAAGGATTTTTGGAATGACCATGGGAAAGGAAAGATCAATTATTGACTAGATAAGAGAAACTGTTCTTCTTGAATGTTATATGCTGATTTGAAAGAGATAACTAAAATAGGGAAAGGTTCAGATACAGTAGATAGTGTTTGGCTTGAGAATAGAGTCCTGGAGTGATGTGGCACTCTGGAAACTCCTTTCAACAGTTGTGCTGTAAAGGACGTTGCCAGATTTGTGATAAGTAGTCGCAGATAGATAGGATACTGAAGAAGGCGTTCAGTGTGCTTTACTTTATTGGTCAGAGTACTGAGTACAGGAGTTGGGAGGTCATGTTGCAGCTGTACAGATCCTTTGGATCTTTTGGAATACTGCGTGCAATTCTGGTCTCCTTCCTATCAGAAGGATGTTGTGAAACCTGAAAGGGTTCAGAAAAGATCTACAAGGATGTTGCCAGGGTTGGAAGGTTTGAGCTATAGGGGGTGGTTGAATAGACTGGGGCTGTTTTCCCTGGAGCATTGGAGTCTGAGGGGTGACCTTATAGAGGTTTATAAAATTATGAGGGACATGGATAGCGTAATTAGACAAAGTATTTTCCCTGGGGTGGGGTAGTCCAGAACTAGAGGCAATAGGTTTAGGGTGAGAGGGGAAAGATATAAAAGAGACCTAAGGGGCAACTTTTTCACGCAGAGGGTGGTATGTGTGTGGAATGGGCTGCCAGAGGAAGTGGTAGAGGCAAGTATAATTGCAACATTTAAAAGGCATCTGGATGGGTATATGAATAGGAAGGGTTTGGAGGGATATGGGTTTGGTGCTGGCAGGTGGGACTAGATTGGGTTGGGATATCTGGTCGGCATGTGTGAGTTGGACCGAAGGGTCTGTTTCCATGTTGTACACCTCTATGACTCTGTAAGACACTCTGTCATGGCAGGATGTGCTGCTGCAAGTGTTGGCCACATATTCCACATCAAAAGAATGGGGTCCATGAGAATTGCCTTCTTTTTTGTGCAATACCTTTCATGTGACTTGCTCAAAATCCTTTGGGAAGTCCAGGTACACCACAGCAACAGCAATACCTTCATGAATATTCTCTGTGACCTCAACAAGAAGCTAAAACAAGTCAGTCAAAAACAATTTGCCTTTAGCAATCCCATGCTGGCTTTTCTTCCTTTAATGTGGTGTCCAGAACTGTTCACAATGCTCTAGCCAGGGCTTAACTATTGATTTATAAAGGTTTGTAATGTTCAGGAATACAATAACAAAGCACTCTTTGAGTCAGGCAGCATCTATGGAGAGAAGGATATGGTTAATGTGTAGAATTGAATGCATGGCAGGATTGGAGGTGAGTAAGTCCCACCCCAGAGAGCTGCTGGGCATTCCGACTGGCAACCCCTGGATTCTAAACCTCAAAGGTCTCAAGGGAACGGAGAGACAAATGGAGCTTTTCATTGGAGAGAACCTGTGGAAAGAGCACCTGACTGTGGAGGGGGAATATCTTGAGGTGAGCGTGGCGATGTGGAAAGGTGGTCAGTAATGGAGGTGCAATCCTCCCTTCCCACAATTCAGCAAGGTGACAGATGCCCTCCCACATCACTAAATTACTCTTTCCAACCTCAAATTGGAGCAAAGGTAGGTGGGCCACCCCAGGACTTTCCCAAACCCAAGTTGAAAGCATGTTGGGCTAGGCAAGGTTACAGCAGGAAGGCCACTCAGGGAAAGTTATGAGCCTCAATTGAGCTGGAAATGTTAGAGATATTACATTTTTTTTAAGCAAGGACAGAGTCAGGAGAAGAAGGGAGGGAAAGAAGGTGAAGGCAGGGCTTGTGATAAGGAGGAAATGTCAAGAGATGATGGTATAAAGCAAGAAGGAGTGGTAATGGAACTACAGAAGTACCAAAAAAATGAACCTTGGGGAGCTGAAATTGTCAATTACAGAATCATTAGCAGCAACTTCCATCCAAAAATAATGGGAGCAGTGGTTCTGATCTGAAATTGTTGAACTTAATGCTGTGTTGGGTTGGCTTATGGCTAATCAAGAGACAGTTTATTAGAACAGTGTAGGAGAACAAAGACAGGTAGATCAGAATGGGAGAATGGTAAAGACTTACATTACTTGCAGACAGAAGAAGGGTGTATTGCAAAGCAACCACTCTAATTTGCATTTGGTCTCCTCAACATGGAGAAGATCACATGAAGTACAGTGATTACCATATACTAACTTAAAAGGAATTAGAATCAGAATTATCATTGGAATTAGGGTTTTATTGTCATATGTATTCAAGTACAGGGATACATGAGTACAGTGAAAAGTGTACAAAGTTGCCATTTCCAGCACCATCTTAGGTCCTAAGATGCCTAGGTATTATGTGATGTTTCACTGAAATGGTGTGCTTGGAGCCTTGAATAATATGAAGGAGAGAGATAAATAGACAGGCAATGCATCTCTTACATTACATCTGTATTTGAAGATGTCATGAGATGGTAGTTTAATGGGCATGAATAAGTGGAACAGGGTGTTGCAGAAGGAATGCAGAAACAGAAGGAGAGGGGAAGATTTATTTCATGGTTGGAGGTGGTGAAACTACTAAAAATAGATCCCTTGAATAGGAGGCTGGTGGGATAGAGAGTAAGAACAAGGAAAACCCATCATCATTCCGGGAAGGAGGGGCAGGTGTAAATGTAAAAATGTCAAAAATGGAAATGACTGCATGTTCTGTCAACTATGGTGGAGGGAGATGCTCTCTTATAAAGTCAAACAACACAGAAACAGAACCTTTGGTCCCTAGTTTTGACCATCCCTTACCTAGGGAAAAGACCTTTGCTATTCACTTTACCTATGCCCCTCATGATTTTATAAATCTCTATAAGATCACCCCTCAACCTCCTAGCTCCAATGTAAAATAAAACCCAGCATAACCAACCTCTCCTCATAACTTAAGACGTCCAGTCCCCACAACATCCTAGTAAGTCTTGTTAGAGCCCTCTCCAATTTAATAATATCCTTCCTATCTCAGGGTCACCAACACTGTACACTGTACTCCAAAAATGAACTTACCAAAGTCTTGTACAATGTCAACATGATGTCCCAACTCCCGATGGACTAAGCAATGAAGGAGAGCATGCCAAATGCCTTCTTAACCACCCTGTCTACCTGTGATGCAACTTGCAAAGAACTTTGAGGAGAAAGGAAGATATCTCAGAAATACTGATGTAGAAATGGACAACTCTAAGCAGTGCATCAAGCAATTTATCACTAAATTGAGGCACAGCCCATAAACATCCTGAATTCACCTTGAAATTTCTCCCCATCTTTTTTAAACTCATATGTCATCCAAATTCTATCTTTGATTGTTCTTTAATACTGCAGTTGAGTTTGTATAAATCAGATTTTTACTTTATTGGCTGCTATATAATTGAATTGGGTAGCAAGGCGGCTCAGTGATTAGCACTGCTGCCTCATAGCACCAGAAACCTGGGTTTGATTCCTCCACTTGGGCAACTGTCTGTGTGAAGTTTGTATATTCTCCCTACGTCTATGGATTTGCTCCTGTTTCCTTCCACAGTTCAAAGGTGGTCAGGTGGATTGACTATGCTAAATTGCCAATAGTGTCCAAGGATCGGATAGGGTAGGTTTAGATCGGAGTGGGTTTAGATGCTCCTCGGTGGGTTGGTGTGAACTCAAAGGGCCAAATGACCTCCTTCCAGACTGTAGGGATTCTATGAATTCAAACCTGGAGGTAAAACTGGGAAGCAGTTTAATGAGCTGGCTGTCTTAAAATCCCATGTACAGAAACACCAACCCTCCACTGAATTTCAAGCAACCAATAGAACTCCTCATGTGATTGCATGAAATTTGGATAAATGGTGTACATTTTTCATGGAACAGTGTTTACATTTTGTGTAAGCTTCTGATTATAAGAAAGTTGGGTATAGGATAATGTTTGATATAAGTTTCAGCTTTGCCATTCCTCTACATTATTTAATTTAGTGATATTTTTTCTAAAATGTTTGCACTCATCTACTTAAAGCATAAATTTGTAAATATTAGTTTATGCAATCTGTCTAAATGGGTGCGAGTAGAAATTTAAAAAGTATGACTTAATTACCATTACCTAGATGTGGCTGCAGGGTTCCAGGACTAGGAAATGATTAAAACAGGATTTTCAATGTTTAGGAAGGATAGCAAAAAAAAAAGTAGAACAGTGACATAATAAGGGATCATATCAGTGCATTAATAAAAAATATGATGTAGAATCTATTTTGATGGAGCTAAGGAACAGCAATGGATAGAAAACATTGGTAGAATGGTATGTAGGTACCAAACCACAGAGGTAATGTAAAGCATGACATAGATTAGGAAATCACAGATGTGTATAGCAAGGGAATACAGTAATCATGGGTGACCTTAATTCACATAGAGACTGGATACATCTCATTGACACCATTGTTGTGGGCAAAGAATTTCTGGAATATGTTTGAGATCATTTCTGGACCATCATGTTGAGGAGCTAACTTGGGCACAGGCTCTTTTAGATGTAGCAGTATACAATTAAGAAGAACAAAATAAAAATCTTGTTGTTAAAAAATAGTGACTATAGTATGATAAAACTTTCCATTAAGTTTGAAAAAGATGTAGCTCAATGTGAAACTAGGCTCTCAAATCTGAACAAGTGCAATTTGTAAAGGATTGAGGAAGACGTTAGATATGGTGGATTGGAAAGTTACAATAATGTATTTTCTGGTAGATGGGCAATAGCTGCTAATTAAATAATTAATGTGAGGGTTTCAAAAAACGTATCCTATAAGGCAAAAATGCACAATGGGAATTGTGAGAGAGCCTTGGCTAACAAGGGAAGTTACAGATAGTATAGATTAAAAAAGGAGACTTGTGAAGTTGCCTAAAAGTTTCTAAGCCTGAGGATTTGGGAGAATTTTACAATTCAGCAAAAGGGGACCAAAGAAACTGATAAAGAGAACAAAAATATAGTACAAATGTAAAATTGGAAAAAAACCCCATAATAATTAACTGTAAAAGCTTCTATAGACGTGTAAAATTGAAAAGACTAGCATAGACAAATGTGGGCACATTGCAGAAGTAGGAGAATTTATAGTAGGAAATAGAGAAATGATAGAAAAATTCAGTAAGTACTTCGTGGCTGTTTTCACAGAGTTAGACACAAGAAATCTGTCTGAACTAATTAAGATCCAAGGGTTTATGACAATAAAACAAATCAAGCGCACATAGTTTAGAGAAGTTAATGTGACTGAAAGTTGACAAATAACCAGGATATGATGACCTTCATCCAAGAATGTTAAAAGAGATCACTACAAAGATATGGATGCATTCATCATCAAGTTTAAAAATTCTATTAATTCTGCAATGTCGCCTCCAGGTTGGAAAGTTGCAAATGTATCCCCACTTGCTTTAGACTGAAAGTAATGACAAAAGGGGGACTACAACCCTGTTAGCCTGATGTTGGTAGTAAGGAAAATACCAGAAACTATCATAAATAATGTATTTACTGGATGATCAGTGAAATAATTGTCTGATTGGTCACAGTCAAAGTGGATTTTTGAAAGGGAGATCATGTTCGACAAAACTTTTATTAGGATATTACCCACAAGGTTGATAAGAGGAAGCCAACAGATGGTGTATGTTGAATTTTCAGAAAGCTTTTGATAAGGTCCCATTCAGAACATTAGTAAGTAGTACTAAAGTGTATGGAATTAGGAGTTAATATGCTCACATGAATTCAGGCAGAAAATGGAGGATAACATTAATAAATTGGTCCTTCTCAGATTGGAAGATTCGGATTATGGAGTCATAGAGTCATATAGCATGAAAACAAACCCTTCAGTCCAACTCATTCATGCTGACCAGGTATCCCAAACTTAACTTGGCCATTTGCCTTCATCTGGTACATATCCCACTGAATCTTTTCTATTCCTATACCTGTCTAAATGTCTTTTAAATGTTGTAATTGTATCCAACTAGATCAGTTATCCTTCCAGATTGTAGCGGTTTTGAGAGTTGGAGGGTGCTGTCAAAGGAGAGTGCTGCACGGACCAGTGATTGGCCCACAGTTTTTCATAATCCATAACAATGATTTGGATGTGGGGACCAATTGTAATATTTCCAAGTTTGCAGATGATTCAGATCTTGGTGAGAACATAAGTTGTCAGGAGAACCAGTGGGGTACCGCAGGGATCCGTGCTGGGACCGCAGCTTTTTACAATATATGTAAATGATATAGAAGATGGTATCAGCAATAACATTAGCAAATTTGCTGATGATACAAAGCTGGGTGGTAGGGTGAAATGTGATGAGGATGTTAGGAGATTACAGGGTGACCTGGACAAGTTAGGTGAGTGGGCAGATGCAGTTTAATGTGGATAAATTTCTGGTTATCCACTTTGGTGGCAAGAACAGGAAGGCAGATTACTACCTCAATGGTATCAAATTAGGTAAAGGGGCTGTTCAGAGAGATCTGGGTGTTCTTGTCCACCAGTCAACGAAGGCAAGCATGCAGGTACAGCAGGTCGTGAAGAAGGCTAATAGCATGCTGGCCTTCATAACAAGAGGAATTGAGTATAGAAGCAAAGAGGTGCTTGTGCAGCTGTACAGGGCCCTGGTGAGACCACACTTGGACTACTGTGTATAGTTCTGGCCTCCAAATTTGAGGAAAGACATTCTGGCTATTGAGGGAGTGCAGCGTAGGTTCACGAGGTCAATTCCTGGAATGGCAGGATTGCCTTACACGGAAAGACTGAAGTGACTGGGCTTGTATACCCTTGCGTTTAGAAGACTGAGAGGGGATCTGATTGAAACGTATAGGATTATGAAAGGATTGGACACTCTGGCAGGAGGAAACATATTTCCGCTGATGGGGGAGTGCCGAACCAGAGGACACAACTTAAAAATACGGGGTAGACCATTTAGGACAGAGATGAGGAGAAACTACTTCACCCAGAGAGTGGTGGCTGTGTGGAATGCTCTGCCCCAGAGGGCAGTGGAGGCCCAGTCTCTGGATTCATTTAAGAAAGAGTTGGATAGAGCTCTTAAAGATAGTGGAGTCAAGGGTTATGGAGATAAGGCTGGAACAGGATACTGATTGGGAATGATCAGCCATGATCATATTGAATGGCGGTGCAGGCTTGAAGGGCTGAATGGCCTACTCCTGCATCTATTGTCTATTGTCTATTGTCTATTGTCTATTGTCTATTGAATGCTAAGACACTCAAAGGAAAAGTACACAGACTGAATGAGTGGGAAAGAGCATGGCAAATGGAATAGCATTTGATAAATATGGCAGGAGTAGGAGAGGTGCAAAGCAAATTTTGATTGGTAACAGATTCAAAAGTATTGATGTCCAAAGTGACCTGTGTGCCCTTGTTCATAAGTCACTAAGTGTTAACACACAGGTGTAGCAAGCAATTCAGAAGACAAGTGGGATGTCAGCCTCTATCCCATTTATACGATTTGAGTACAGGAGCGAAACAGATAAAGAGTGGAGTTGGAAAAAGCACAGCAGGTCAGGCAGCATCAGAGGAGAAGCGCAGTTGATGTTTCAGGTCGAGACCTTTCATCAGAACTGGGGGAGAGGAAGGGAGCTGTGAAATAAATGGAGGGGTGGGATTGGGGGAGAAGGGAGTGGGATGATAATAGGTGGATGCAGGTAGGAGGTCGCTGTGATTGTTCAGTGGGAAGGGTGGAGCAGCTAGGTGGGAAGGAAGATGGACAGGTAGGGTCAAGTTAAGGGAGTAGGGTGGAGAGGGAGGGCTAGGTCTGCGAAGAGGTTGGGGGAGGATGGGGAGATTTGGAAATTGGTGAATTCTATTTTAAGGCCATATGGTTCCAAACTTCCGAGACGAAAGATGAGGTGTTCTTCCTCCAGTTTGCGTGTGGCTTTGTGTGGACTGTGGTGGAGGCCCAGAATAGATATGTCGTCAGGGGAGTTGGAGGGGGTGTTGAAATGGTTGACACTCGGAAGGTGGGGTTGATTGGAGCATACAGATCACAGATGGTCCCTAAAACGGTTCCCAAGTTTGCACTCAGTCTGTCTGATGTAGAGGAGACCACTAGGGAGCAACGGATGTCTTTAGTCATTGTATTGTCAGTGTGAATCACTATTAAATGATATCCACATGGGGACAGCTACCGTACAGCAACTGCTAATACATCTCAAATTTTAAAAAATCAAGTTGCCAATATTAGAACTTTGTGGTTTGTCGACTGAAACTGTTCTTAATCTTGATCAATTTCCAGCAAAATCAACATTTTTAGAATTGATCAGAGATAAGATTCAAACCACATAGATGCACATTGTGCAAATGTTGCTCTGCCAAAGTGGAACGTTTTACACTTTTGATATAAAAAAAAATGCTACAATGAATGCATTGAGAGACTGTTAAATGGAATGTAGCTACAAAGACAATCCAGGGCTATGTCCCTCAAGAAGAAAGCAATGATTTTGAATTTACTGTTGGACAAATTGCAGTCTGAGTAAATTTGGCTGCTGAGTAAAACAATCTAATCTAGATTAGATTACTCACAGTGTGGAAACAGGCCCTTCGGCCCAACAAGTTCACACTGACCCTCTAAACAGCAACCCACCCAGACCCATTCCCTTACATTTACCCCTTCACCTAACACTATGGACAATTTAACATGGCCAATTCACCTGACTTGCACATCTTTGGACTGTGGGAGGAAACCAGAGCACCCGGAGGAAACCGACGCAGACACGGGGACAATGTGCAAACTCTGCACAGACAGTTGCCCAAGGCAGGAATTGAACACAGGTCTCTGGCGCTGTGAGGCAGCAGTGCTAACCACTGAGCCACTGTGTCGCCCTTTACAATGTTCATCTGCTACACTTCAATCAGTTGATAGATCATGAACCTTAAATCTTATTTCCTGTTTCATTCTCCACATCTGCTGATTGATCTTCTGAGTATTGCCAGGCGTTTCTGTTTCCCGCAGCACTGGTTTGAAATAAACCTGCTACTGCCATCAAGGTAGTATGATTGAGATTGCCTCAGAGATGAGCAACAGGGACATGGTGCACTACATGGGCGGCTCAGTGGTTAGCACTGCTGCCTCACAGCACCAGAGACCAGGGTCCAATTCCCACCTCAGGCAACTGTCTGTGTGGAGTTTGCACATTCTCCCCATGTCTGTGTTGGTTTCCTCCCACAGTCCAAAAATGTGCAGATTAGGTGAATTGGCCATGATAAATTGCCTGTAGTGTTAGGTGAAGGGGTAAATGTAGGGGTAGGTTGTTCTTTGGAGGGTTGGTGTGGACTTGTTGGGCCTGCTTCCACACTGTAAGTAATTTAATAAAGTCATTGAGATGTGCAGCATGGAAACAGATCCTTCAGTCCATGCCGATCAGATATCCTAAATTAATCTAGTCCCATTTGGCCCATATCCCTTAAACTCTTTCTATTCGTGTACTCATCCAGTTGCCTTTTAAATGTTATAATTGTATCAGTCTCCACCATTTCCTCTGGCAGCTCATTCCATACACGCACCACCTTCTATGTGAAAAGATTGCCCATTAGGTCCCTTTTAAATTTTTCCCCTCTCACCATAAACCTATGCCCTCTAGTTCTGTACTTATGGAATTCTCTATCACTGAGGGCTGTGGAAGCTCTGTCTTTGAGTATGGTTAAGGTAACGATTGATAGATTTCTGAATGCCAGTGGTGTATAGAACTGCAGCGATGGTATTGAAGTGTTTAAACACTGGGATTATATTGAAGATTCAGCAGGCTTGATGGGCTGAATGGCTGCTCTTGTTCCTACGCTCCAACCAATACAATCATTTTTCACTTGCTCCTTGACTTGTGTCAAAATGACAGATTGTTATAAAACATGTGTAGTGCTGATATTTAATTTTGTCAATAGGTAACTACGAGAAATAAAAACGTCACTGTGTATAGATCTCCTGCTCCTCTTCAAAATAATTTCATTGATTTTATTTTAATTTCACCTGCGAGAGCAAGCAGGGCATCAAAGATCAAAGAACAATACAGCACAGTAACAGACCCTTCAGCCCTCCAAGTCTGTGCCTGCCCTTCCATACTGAAACGAACTTCACTTACAGGATCTGTATTCCTCTATTCCCTTCCTATTCATATATTCAGCCATGTGCTTCTTGAAGGCTGCTATTGTTTCTGCTTTCACCACCTCCTCTGGCAACACATTCCAGGTACTCACCACCCTCTGTGTGAAAAACTTGCCTCGCACATCTCTTTTAAATGTCCCTCCTTGCACTTTGAACCGAATAATTGACCCCTCCACCCTGAGAAAAAGCCTCATACTTCCCATTCTCTCCATGCCATTCACAATCTTATAAACTTCTATCAGGTTGCCCCTTAACCTCCTGCATCCCAGCAAAAGCAAACCCAGTCTCTCCAACCTTTCTTCATAACTAAAATTCCCCATACCAGGTAACATCCTGGTAAATCTTTTCTGTATCCTCTCCAAAGCGTCCACATCCTTCTGGTAGTGTGGTGATCAGAGCTATATGCCATATTCAAGTGTGGCCTAACTAAAGTTGCAGCATAACTTGCCTATCCTTATACGCAGTGCCCCTTCTAATGAAGGTATCCGTGCTGTCATCCTTTTTTCCTATCTTACCTCCCTGCGCCGCCACCTTCAGTGATCTGTGGATCTACACACCCAAATGCCTCTGCATATCAATACTCCTAAGGGTCCTGCCATTCACTGTTTAATATTTCATCCAGTGACATTTAGCTCCCACCTTGATGTGTGAGTGAGCTCAGAAAAATCTAGATCCCTTTCTTGATCACCATTTCCATGAAGTCCATAGGTTTCCCACCTCTCCATGATACCACCCTTCCCACCTTTCCTGCCATTGATGACAAAGTGCTCCTGACTATAAGCAAAAACTCTCACACATGGCTCCCTCATCTCTGTCCTTCACCATTTCCAACAACTGTTGCACCATTCCTCACCACCAATTCACAATTACCAATCACACCCCCCCCAGGCAGCCTTTCCCCTGTCACCATGAATAGGTTCCTAATTCTTCTGTCCTCTAACTCTTTTGCATTGGGACCACTTTGTTCTCACCCTCCTCCCCAATCATTTCTGCGGACACACATGACAGACTGCCTGTGGCCTGCTCCCTTCAGCAACCTCCCTTGCTGCAGACAAGACATGAATTGCTGGAGAAGCACAGCAGGTCTGGGAGTATCTATGGAGAGAAAGCAGAGTTAATGTTTTGAGTCCAGTGACCTTTATTCCAAACTGATAGTAGCTAGGAAAAGGTGGTATTAATGCTGAAGACAGAGGGTGGGGAGGGGTAAAGGAATGAGCTGACAGGCAGGGATTGGACCCAGAGATCAAGAACAACAGTTATGGAGACAAAAGGATGAATAATAATAAGCTGGAAGAAATAGAAGGGCCTGGGGGGAGGGGTGTGTGTGGGTGGGTAAAGGACATAGAAGAAGGTGTTCGTATATTGAGTCTTGAAGGCTGCAGGGTCCCAAAATGGAAATGTTGGCTAACAATGAGATAACAATGGTGTGTTGAACTTGGAGGAAACTGGAAGGTTTGGATCACTTTTACGGATAGAATGTAGGTGGATTTCAAAAAGTGATCACCATTTCATCTCCCCAGTGTAGAGGAGACCACATTATGAGGAATGAATACAGTAGAATAAATTGAGTGAAGTATAGGTAGATCACTGCTTCACTGGAAGGTATATCTGGGGCCTTGGATAGTGAGGAGAGAGGATATAAACAGGGAGGTGTCACACCTTTGCGATGTCATTGGAAGGTGCTCCAGGATTGTGAGTAGAAACGGACCAGCGTGTCCCAGAGACACTACTCCCTGCGGAAGGCTGTCAAGGGAGGGGAGGGGGCTATGTGTCTGGTGGTGGCATCCCATTGGAGGTGACAGAAAGGTGTCTTATGATCATTTGGATGCATACGCTGGTGGGGTGGAAAGTGAGCACAAGGTGGACATTACTGGTGTTGTGGGAGGGAAGAGAAGGGGTAAGGGTCAAAGTATGGAATCCTTGGTTGAGGAAAAAGATAGATATTTCTGAGGCCCTTTCGTGGAAATGGTATCATCAAAACACATGCGGTGGAGATGGAGAAACTGAGAGAATGGATTAGATTCTTTACAGGAAGCAGGGTGTGATGATGTATAGTCGAGGTAACTGTGGGAGTCAGTGAGTTTATAGTGGATATTGGTGGCCAGCCTAGCTGCAGAGATGAACAGAAATGTCAGGGAAGGGTAGGAAGGAGTCAGAGATGGACTGGATGAAGTTGAGAGCAGGGTGGGAATTGGAAGTGAAACTGATTTCAAAAAATCTATTCCAAATCTGAACAAGAGAGGGAAGTAGCACTAATGATGTTGGCGACATACTGGGGGAAAATTGTGGGGGGAGACCTGAGTAAGATTGGAACAAGGTGTGTTCCACATACCTCACGTGGAAACGGGCATAGGTGGGATCCATGCAAGTACCTTTGATCTGAAGAAAGTGAGTGGAGTTAAAGGAGAAATTGTTCAGGGTGAAGATGAGCACAGTCAGGCGAAGGACGGCGGTGGTGAATGGGGATGGTTCGGGCCTTCATTCAAGGAAGAAATGGAAAGCCCTGAGACCATCCTGATAGATGATGGACGTGTAAAGAGATTTCTGTCCATGACGAAGAGGAAGCCACTGGAGTCCGCAAACTGGAAATTGTGAAACTGGTATAAAGCGATGGAACAATTGCAGATGTAAGTGGAAAAGGACTGGACAAGGGGAGATAAAAGTAAGTAGGAAGAAATCATTTCATTGGGACATGAGCAGATAGAAACAATGACTCTGCCTGGGCAGTCTTGTTTATGGATTTTGGGAAGGAGGTAGAAGCGAGGTATATGGGGTTGGGAGACTATAAGCTTAGAAGCAGTGGAGGGGAGATCACCAGATGAAATGATGTTGGCAACCATAGTGGACACAAAGGCCTAATGTTTCATGGTGGGGTCATGGTTCAGAGATAGATAGGAGGAGGTATCTAAGAGTTTGTTCTCAGCTTCTGCAATATAGAGTCAAGGATAGATTGGTGCTGGAAAAGCACAGCAGCTCAGGCAGCATCCAAGGAGCAGGAAAATCGACATTTCGGACAAAAGCCCTTTATCAGGCTCCTGCCCGAAATGTTGCTTTTCCTGCTCCTCGGATGCTGCCTGACCTGCTGTGCTTTTCCAGCACCACTGTAACCTTGACTCTGATCTCCAGCATCTGCAGTCCTCACTTTCACCTTCTTCAATATAGAGGTCAGTCTGCCAGACAACAATAGCACCACCCTTATCTCCAGGCTTCATTACAGAGTCAGGTTTGGATCTGAGAGTACAGCGCACAGTCAGTTCAGAGGGATACAGGTTTGAATGGATGAGGGTGGCAGAAAAATTGTGGGCACCAATGTCACATTGACAGTTCTCAATGAATAGATCGAGTGCGAGTAAAAGGTCAGAAGGAGGGGTCTGTGGAACGGGGAGAGGCCTCTTGTCCAAAGAAATGGGCAGAAAGGTGAAGGTGTTGGAAGAAGAGTTCAACATATTGTTGTGCCCAAAATTCATTGAGGTGGGGGCATGAGTGATAAAACTAAGACCTTTGCTGAATACAGAATGTTCAGCATCAGAGAGTGAAAGATCCAGGGGTTTAGAAATGAGATTAGGAGAAAGGATGATGACAGAGGGAAGGGGAGGAGTGGTATAGTCCAGAGGAGTGTTGGTACCTCTGAGTTGTTGTAGCTTGCATTCCTTACATTCTGACAGAAAGAGAGAAACCTTCTTGTTAGAAACAAGCCAGAGGATGAAGTGGAACTTGGGGCAGGGCAGCTTTGAGCTAATGTGAGGCAGTGCTGATGGAGAGAGAGGACAAGAGTGTGCATATGGTGGATCTCAGGATGTGACAAGCGCTGCTGTCTGAGGAACATTGTACATCATAGGGATCCTGGGTGGGTTCAAAACACAAAGGATGAAACTGGCATCTGGGACGAATGTAATTCGTAGGCAGTCACAATGGAATGAAATTTGTCTGTAGAAGTGTGTTTTGGCAAATATCTTGTTAAAAGCTAGGAACAACAATGGAAGTAATATTGGTAACAAACCAAGATATTAGAATGGAAATCCTGTTGGAAAGAGGAGCAGAACTTCTTCGAGGTGAGCATACCTGGAAAAGATGTAGTAGTGAGTTAAACACTAAAATAATACAAAGGGTTAGGTTGCTGGAAATCTGAACTTAAAAAAGGAAATTGCTGAAGAACCTCTGGTGTACTGACCTGTACATTGCAGAGGCTGAGCACCAGATCTTGGACACCTTCTCCTATCTCACATTGGAGTATGACTCCACCATCAAACATCAGGCTACTGTGTCCATGGTGGTCACCAATCTCATCTTATTTGGGGATTTCCACGCCATAGTCGACAAGCTCACAACCCATGTTTACCTTCTTCCCAAAATCCACGAACAGGACTAATTGGGCAGACCCATTCTTCCCAACTTTTCCTGTCCCACGGGATCTATCTCTTCCTACCTTGGCTCAAGTTTATCTCCCCTTGTCTTGGCTCTTCCTACTTATATCCTGGATTCATCTGACACTTTACTTCAGTTTAAGAATTTCCAGTTTGCAGGCTCCAGCTGCCTCCTCTTTACCAAGCTAGTCCAATTCCTTTACACATTCATCCCTTATCTGGATGGTCTCAGGGCCCTCTGCTTTTTCCTGGGATGGAGACCTGATCCATCCATATTCCCCCACCCCCTCCTCCACATGACCAAGCTTGTCCTTACTTTGAACAACTTCCCCTTCAACTCCTCTCACTTTCTTCAAATCAAAGGTGTGGCCACAGCTACCACATAGGGCCCAGTTATTCCTGTCTCTTTGCAGGGACATTCATTCTTCCAATGTTATTCGGTCTCTCCATTGGAAGAAAAAACATCCATCAATTTCTCTTCCATTTCCCATCCTGCTCTCACCTTCACCTCGTCCATCTCTGAGTCCTCCCTATCCTTCCTTGACATCTTTGTTTCTATTTCTGGCTTTAGGCTGGCCACCAATATCCACTACAAACCACTGACTCTCACAGTTACCTGGACTTTACATTCTCACATCCTTCTCCCTGTTTCTCCATCTCCATCGCATCTGTTCCGATGATACCACCTTCCACAGGGGACTTCATAAATGTTCACGATTTTCCTCAACCAAGGAATTCCCCACCATTGTGATTGACAGACTCTCTGCTGTGTTTGACTTATTTCCTGCACTTCAGTCCTCACCCCTTCTCTTCCTTCCGACTACATCAATAATGGCTCCCTGTTCCTCACATTCCACCCCACCAGCATATGCATCCAAAGGATCATAAGCCATCATTTCTGCCAGTTCCAGTGAGATGCCATCACCAGACTCATAGACTCCTCCTCTCTCTTGTCAGCCTTCCGCAGGGAATCTCCTCTCCAGGACACCATGGTCTACTCCTTCACACAACCCCATGGCACCTTCATGTGCAATCACAGAAGGTGTAAGGCTTGACCATTTACTTTCTCTCTCCTCACTATCCAAGCCCCCAGACATACTTTCCAGGTAAAGCAGCGATTTACCTGCACATCAGTCAATCTGGTCTACTGTACTCACTGCTCATAATGTGGTCTCTTCTACATTGGGGAGACAAAATGGAGACTGGATAACTGCTTTGTGAAACAACTAGCTTCTGTCAGTAAATATGACCATGAGCTTCCAGCTATCTGCACCTTCAACACTCCACCATGTTCTTTGACCAACATCTCAGCCTCGGTCCTGCTGCAGTGCTCCAGCATGGTTCAGCACAAACCATCACCCGACACATATTCCGCTTCCATCCCTTGTCAACCTTTTGCAGGGAATATTCTCTCTGAGACACCTTGGTCCACTTTTCTTTCATCTCCATGGCACCTTCCCATGTAATTGCAGAAGGTGTAATGCCTACACCTTTATCTCCTCCCTCCTCACTATCCAAGGCCCATTTCTGTTTGGGGGCATGGCAGCCTTCAGGACTCAATCTTGAGTTCAATAATTTTAGAACCTGAACACTTTCTTCCGCGTCCTTTACCTAACCCCCATACCCTAAGCCCTGTCATGCCATGGGTTGCTTTTAGCAAAGGCGACTCCATTTTCACCTCCTTAATGTCCCCATTATCAGCTTTACTTTCTCCTGAGCATAGCATCATCCATCCTTCTGTCTCCCTAAATGGCATGCTCTCTCTCTGGGCCCTATCTCCCTACCAACTAACTCTTTTTCCTCCCCCACCCCCCTGTCTTCAATATAAATGCCAAATTTTCCTAGCTGCAAGCAATTCTGAAGAAGGGTCACTGGACTCGAAACATTAAGCCTGCTTTCTCTCCACAGATGCTGCCAGACCTGCAGAGTTCCTCCACGAATTTCTGTTTATGTTCTGATTTCCCGTGCCTGTATTTCTTTGTTTTACCACAGACAAGACATGCCCACTGACTGATGCTTGCTGATCTCTCTGTTGCATTATCCTTAACGCCAGTATTGGCCACTGAACTGACCATTACACACTCCCTGGACTGCAGAGGTACAGACCCCTAAGTAAGACCACTCTGACTCTGACAATGGCCAATCCCCTTGCTGTTAAGTTCCTCCTTAAGTTAGGCAACTCCAACCAGAATGTTATGAATGAATTTGCCCAGGTGTCCCACACGACAGAAGTGGTCAAATCACTCTGAACACAAATTAGTACCAATGCAAAACAGTCCCAACTTTATTAGGAAACAAGCTACAATAATCTCGAATACCAAGTAATTTCTCTCTAACCCTATTCAGCCTCTTAAAGCTTACAATATTTCTAGGTTTATGCAGTCACTCTCTCTCTGGCTCTGGGCCTGTGAAGCTGCTTTCTGTCTTCTCTCTCTCTCTCTCTCTCTCTCTTTCTCTCTGGATGGTCAGCTGATCTCTAACTCTTGTAATGATGGTCTCCTCAGAAGGTCTCCAAAAGGTTTGATTGCTTCCAAGAAAGCGGTCTGGAGGTGTAGCCTGTTTTTACATCTTTTTAGATGGTTTTCTGGAACTTTCTACAGTTCTGATCTATCAGAAAGATTTACTTAATGGTTTGAAAAATCAAGAATTTGGGTGCCTTGCAGGACTTGTTACCTTTCTGTCTGGGCCCACCTTTGTTTAATAAGTAAGTTATTGTGGTTTGTCTATCCGGGATAACTGTTGCCTTTGACATTATGGTAATATTATTCGCACCTGGCTGCTGTGTTTGCACTGTGTCGAATGTGTGTGGATTTTTGTGATTTCAGAGTTTTACTTGGCCAATGTACCCAGCATCCCTTGCTGTTTGGGCAAGTTAGTAATCTATCTGTGTATTGTGATTTGGAGACGCCGGTGTTGGACTGAGGTGTACAAAGTTAAAAATCACACAACACCAGGTTATAGTCCAACAGGTTTAATTGGAAGCACACTAGCTTTCGGAGCGACGCTCCTTCATCAGGTGATTGTGGAGGGCTCGATCGTAATACAGAATTTATAGTAAAAATTTGCAGTGCGATGTAACTGAAATTATACATCGAAAAATTGATTGTCTGTTAAGCCTTTCATCTGTTAGAATACAGTGATAGTGCACATGAAAGAAGTGAAACTATCACTGTATTCTAACAGGTGAAAGGCTTAACAGATAATCAATTTTTCAATGTATAATTTCAGTTACATCGCACTGCAAATTTTTGCTATAAATTCTGTGTTACGATCGAGCCCTCCACAATCACCTGATGAAGGAGCGTCGCTCTGAAAGCTAGTGTGCTTCCAATTAAACCTGTTGGACTATAACCTGATGTTGTGTGATTTTTATCTGTGTGTTAGCAGCCATATCTGACTGATATGGTGGATCAGTGGTTAGTACTGCTGCCTCACAGCACCAGGGACCTGGGTTTGATTCCCGCCTCGTGTGATTGTCTGTGTGGAGTTTGTACGTTCTCCCCATGTCTGCGTGGATTTCTCTGGGTGCTCCGGTTTCCTCCCACAGTCCAAAGATGTGCAGGTCAGGTGAATTGGCCATGCTAACTTGCCCATGGTGTTTGGTGCATTAGTCAGGGATAGGGTAGGGTAGGGGAATGGGTCTGAGTGGGTTATTCTTCAGAGAGTTGGTGTGAACTTGTTGGGCTGAAGGACCTGTTTCCATACTGTAGGGAATCTAATATAATAGATGGCTCCGTGGACTTTGATGAGGATTACTCCGTGAAGACTTTGAGTCAAGGGTTACTACACATGTGTGTTTGTCGTGAAAGATGCTGGCATATGGTGCAGGTGTGAGATCAATGTAGCACGCTACATCCCTATACTAAGGATTGCTGACCAGCAAGGCAAGCTGCTGACTGTATGATGATGCTAATTGACATGACCTGACAAGGACACTGTGAGCATAAGTGAATGAGTGGTGAGACATTAAGCAAGCAGCTCTGAGTTGCCAGGTACTGGGTCCCTGTTCCTGCAAAGTGTCCTTGCTGAAACCTTCTAATACCAGTTGCTATGCATGTGTGCAATTCCTAAACAGCCTGCCGGTGGATTGTAGAGGTGCCATGATGGTCGTGAAGAGTTTACAGATGTCACCAATGAATAACCGGTGCCAATGGATCATGCCCTGAAATGATGGTTTAGTTCAGAGTAACATGGAGACTGGTTGCAACTGTGAGTTGAATTTCCAAGGTACCTGCTCTGATTTCCATGTCAAATGTTTTCCACATCTGTTTTGCTTGGCACATTTGGTAAGATAGAACACTGAGTTTTAATGAGGTGAATTGCAATGTTTAACAAGCTCTTATCTCTGCTGAGTGAGAATCTTACCTCGTTGCTCAGCGTGAGAGTTGCAGTGAGGTGCTGTCGATGTTGAAAGTGGCCTCAATGACTCATTGCACAATTGTGCCACTCCACTCGCCTTAGTCCCCATTACTCATGCCTTTATAAGATTCCACCTTGTGCATATTTATATATGACCTTGTAACATAATTTCACATTCCAAGGTGCTTGACAGGAAAACATTGTCAGATTCTGTTTCATGTGATGGTTAAGATTTAGTTGCCAAATATTGGTGTTCACAGCCTTAATGACAGGGAAATTTTCCTTGAAGATTATGTAACAGCCTGAAATGAAGACTATCCTCCATAAACTGTTGGATGATTTGCTGTTAAAACCTAGCTTCGCCAGCAGTTTAAAGGGCTTTAAAGGGATAATATACTTTTCAAACCCAAGGTGAGGCATTTTGTTAATACAGTTCACAAGGAACAGACAATTGGCTACAACTCACTTATTATCAAGCAGAAAATACTGAACTATTATTCTACCACTGACCAGAGCCCATAACATGCTAAATAATAAGAAAATATATTTTATTTGGAGTCTTTGTAGTGGCACTTGCATGGGGGTGAGGGTGGGCAAGGCACTTATTTGATTAACAGTATGGAATACAAGAAAATCTTGCAGTCATTTCGCAAATGTGCTTTAACATAATTTAGACTTGTCAGGAATTTATTTTCCCCTCTTACTAATTTATCTCAAAATAGAACATCGAGGTCAAATGCTGTTCCACAAGAGCTCCTGTGGAATAACAAATAAAACCCCTATTTTATGTGGTGGCTGATACTTTCATGTCACTTTGTGAAAACCTGACATTTTGAGGTGTCAAGTCAGCTTATACTTAAGAATATCAACATGTTTGAACTTTCTCTTTCCTCAGTATAAGTGCAGCTCATCATTAATGGATAACACAGTGGACAACTGCAGGTTACTGTAAAATGTTGGGGTTGAAACGCCAGTTAACTTAATTCAAATACACTGACACAAAATAAAAAAGTCACCCATGAACTGTAACTGAACCGACCTGTACCTCTGTCTAAGACAGAGTGAGAAGGTTTGGTACAAACCAGAGGTCAAATGTACTCTGGAGTGCAAGTGTTTCTCTTAGCAAACTTTAACAGCCTTCACAAAGTGAAACTAAAAAACTTCTTACCACAATGTGACTTCCTATGCAAATGATTGACACAAAATAAAAATGCTTAGTTTAGGGGAAAATGTCTCCAACCTGGAGGAGGATGAGGGATAAGTTAGGAAAGTTATACCTGCGTAAAGGTTTTCAGTGTGACCGCATGCACACACAGCAATGGAGAAAGTAACTTATAATGAACTTTCTTGAGTTCTGGCCAATTGCCTTCCACAGGAATGTGGAGGTGGGGGAAAAGGATCAAGTTAATGCAAAGAAAATGTGAAGTATTTTCCATTTTAGGCAAAAAATATGTCATACAACTTGGGTGGAAATCATGGGGTGTGAAAGGCAACTTACTGTGAACTAGAGTAGTCCTTATACATTCCACTCTTCTCCGTGGCGTTATAATTATTTTACAAATCGCTATTGTTCATCAAGATAGATGGTGAGAAAAGGTGTCTCTAACTACTGAAATATTTTCTGGAATTATTTCACATTTTAGGAAATGAACTAGTCTATGAAAACTCATCTGAGTGAAGCATCATTACAATATTTATAAAGAACAAGACTTTGATCCTGGTAGTAAAATAAGAATAGACTTTGCAGTTAGTAAGTAGCTTCTATTTCTAGGTGATTAATTTAGTTTCTTACTAAATATTGAAGGAATTATAGAAAAGAAGAAAAAAGGGTGTACCATATTGATTTATGTCTGATGTTAAAATTCTAAATAGCAAAGTTAAAAATCACACAACACCAGGTTATAGTCCGACAGATTTATTTGGAAGCACTAGTTTTCGGAGCACTGCTCCTTCATCAGGTGGAGCGTCGCTCCGAAAGCTATTGCTTCCAATTAAACCTGTTGGACTATAACCTGGTGTTGTGTGATTTTTCACTTTGTGCACCCCAGTCCAACATGTCCAAATCCCAAATAGCAATGAATTACTAGATTATTTGCTTTGAATTAAGGAACAGAGTGGGGGGGGGGGTGGGGGGGAGCTGTTACCTTGCTGTTGGCTTCTTGAAAAAAATCAAGCTCTAAACAGTGAAAAGTGGAATTTATTTGCAAATTTTAGTTACCCAGATATGGCCTGAGAAAAAAATTGGACTAAGGTAATGAAAGGAGAAAGGTTTCTGATACCTACAAAACACAACTTTCTGAATTAATGTTGTTGAATATTGGAGTCCCTTAAATACTTAATTTTCCTAGCATTTACTGTGTAGCATGAGGTTTCATTTAACAGTTATTAACTTTCCAAAATTCTAGCATATAAAAACAAGGTGAAGAATGAAGAGGTTATGATTTGCATTTAACTCGTCAACAACTTATCAGGCACCAAACCCGCCCAATTTTCAGTGTGTTGCTTTCAAAAATGAGCCTAGAAGCCATGAAAATTAACCTTTTGATAATGGCAGGTGGTAGGACAAGGATCATCTGATGTCAGGACTGGCTGCCCCAATGCCATGAGCCGAAAGGGTTCAGACAATTGATTGACACAGAAGAAATACGATAAGTGTAAGGCTGAGAGAGCAGAAATACTCAGGACAAGAGGAGCTGTAGGATGTCTGCAGGAGCTAAGCCAATTTTATGCTGCAATAACTGTACTGGGTAATAAGTCAAAAAAGCCAAATCTGTGTCAGGGTTAGGTCAAATCCACACTGGAGGATCTGCACAGGGACCAAGAATAGAGTAGATTCAGGGCACAAGAGAGATTCTTAAGAAAGCCATCTTCATTGAGTAGACTTTACCAGGACTAAGAGGGGATTTGATAGAGACGTACAAGATGATCAGAAGATAAGATAGGGTAGACAGTGAAAAGCTTTTTCCAAGGATGATGATGTCAGCTTGTACGAGGGGGCATAGCTACAAATTGAGGGGTGATAGACCAGAAGGAAAGCAGGAAGATCAAAGGCAGAGTTCCCTTACACCTTAGCTACAGAGCAGAATGTTGCGCTTGTCACTTTAACGAGACCGATAGATTTTGTGACAACAGCCTGTGACAACAGTGAACACTCCCCAACTTTCATGTTTGCATACTTTCTTTATCTAACTAACAAATGTGTCATTTCTGAATTACTGCTTCTTAACAAACTCAATAAACTATCAGGAAAGTACTTACAAATCATTGACTGTCTCACTGTGATCACAAACCCCTAAAATCAACAAAATCTTTCATGTCCACCAAAGAACTTTAGACTTGGTTCTGGGAAATGAAGCAGGACAATTGAAATGTGTTACAGTAGGAGATCATTAAATAGATACCAAAGATAGGTTTACTGGAATTTGTAAAACGACATGGTCCAGCTGGAATGCAAGTTGTTAAAGGTAGCATGAAAAATTGATAAAATGGTTAAAAAAATGCTACCTTCAACAACTTGCTTTCCAGCTGGATTTTATCACAAAATCTTTCGGTCTCATTAAAGGGACAAGTGCAACATTCTGCTCTGTAGCTGAGGTGTAAGGGAACTCTGCCCTTCATCTTCCTGCTCTCCTTCTGGTCTATCACCTCTCAATTTGTAGCTATGCCCCCTCGTACAAGCTGACATCATCATCCTTGGAAAAAGCCTTTCACTGTCTATCCTATCTAATCCTCTGATTATCTTGTACGTCTCTATCAAATCCCCTCTTAGCCTTCTTCTCTCCAATGAGAACAGACCCGAGTCTCTCGGCCTTTCTTCATAAGACCTTCCCATAAGATCTAATATTCAACATTCAACATTCTAATATTCAGAAAGTTGTATTTTGTACATATCACAAATCTCTCATGACCTTGGTCCAATTTTTTTTCAGGTTCATAGCTCCTTGAAAATAGAGTCTCAGGTAGATAGGATAATGAAGAAGGCATTTGGTGTGCTTTCCTTTTTTGGTCAAAGTATTGAGGTAAGAATTGGGAGGTCATGTTGCGGCTGTACAAAACTTTGGTTAGGCCACTTTTGGAATACAGAGGAACCTTGATTATCTGAATGAGATGGACGGGCACTATTCTGTTTGGATAATTGATCATTTGATTAATTGATTCAATGCCTTTCCTCTCGGTCTCGGAGTTTTCTGTAAAGTCCGCTCCCCGTTCAGGAGACTAGGCAGCAGCACACTGAGCCCCCGCCATCCCATCTGGCCCCCAAGCCCATCCACCCTCCCCCCCACCCCCCTATCTGCCCCTAGTGTGCCCTGTCCAACGCTGCCCCCCCCCGCCCGCTCCCCAACCCCGTCCAACACTGCGCCCCCCACCCGTTCCTGTGCGGCCCCATCCAACACCACTCCCCGTCTGCCCCCTAACCCTGTCCAGCACTGCTCCCCCATCTGCCCCCTAACCCCGTCCAACACTGCTCCCCCATCTGCCCCCTAACCCCATCCAACACCACTCCCCCGTCTGCCCCCTAACCCTGTCCAACACTGCTCCCCCATCTGCCCCCTGTCCAACACTGCAACGATTTTGATAAAGAGAGAAAATCTGTTCTCACTACCCAGAGATCAGATGAGGCTGACATTCAGGGGAAAATGCATATTGCCTCTATTCACCAGAAGACAGCGGGATATCAGCAGCCAATTAAGGGGCTTCTGGTGAGGGAACAACCCAAGAAAAGCTACTGGGCAATTCCCAGTGCCTGCAGCCTGCACACTGCTGCAAATTCCTAAGGTGCCCATGGAGGATTCAGACAACCGTTTGGATTAGAAACCATCTGGAAGAGCTGAACAGCTGAAAAACTGCTGAAATGACATCAAGGGAATGAACAATTATTCCGCATCTCATCAAGCCTCCATTGTGACCCTTTGTGCGAGTAGGCTGCAAAAAAAGGCAAGGTACACCCCTGTCTGCATCAATGGTGCTGAGATGGCGATGGTTGACAGCGTCAATGCTCTTAGGAGTGATGATGGCCAACAATCTGTCCTGGTCTACTCAAGTTGCCACAATGGTCAAGAGGGCACAACAATGCTTCTACTTCCTCAGGAGGCTAAGGAAATTTGGCATGTCAACAAAGACTCTTGCCAATTCTCATAGATGCACCACAGGAACAATCCTATGAATGCATCACAGCTTGGAATGGCAACTGCTCTGCCCCAAACTGCAAGAAACTCCAGAGAGTCGTTAACACAGCCCCAGTCCATCATCCACTTACTCCATCTATACTTCCTGCTGCCTTGGGAAAGCAGCCAACATAATCAAAGACCCTTCCTAACCTGACCATGGTCTCATCCACCCGTCCATCGGGCGGAAGTTATAAAAGTTTGAATAATGTACAAACAGATTCAAGAACAACTTCTACCCCGCTCTTATCAGACTTGTGAACTGACCTCTCAAGTGTTAATGTTGATCTCTCTCTCTCTCTCTCTCTTTCTGCACTTTCTCTGCAGCTGCAACACTGTATTCTGCCCTCTGTATGTACAATATGCCTGTATAGCATGCAAAACAACACTTTTCACTGTATCTTTACTGTACATGTAACAATGATAAATCAAACTCACACTGTTTCTGGATGACAGAACGAACAAGCCACAAGTCATAATCAAGAAGGTGTGACTGGAGGTGACAGAAGTCGTGAGTAGTTACAGGGGAGGCAAAACCCTCGTGGAATTATCACTGGACCATTAATCCAAAGATCCAGACAATGTCCCGGGGACCCGGATTTGAATCTTGCCACGGCAGATGGTGGAATTTGAATTCAATAAATTTCTGGAATTACGAATCTCATGATGACCATTGTCGGAAAAACCCATTCGGTTCACCAATGCCCTTTAAGGGAAGAAACTGCCATCCTTACCTGGTCACGCCTACATGTGACTCCAGACCCACAGCAATGTAGTTGACTTTTAACTGCCCTCTGGGCAATTAGGGATGGGCAATAATGCTAGCTAGACAGCAACGCCCTCATCCTGTGAATGAATAAAGACAAAAAACAGCCTCAGCATGACCAGCACAAAGTTGTCATGTGACAGTAGTGATACGTTTGCCCACATTCAAACTTGTGGATAAGTGCAGTTTGAATGCCAGGGAGTGCTTCCCCAAATAGCATGCAGATGGACAATACAAGTGACATTTAACAGATTGGTCAATTAGCTATCACACTGTCTACCTCAGCCTGTGCTGTTGCTGGGACAAGATCTACACAAGATGGTGATGAGGAGCTAGAACATTGATCAATGAACCAAGCTGTTATCATGCTGATTGGCAGAGCTAATTTTACATAAATGTAATTAATTAGTATGGATGGAGATAACAGAGTGGAAGATTGAAAGGGCAAGTTAACAAGATTCATGCAGAGCCCAAGATTGCACAGATTGCTTTTCAACGCCATGTATATTGGATGTAGTAGTACATTTCCAGAGGGAGACATTAATACTCACTGAATTAACTTGTTTGGAGGCATAAGTCAGGTATAAACAGCTGGGATCAAGTGAATCTCTAGAAGAGTAGGCGTATAATTAAGAGAGAAATCAAGAGGGCGAAAAGGGGACATGAGATAGCTTTGGCAAATACGGTTAAGGAGAATCTAAAGAGATTCTACAAAACATGAAGTGCAAAAAAATAACCAGGGAGAGAATAGGGTACCTTAAAGATCAATGGGGTTGTCATGTGTGGAACCATAGGAGGTGGGTGAGACAAAAAAAAACTCACTAAGTGTTTACTGTGGTGAATGTCAGAAGTCACATGACACCAGGTTATAGTCCAATAGGTTTATTTGAAATGACAAGCTTTTGGAGCACTGCTCCTTTGTCAGGTGAAGACTTCACCTAATGAAGGAGCACCGTTCCAAAAGCTAGTGATTTCAAATAAACCTGTTGGACTTTAACCTGATGTCATGTGACTTCTGATTTTGTCCACCCCAGTCCAATACCGGTACCTTCACATCACAGCTACTGTGGAGAAGGACATGGAAGCTAAGGAACTTGGGGAAATAAATAGTGATATCTTGAAAAGTGTCCATGTTACACAAGAGGAAGTGCTGGATATCTTAAAATGCATACAGGTAGACAAATTCCTGGGAGATTAGGTACATCCCAGAACTTTGTGGGAAGCTAGGGAAGAGATTGCTGGCCCCCTTGCTGAGATATTTTTATCATTAACAGGTGTGGTGCTAGAAGACTAGAAATAGCTAATGTAGTGCCATTATTTAAGAAAGGTGGTAGTCTAAAGCCAGGGAACTATAGGCCAGTAGCCTGATGTCAGTGGTGGGTAAATTGTTGGAGAGGTTTCTGAGGGACAAGAATTACATGCAAATTTGAAAGGCAAGGACTGACTACATGGAGTTATATGTGGGAAACTCTGCCTTACTAACTTGATTGAGCATTTTTGAAGAAGTGACAAAGAGGATTGATGAAAGCAGAGTGGTGGATGTTGTCTATATAGATTTCAGTAAAGTGTTAAACAAGGTTTCACATGGTGGACTGATTAGCAAGGTTAGATCAGATGGAATACAGGGAGAGCTAGCTAAATTGATACAAAATTGGCTTGAAGGCAGGAGACAGAGGGTGGTGGTAGAGGGATATTTTTCGCACTGGAGGCCTGTGACCAGCAATGTGCCGTGGCGATCGGTGCTGGGTCCACTACTTTTCATCATTTATGTAAATGCTTTGGATGTGACTATAGGAGGTATGGTTAGTAAGTTTGCAGATGACACCAAAAATGGTGGTGTAACAATTAAAGTTCTCTCAATGGGACCTTGATCAGATGGGCTGGGTAATAGCAGATGGAGTTTGATTTATATAAATGTGAGCTATTGCATTCTGGTAAGGCAAACCAGGGCAGCATTATCCTTGAAAGTGGAGTTGCAGGTAGACAGGGTAGTAAAGATGGCATTTGGCACGCTTGCTTTTTGAGTGCATTGAGTGCATTGGGTGCACTGAGTATAGGATGTGGGACATCATTTTGTAGCTGTACAGGATATTGGTGAGGCCACTTTTGGAATTCGGTGTTCAATTCCAGTCTGCCTGCTATTGAAAAGTTGTTGTGAAACTTGAAAGGGTTCAGAAAAGATTTACAAGGATGTTGTTAGGTTGGAGGGTTTGAGCTACAAGGAGAGACTTGAAAATAAAGCTCCAGGTTGGAGCTTTATTCCCTGCAGCGGTGGAGGTTGCAGGGTGACCTGATAGAAGTTTATAAAATCATGAGGGGCATGGAGAGGGTGAATAGACAAGGCCTTTTCCCAGGGTAGGGGAGTCCAAAACTAGAGGGCATAGGTTTAAGGTGAGAGGGGAAGATTTAAAAGGGACCTGAGGGGCAGTTTTTTCATGCAGAGGATGGTGTGTTTATGAAATGAGCTGTCAGAGAAAGTGGTGGAGGTGAGTACAATTACAATATTTAAATAGCATCTGAATGGGTACATGAATAGAAAGGTTTTGGAGGGATATGGGCCAAATGCTGGCCAATGAGACTAGATTAGTTTAGGATATCTGGTCAGTGTGGACGTGTTGGGCCAAAGGGTCTGTTTCCTTGCTATAAAACTCTATAACTGTGCTATTTCCCAATGCCATACTGTTTGGTTACAATTCTGTCTTAGTATTCCTATTTCAAGTTTGTTGTCAAAATTTCTTATTAGATTTACCCATATCAACTTTCACTTTTGAGGATCTCAAATATCTCAAATGCTCAATTAAAGTTTTTGTGTTGCTAATTGAAACTTCTAATATCAAAGTTTTCATTGATATCAAAATTATCCAGAACTGAGCAGACGGCTTAATTAGCACCCCACTCACCGCCTTCAGCATTTCCCCTCTCCTGCATTGATGCACTGCAGCAGCATTGTGCAGCACCTGAAAGATGCATTGCAATACACCCCCAGTCTCCTTCAATTGCCCCTTCTGTGACCCCCTAGTGCCTAGAAAAACAAGCATAGCAGATATATGGGAACGGCATCATCACCAAGTTTCCCTCCAAGCTACACACATTCCTGACTTCAAATTGCACTGACATTCCTTCTCTGTCACTCAGTCAAAATCCTGGAAGTCCATCTCCAGCAAAGCCTTACACTAAATGGATTACAGTAGTTCCAAAAGGCAAATCACCATAATGTTCTTCAGGGCAATTAGATATGGGCAATATCTGCTGATCTAGACAGCGATGCCTACATGCCCTGATCAATTTAAAAAGATTTTTTTAGCATGTTTCATATTTAATTTTATTAAAGTTTTTACTTGATGGCCCTAGACTTTACAGTCATAGAATCATAGAGATATACAACACGAAAACAGACCCTTCGGTCCAACTGGTTAATGCCAAACAGATATCAGTCCCATTTGCCAGCACTCGGCCCATAGCCCTCTAAACACTTCCTAGTCATATGGCCAACCAGATGCCTTTTAAATATTATAATTGTATCAGTCTCCACCACTTCCTCTGGCATCTCATTCCATACAAGCACCACCTTTTGCACGAAAAAGTTGCCCCTTAGGTCTTTTTTAAATCCTTCCCCTCTCACCCTAAACCTATGCCCTCTAGTTCTAGACTCCCCCACTCCAGGGAAAAGATTTTGTATATTTATCCTATCCATGCCTCTCATGATTTTATAAACTTCAAAAGGGTTACCCCTCAGGCTCCAATGCTCTAGGGAAAACAGCCCCAGCCTATTCACTCTCTACCTATAGCTCAAACCTTCCAACCCCGGCAACATCCTTGTAAATCTTTTCTGAACCCTTTCAAATTTCACTATAGGAGAGAGGCCAGAATTGCACACAATATTCCAAAAGTGGCCTAACCGATGTTCTGTACAGCCGTAACATGACCTCTCAACTCCTATACTCAATGCTTTGTCGAATAAAGGAAAGCATACTAAACACCTTCACTATACTATCTGCTTGCTACTCCACTTTCAAGGAACTATGAACCTGCACTCTAAGATCTCTTTGTTCAGCTAGGACCTTATCATTAAATGTAGCCTTTCCAAAATGCAGCACTTCGCATTTATCTAAATTAAACTCCATCTGCTACTCCTTGGCACATTGGCCCATCTCATCAAGGTCCCGTTGTACATCAAGGTAACCTTCTTCGCTGTCCACTACACCTCCAATTTTGGTTTCATCTGCAAACCTACTGACCATACTTCCTATGTTCACATCCAAATCATTTATAGAAATGACAAAAAGCAATGGACCAGCACCGATCCTTGTGACACATCACTAGTCACAGGCCTCCAGTCTGAAACACAACCCTCCACCACCACCCTCTGTCTTCTACCTTTGAGCTAGTTCTATATCCAAATGGCTACTCTTCCCTGTATTCCATGTGATCTAACCTTGCTAATCCTTCTACCATGTTGGTCTCATGGATGAGTTAAACCAAAGGGTCTGTTTCCATGCTGTACATCTCTATAACTCTATGAGTTTGTTTTGAATTGGATTTTTTTTTTGTCCAAAGCATGGTTTCTTGACAGCTGAAAGCAAGCCTTAGAAAGGTAAACACTTCCTGATGTTTTCTGACTCTCTGTAGAGGTGTGGCTGATGCCAGCAACGCATCCTAGTACATACACAAGATCTGAGGACTAACATTATCAACATTTGGATCTGTAATTTTGCTTTCATTATATCTTTTGGAAACAAAATCTTTCTATTCCAGTTGTTTGAAAGGTTCAGATGCAAAGTCAAATTCCTGGAGAAAATTCTGAGCCCAGGGACTTTGGAGGACTTATAATCAGAATATTATTATTACCTTTATGTAAAGTGAGAAGAATAGAGTGGTATTTTCCAGATGGCCACAGCTGGCACTTTTTGCGATCATCTCTACAGTATGTACTACTGCTTGAGGTAATTTGTTTTTAACTAATGCATCATATCTATTATAACAGTGGTTTTAGCAGTGGGATTCACAGAGAAATTTAACTTTTAGATCTTGGGAGATCTGGACCACAGATAACCAAACAATTAGTCGACCATTTGTAAGTAATTTTCAGATATGGTATTAAATGTTTTAAAAGACAGCAGCTTAAATAAAGCGCATTAGTTAATTAGGCAGAAATAGTGTATGACCCATGGCCATTGTGGATGGTTTGATGATGCCAAGGCAGTCAGTGACCATCTTAATAAAGTTGTGAAGCCGGAATTCTGCTCACAAGCAGAAATGTTAGGGATCTCTTTCCTGGGTCTTCTTTCCTGGCTCACTTGAAGAAGACAGGTCCTTGGCAAGCATGTACTGCTCTCTGACTCTGAATGCTTGTTGATAAACCTGTTTTGGGGGCTGGCAATCACTTTTCCGAACTCTTGACCATAGGACAAACGCTTATGACCATTGACCTGCTTGCCCACCTGCATCATCTTTTTTCTAATATGAAACCATTCTGTGTCTCCTAAACAATCTGGGCCACTAAGAATCAGTGATCTTCATAACCGTTACTGTCAAACCAATACTGCCTTTTGTATTGGTTTAAGAGATTCTGTATCTTTGGCAATTAACATAATTGAGTTATCATGTTATACAGGGAATATTAGAGAAAAAGTTATTTTGAAGGAACACTAATTTCCAATCAATCTGTCTTTGTCCTGGGTCATTCTAGTTATCAGTGGTAGTTGATACACCACTGTAGAGTACCTGAAGAAGAGACATTACTGCCAGCTAACAAGATTTGTTGCATTAAAGCCGTAAGGATGCTGCTGGGAATGGAAGGCTTGAAATATAAAAATACAAAGGAAATATTGGGACTTTTGTCTTTGGAGTGCAGGTTGAGGGGTGACCTTATTGAGGTTTATAAAATCATTAGAGACATAGATAAGGTGAATGACAAGGGTCTTTTCCCTAAGGTAAGGATGTTCAAAACTCAAGGGCATATTATTAAGGTGAAAGGAGAAAGATTTCAAAAGGACACTAGAGACAAGTGTTTTGCACAAAGAGTAGTTTTGTTTGTGAAATTAGCTGCCAGAGTAAGTGGTGGATGTAGGTGCAGTCACAACGTACATGAATTTGGATAAGTACATGAGTACAAAAGCTTGGAAGGATATGGACCAAGCACAGGCAGGTGGGACTAGTCTAGTTTAGGAACATGGTTGGTGTGGACTAGTTAGACCGTAGGGTCTGTTTCCATGCTGTATGAGAAATATTCCGTTTGGTCTTGCATAATTACTCTGCTCCCTCCTCTACACAGATTTCATCTCATAGGCAAACCAGATAAGGGAGAGTCTGAATCCCTGTATCTGTGGGGACTTCCTTGCCAACTCTTTCTCATCTAATGGGGAGACCAATGATCTACAGTCTATCTTTGTGAGCACTTTCAGGGTATGGACATAGTCTGAAAGTCTCTTGCATGTTCATGCTCCTGCTCCACTGAACTCATCTCCACCTACCTCAACACTGTCCTATCCCCCCTAGTCCAGGAACTCCCCACATATGTTCGAGAAATCATACATGCCCTCCACCAAGACTTCCGTTTCCCCAGCCCCCAATACCTCATCTTCACCCTGGATATCCAATCCCTCTACACCTCCATCCTCCAGGACCAGGGCATCCAAGCCCTCCATTTCTTCCCCTCCCGACGTCCGTAACAGTACCCTTCCACCGACACACTCATTCGTTTGACCAAACTTGTCCTCACCCTTAACAATTTCTCCTTCGAATCCTCCCACTTCCTCCAGACCAAAGGGGTAGCCATGGGCACACGTATGGGCCCCAGCTATGCCTGTCTCTTTGTTGGCTACGTAGAACAGTCCATCTTCCGTAATTACACCAGCACCACTCCCCACCTCTTCCTCCGCTACATTGATGACTGCATTGGCACCACCTTGTGCTCCCGCGAGGAGGTTGAGCAATTCATCAACTTCACCAACACATTCCACCCTGACCTTAAATTTACCTGGACCATCTCTGACACCTCCCTCCCCTTCCTGGACCTCTCCATCTCCATTAATGACGACTGACTTGACACCGACATTTTTTACAAACCCACCGACTCCCACAGCGACCTGGATTACACCTCTTCCCACCCTACCTCCAGCAAAAATGCCATCCTGTATTCCTAATTTCTCCGCCTCCACCATATCTACTCCCAGGAGGATCAGTTCCACCACAGAACACATCAGATGGCCTCCTTCTTTAGAGACCGCAATTTCCCTTCCCATGTGGTTAAAGATACCCTCCAACACATCTTGGCCACATCCTGCACCTCCGCCCTCAGACCCCACCCCTCCAACTGTAATAAGGACAGAACCCCCCCTGGTGCTCACCTTCCACCCTACCAACCTTCGCATAAACCAAATCATCCGCCAACATTTCCACCACCTCCAAATGGACCTCACCGCCAGGGATATATTTCCCTCCCCACCCCTTTCCTCCTTCCGCAAAGACCGTTCCCTCCGTGACTACCTGGTCAGGTCCCCGACCCCCCAACAACCCACCCTCCCGTCCTGGCACCTTCCCCTGCCACCGCAGGAATTGCAAAACCTGCACCCACACCTCCCCCCTCACCTCTATCCAAGGCCCTAAAGGAGCCTTCCACATCCATCAAAGTTTTACCTGCACATCCACCAATATCATTTATTGTATCCGTTGTTCCCAATGCAGTCTCCTCTAGATTTGGGAGACTGGGTGCCTCCTAGCAGAGCGCTTTAGGGAACATCTCCGGGACACCCGCACCAATCAACCACACCACCCTATGGCCCATTATTTCAACTCCCCCTCCCACTCAGCCGAGGACATGGAGGTCCTGGGCCTCCTTCACCGCTGCTCCCTCACCACCCGATGCCTGGAGGAAGAACGCCTCATCTTCCGCCTCGGAACACTTTAACCCCAGGGCATCAATGTGGACTTCACCAGTTTCCTCATTTCTCCTTCCCCCACCTCACCCCAGTTCCAAACTTCCAGCTCAGCACTGTTCCCATGACTTGTCCTACCTGCTTATCTTCCTTTCCACCTATCCACTCCACCCTTCTCTCTGACCTATCACCTTCATCCCCTCCCCCACTCACCTTTTGTACTCTATGCTACTTTCTCCCCATTCTCCTCCCATTTATCTCTCCACCCGTCAGGCACTCTGCCTGTATTCCTGATGAAGAGCTTTTGCCCAAAACATCGATTTTCCTGCTCCTCGGATGCTGCCTGAACTGCTGTGCTTTTCCAGCACCTCTCTACTCCAGAATCTGGTTTCCAGCATCTGCAGTCATTGTTTTTCCCCATGTAACTAAGACACCTGCCAAATTCTCTGGAGGCTTAATATATTGGTTTCTAATACTAATCTGTTGTTCTTCAAAGAGAATTTCTCCTATGCCTGTAGCTGAAGCATCCACAGCTATAGTTGTTGGCAAGAAAATGGAATTCAGTTAGTCAGGATATTTGTGGACACAGAAACATGCACTTTATCTTTTGGAAAACATTTTGCTGATGGAGATTCCAACACCATTGCAGCAACATCTTGAGTTAAGGATTCAGTCATAGACACCAAGTCACGCAAAGTTTTCACCAACTGCTTTACCATACCTAGAAACTTCCTTAGGACTTGTATTCCTTAACAGCCTTCAATGTCTGTGGATCTCGCCATATCCCATCTTTGTAAATAATGTGCCCCTAGAAGTGAATAGATTCCTCAGAAAACTTGCATTTTTCATTGGGAGTAGTCCTTCAGCTTGTAGGCATTTTAACACTGCCTCGGCCATGACCATGTATCAATAGGTCATCCATATAGCAAATTACTCCTTCAAAATCTTGTAAAATATTGGACATAGTCCATTAGAAAATTTCTAGGGGGTGAGCCAATCACAAACGTCGGTCCATTGAAGCAATAATTTAAATGGAGTAATAAATATGCTGAACAATCTTGATTGCATCTCTAATGACACCATTGGCATCAAGTAACTTGTCAACAGCATAGGATGGATTTCTCTTGCTGACACCTTATTGAGATGTGTCAGGTTAATATATATTATGATGGGTCCAGCAGATTTGGGTACAGTAGCAACATCTAACCATCACTTTGGTCATCAGGGAAATGATACCCTATTCTGTTCATTTCCTCAAGTTGTTTCTGAACACGATTCATGACGTGATATAAAAAATTTTGGGGTTTGTGGAGTTAAACTGTGACATTATTTTCAATATAACATTTGCCTAATCCTGCGAACAATTTAGGATATCCTAATTCAAAAGAACTTTTACCGTGATATTGTTGCAACACTTTGACTTTTGGAGTAAAGTGTTCCTTGAAAATAGGGTCGCAGGTAGATAGGATAGTGAAGAAGGTGTTTGGTATGTTTTCCTTTACTGGTCAGAGCACTGAGTACAGGAGTGGGGATGGGCTGGGGGTCACGTTGCAACTGTATAGAATATTGGAATATTGCCAGAGGAAGTGGTGGAGGCACAATTACAACATTTAAAAGGCATCTGGATGGGTATATGAATAGGAAGGGTTTAGAGGAATATGGGCCAAGTCCGAGCAAATGGGACTAAATTACTTTAAGATATCTGGTCGGCATGGGGGAGTGGGATTGGAGGGTCTGTTTCTACGCTATACATTTCTACGATTCTCTGACTCTGCGTGAGCCTTCCTGTTCAAGGGGTGAGGCTCCATAATTTTGAAAGTAAATGCTTTCTCTTGTACCTGCTGCTCTTTATTTTTGTTTCTATAGCATATGTTTAATGATGGGGGCCATTCCACCTACCTCACAACCACATCATATCTGTAAATTGTAATCTCTGTTACTTCAACCCTGGAATTTGATCTAAAAGGATCGCAAATACACGTTATTTTTCAACCGTAAAACTAGCAGCATGCCCATTTACATGAACAGGTTTTATGGAATTTGTAAAACTTAGAAAATCAATTTCCCTTTGGAATACCTGAGGTATAGTTGCTAAAAGCTTTCATCTTTACATGAGTACTCCTTTGACTTATTCCTGTTCTGGAACTGTGCACTGCTTCTGCATATTCTGTGGAAGTGACTGTTAATTCGACAGCACTAGCAATATTTTGTCCTGGACTGGCATTATTTGTGCCTGTGAGGCTTTTCTGTCGCAGACCCTGAACACTGTCTCATAGTAGCTGCTGTTTATGACCTGCTGTCTATAAGCTTGAAGTCTTGCAGCCATCAATGATGTATTAACACTTGCTAGAGCTTTGCCGCACCGCGATATTGTGGTTTGTGTTTATTTGCCAGTCTTTTTAATGCTGCATTTCTGTATTTGCTTTGAATAAAACTTAAATTGTATCACTGGCTGTCCTATAGTAATTGATTGCTTTCAAATTTTTAATATCTGTTTCATTATAATGGTGCATCTCTATATAGCTTGCGAGACTTCTCTGACTTTATCAGGGTTTCATCTCCTACTTTAACAACCAAAAGGGTGTTTAACCACTTCTTAAAAGGATTTCCTGCCATCCAAGATTGAATTTTTTCATTTCTTCTCTGATTTGAATTTGCCTCCAGCAGGATATTTTCCTGATAGAGCAACATTTAGGATACCTCGTAACAAAAAAAAACTGGACATGGATACTACACTCACAGACACTGATACTGTTGATTATCTGAACTCACTGTTGTCCGGTTGGTCTGCAATTAGTTTCCAAATGCCTATCATCATAATCTTGTGTAGATGTTTTTCTATGGGCGAAGGGATGGACTGGGAATGCAGTTCAGTGGTTCCTGACCACAGATATTGCTGAGATGAACCTTTTGATGACCAGGATACTACTTCTAGGTCTCTCTTCTCCAGATACTCTCAGGATTATTTGCAGGATGTGGAAGTGCTGGTGTTGGACTGGGGTGGACAAAGTCAAACATCACACGACACCGGGTTATAGTCCAACAAGTTTATTTGAAACTGCAAGCTTTCGGAGCCCCCACTCCTTCCTCAGGCAGCTAGTGAGAGAGAATACATTGGACACAGAATTTATAAATAAAAGATCAAAGGGTCATACAACTTATACAAATGTATTGAATAAACCTAGATGGCTATTAAGTCTTTAATCAGTATGAATGGAGATGCAGGCTTCGATTGATTAATATGTAAATCCCAGAATTTCTTTCAAGTCGCTGCCCCAAGATAACTTAAGGTTTGGTCATAGAGATGTACAGCATGGAAACAGTCCCTTCGGTCCAACTCGTTGATACCGACCTGATATCCGAATCCAATCTAGTCCTAGTTGCCAGAACTTGGCCCATATCCCTCTAAACTTTTCCTATTCATAAACCCATCCAGATGCCTTTTAAATGTTGCAATTGTACCAGCCTCTACCACTTCCTCTGGCAGCTCATCCCATACATGCACAACCCTCTGCATGTAAAAGTTGCCCCATAGGTCCCTTTTATATCTTTCCCCTCTCACCCTAAGTTTATCCCCTCTAGTTCTGGACTCCCGCAACCTCAGGAAAAAATACTTTCCCTATTTATTCTATCCATGCTCCTCATGATTTTATAAACCTCTATGAGGTCACCTCTCAGCCTCCAATGCACCAGAGAAAACAGCTCCAGCCTATTCAGCCTTTCCCTGTAGCTCAAACCGTCCAACCCTGGCAACATCCTTGGAAATCCTTTTTGAATCTTGTCAAGTTTCACAACATCCTTCCGATAGGAAGGAGACCAGAATTGCACATAATATTCCAAAAGTGGTTTAACCAACATCCTGTTCAGCCGCAATGTGACCTCCCAACTCTTTTACTCAATACTCTGACCAACAAAGGAAAGCATTCCAAATGCCTTCTTCACTATCCTATCTATGTCTGCGACTCTACTTTCAAGGAACTATGAACCTGCACTCCAAGGCCTCTTTGTTCAGCAAAAATCCCTTGGACCTTACCTTTAAGTGCATGAATCCTGCTAAAATTTGCTTTTTCAAAATACAGCACCTCACATTCACCTAAATTAAACTCCATCTGCCCCTCTTCAGTTGATTGGTGCTTTAAAATCTTAGGAACTCATCAGGTTCAGGGGGATTTATCCTTTATCCTAATTAGTTTTGCTAGTACTTGTTCCTCTCATGGCAATTATTGTATTTATTCCTAACTCTCCTCCCCCAATCCCCCCTGACCTCCCCCCCCCCAAGACACACACACACACACATACGTACAAACACACACATACACTTTAGCCCTTTAACTATGTAATATTTTTGGTAAGCACTGCTGCTTCAAAGAACGTGGGATCCAGGTTCGATTCCACCCTCGGATGACTGTGTGGAGTTTGCACATTCTCCCTGTGTCTGCATGCGATTCCTCCAGGTGCTCCGGTTTTCTCCCACAGTCGAAAGATGTGCAAGTTCGATGGATTGGCCATGCTAAATTGCCCCATAGTGTCATGGGATGTGCAGGCCAGGTGAATTAGCCATGGGGAAGGCAGGGTTACAGGTATAGGGTAGAGGGTTCAGATCTGGGTGGGATGATCTTCGGAGGGTCGGTGTGAACTCAACTGGTTGAATGGGCTGTAGGGATTGTATGATTCTTGATTCTAACCATGAAGATTGATGCAAAATCTTTGATCAGCTCCTGTGCTATTTCCTGGTTCCTCCATGTTATTTCCCTCACTTGCTCTCTAAAATGACCTGTGGCTCACTTTGATTTTGACTTTGATTTATTGCCACACTTAAAAAGCACAGTGGAAATTTTTGTGTGCGTTATACGCAGTGTTGCCATGCTTGCTTGCCATCTTGAAACACTGAATGCAATGCAAGATTTTACTGCAATAGAGTTCATCTTTTCGCTTCCTCTTGCTCCTCCTCCACTGCTCCTCTAACTGCCACTTGACATCGGCTGGAGTTTCTGAAATGGGTACTCAAGTGGTGTGCTCTCTTCCTTTTTATACATTTAAAGAAGTCCTTTCTAGCTTGCCTTCATATTTTATTTTCTACCTTTTTTATTGTCATCTTTTGTCAGCTTTTAAAACTTTCCCGATCCTCTGACTTTCCATTAATCTTTGCCAAATAGTATATTTTATTTTCAGTTTGTTACTACCTTTGATTTCCAGGGTAACCATCCATCAGGAGTCCTAGCCAAACCTCTTCCTGCTTAGTCTGTCTGATGCTTCACCCAGTGGTGTGTTATATATCAGACTCTTTCACCTCAGCTCAACATTTAACTGTTTTGTAATCATTACCTTTTACGTAGAGACATAAACATAGAGATGTACAGGACAGAAACAGACTCTGCAGTCCAACCTGTCCACGCCGACCAGATATCCCAACCCAATCTAGTCCCACCTGCCAGCACCCGACCCATATCCCTCCAAACCCTTCCTATTCATATACCCATCCAGATGCCTTTTAAATGTTGCAATTGTACCAGCCTCCACCACATCCTCTGGCAGCTCATTCCATAAACGTTGCCCCTTAGGTCTCTTTTCTATCTTTCTCCTCTAACCCTAAACCAATGCCCTCTAGTGTTGGACTCCCCCACCCCTGGGAAAAGACTTTGTCACTTTTCCTATCCATGCCCCTTATGATTGTACAAACCTCTATAAGATCACCCCTCAGCCTCCGACGGTCCAGGGAAAACAGTCCTAGCCTATTCAACCTTTCCCTATAGCTGAAATCCTCCAACCCTGGAAACATCCTTGTAAATCTTTTCTGAACCCTTTCAAGTTTCACAACATCTTTCCGATAGGAAGGAGACCAGAATTGCACGCAATATTCCAACAGTGGCCTAACCAATGTCCTGTACAGACACAACATGACCTCCCAACTCCTGTACTCAATACTCTGACCAATAAAGGAAAGCATACCAAACGCCTTCTTCACTATCCTATCTACCTGTGACTCCACTTTCAAGGAGCTATGAACCTGCACTCCAAGGTCTCTTTGTTCAGCAACACTCTCAAGGACCTTACCATTAAGTGTATAAGTCCTGCTAAGATTTGATTTCCCCATTTGCTGAATTTCTATAACTTGCATGTCTCTTTTTGCATAAAGTATCCTGCAATTTATGGCAGGGTGTGAGTTGCAACATGATAGTGGACAGTTTTGCCTTATTTCTGATGATATTGGATGCTAGATATTTAACTCCATCTTGCAAGCCAGTTTACCATATAGTCAGAGCTTTAAAATAAGGGAGGATTAAACATAATAAAAGAACAAAACTTTGGCCATTCATTTACAGTTAAATCAGAATGATAGACACGGTAATGGATTTCAATCCAACACACTTCTAAAAAGTCAAAATGGAAGCATGAAACATGAGGGACAAACCTTCAGTCTTCACTGTAAAAGCTGGAAACAGGGAGAAAACCTACTCGATTGTCATAAAAGTATCTATAGGCAGTAGCAATTAAATCAATAGTTAACAATACTGATGATGTCCTGTTACCTTTAAAATCCATGATGTGGAGGTGCCAGTGTTGGACCGGGATGGACAAAGTTAAAAATCACACAGTGCCAGGTTAGAGTCCAACAGGTTTATTCAGAAGTACTAGCTTTCAGAGCACTGTTCCTTCATCGGGTAACTGGTAGTTACCTGAAAGCTAGTGCTTCCAAATAAACCTGTTGGACTATAACCTGGTGTTGAGTGATTTTTACCTTTGAAATCACCAATGACCAGCAGGATTGTGGATCTTAAGAAACACAGTAAAAATTAATGATGTTTGAAATTTGCTGTCATATGTTTCCAACAGCTTGGGAGTGAACTAGCTTCTTTAGAATTAGATTAGATCTCCTACAGTATGGAAACAGGTCATTTGGCCCATCAAATCCACACCAACCCTCTGAAGAGTAACCCACCCAGACCCATTCCCCTACCCTATATCTACCCCTGACTAATGTGCCTAACACTACGGGCAATTTAGCATGGCCAATACACCTGACTTACACATCTTTGGATCGTGGGAGGAAACCGGAGCACTCAGAGGAAACCCATGCAGACATGGGCAGAATGTGCAAACTCCACACAGACAATCACCCAAGGCAGAGATTGAACCTGGATCCCCGGCGCCGTGAGGCAGCAATGCTAACCACTAAGCCACCGTGCTGCCCAAATAACATTTGAAACCATAGGGAAGAGCAGTTAGATGTACAAGTGAAATAAGTTTGGGAGAGAATTGAGAGCTTAGGCTGAAGTTGGAAAAGACATCAACAGAAGAGTCACAAAATCCCCGAATCATTGATTCACAATGAAGCAGAGTGAGGCTATTCGGACCATCATGGAGGAAGTGAGGACTGCAGATGCTGGAGTACCAGAGTTGGTGCTGGAAAAACACAGCAGGCCAGGAATGAAGAAGGGCTTATGCCCGCAACGTCGATTCTCCTGCTCCTCGGATGCTGCCTGGCCTGCTGTGTTTTTCCAGCACCACATTTTTCAACACTATTCAGCCTATCATGGCAGCATAGGTTTACTGTGACTTAATGCAACTCTCCTATCTTTTTCCTGGAACCCTGCACATTTCTATTACAACATTTATTTAATACCCTCTTGAATCCCTCAAGTGAACTTGTCTCCAGGAAATTTCCATGTGGTGCCGTGTGAAAAATATTTTTCCTACGTCACATCCGCTTCTGTTGCAAATTGCTTTAAATCTGTGCCCCCTTATGTTTGATCCTTTTATGAGTTTCTCCATGCCTAATCTATCCAGGCACCTGATGATTTGAAAAGCTCTAGTCAATTCTCTATTTAAGCGTTTCCTCTGCTATGGAAAATAGTCCAACTTCTCTAGTCTATCCACATCACTGAAATGTATCATAAAAAACTATTCTTGTAAATGACACTATCCAATGTATTTATATCCCCTCAAAAGTGTGCCACCAGAATTGTACACAATACTCCCGCTGAGGTCCAGCTGACATCTTAAACATATTCAGGACTGCTCTTCTACTCTATGCCATTAATAAAGCCAAGTGTGCCTTAATATCTGTTTTTTTCATCTGTCCTGTTACCTTTAATGACACATGCACATTTGCACCCAAACGTATCTACACCTGCACCCCCTTTAGAATAGTAACCTGTGTTTTATACTCTCTTCATTTTCCTTCTACCATAATGTATCACATTGCACTTCTCCAAATTGAACTTCTGCCACCTATCTGCCTCCCTCCACCAGGGAGTCAATATCCTTCCGAGGTTCTATACTATCCTTTTCACTGTTTACAATGCTTCCAGGTTTTGTCTCACCCACACACCTTGAAACCGTTCCCTCTACATCAAGGTTTAGATGAAGCCCAACCCCCCCAACCCCATTTAGACTGGTCACACATAGTTTTGAGATTGTGCACACCAAAGCAGCAATGGTGGCTGTGAAGCTCCAAGTGATCCCTGACAGTTCTGTGGCCCCTCTAAAGATCTTTCTCCACTGGACGACGTGGCTGAATCAACAACTCATGGACGTTCAATTCCTGCTCTGTGACAGCCTGTATGAAATGGTAGGTGTTCACTTTAGCTGCTTTTTCATCAACTGTCCATGAGGGAGATGGGAAGAGGCTGGAACTGGTGAAGGGAGGGAGAAAGAGTGGAACATTGTTGTACTGAAGGAGAGATGGTGGAGAGTTAGTGAAGATAGGGAGAGATGGTGGGGAATTGATGAAGGAAGGGAGTGATGGTGGGGAATCAGTGAAGGAAGGGAGAGATGGTGGGGAATTGATGAAAGGAGGGAGAGATGGTGGGGAATTGACAAAGGGAAGGAGAGATGGGGGTTTGGTGAAGGGAAGGAGAGGCAGGGTTTGGTGAAGATTGGTCACTGGTGAAAGGGCAGATGGAGTTATTGGTGAAGGCTGAGCAAGATTAATATGTTTAGTGAAGAGGGGGCAATTTAGGGGGGGCTCATTGCTGAAAATTGAGGGAAACATGACCTCCCAACTCCTATACTCAATACCAATAAAGGAAAGCATATCAAATGCCTTCTTCACTATCCTATGTACCTGCGACACCACTTTCAAGGAGCTATGAACCTGTACTCCAAAGTCTCTTTGTTCAGCAACACTCTCCAGGATCTTACCATTAAGTGTATAAGTCCTGCAAAATTTGCTTTCCCAAAATGCAGTACATCGCATTTATCTAAATTAAACTCCATCTGCCACTTCTCAGCCCATTGGCCCATCTGATCAAGATCACATTGTAATCTGAGGTAACCTTCTTCGCTGTCCACTACACCTCCAACATGAGTGTCATCTGCAAACTTACTAATTGTACCTCTTATGCTCACACCCAAATCATTTATATAAATGACGAAAATAGTCAACCCAGCACCAATCCTTGTGGCATTACAATGGTCACAGGCCTCCAGTCTGAAAAAACAACTCTCTACCACCACCCTCTGTCTTCTTCTACCTTTGAGCCAGTTCTGTATCCAAATGGCAAGTTCTCCCTGTATTCCATGAAATCCAACTTTCCTAACCAGTCTCCCACGGGGAACCTTGTCAAACACCTTACTGAAGTCCATATAGATCACGTCTACCACTCTGCCCTCATAATCCTCTTTGTTATTTCTTCAAAAAACTCAATCAAGTTTGTGAGACATGATTTCCCATGCATGAGGCCATGCTGACTATCCCTAATCAGTCCTTGCCTTTCCAAATAGATGTACATCCTGTCCCTCAGGATTCCCTCCAACAACTTGCCTACCACCAACGTCTATTGCTTGAATGGTAAAACATTGCAGCATGCTGTTGTACAGATGGACCTGGGTGTCCTGGTGCATGAATTGCAGAAGGTTGGTCTGCAGGGGCAACAGGTAATTAAGAAGGCAAATGGAATTTTGTCCTTCATTGCCAAAGGGATTAAGTTTAAAAGCAGGGAGGTTATGTTGCAGCTGTATAGAGTGCTGGTGAGACCGCACTTGGAGTACTGTGTGCAGTTTGGTCTCCTTACTTGAGAAAGGATGTACTGGCACTAGAGGGGGTGCAGGGGAAGTTCACTAGGTTGATTTGGAGTTGAAGGAGTTGATTTATGAGGAGAGACTGAGTAGACTGGGATTATATTCATTGGAATGTAGAAGAATGGGGGGGATCTTATAGAACATATACAATTATGAAAAGAGTAGATAAGATAGAAGTAGAGAGGATATTTCCATTGACGGGTGAAACTAGGACAAGAGGGCAAAGCCTCAAAATTAGGGGGAGCAGATTTAGGATCAAATTGAGAAGGAATGTCTTCACCCAGAGAGTTGTGAATCTGTGGAATTCCCTGCCCAGTGAAGTATTTGAGGCTTCCTCAGTAAACGCTTTCATAGCTAAAATAGATAGTTTTTTGAACAGTAAATGAGTTATGGGTTATAGTAAGAGGGCTGATAAGTGGAGCTGAGGCCACAAAAAGATCAGCCATGATCTTATTGAATGGTGGAGCAGGCTCAAAGGGCCAGATGGTCTACTCCTGCTCCTCATTCTTACATTTTTATGTAAGCACAAGCTTTCTCACTTGTGACAATTCCAAAGGCACATGATTCCCTGGAAAGTTTTCTTGATTGAGAAACGTGTACCTTTAGACTCCAAAATTGCACATGCCACTCTTCCATCTAAGTAAGGCGAGAAGTGGAAGCCAAGCAATTATAGACAGATTAGCCTAACATCTGTTGTCAGGAAAGGTTTCCTCCCACAGTCCAAAGATGTGCAGGTCAGGTGAATTGGCCATGCTAAATTGCCCGTAGTGTTAGGTAAAGGGGTAAATGTAGGGGAATGGGTGGGTTGCGCTTCGGCGGGTCGGTGTGGACTTGTTGGGCTGAAGGGCCTGTTTCCACACTGTAAATAATCTAATCTATAATCAAGGATAGGGCAACTGAACATTGTAAAAAAACTGTCAGATAATCTGTGAGATCCATTGTGGATTTATAAAGGATTGTGTCTGACAAGCCCATTGGACTGTTTGGGAGAAGTGACAAGGGAATGTCGATGGATATATTCATAAAGACTCTCAGAAGACTGTTGATAATATCCCACATGAGCAGCTATTGGCTAAAGTTGAAACTCATGATATTGAAAGCAAATTATTGACTGTCCGGATTATTAAGAATTATTAAGATTATTAAGAATAGGAAAAAAAACCTATGGCAAATAGATTTGAATAATGGCAGCATGAGAGCAATGCATAAATTCCTCATTATATCTAAACTCCAAGGTAAAGTGGAGTGATCACAAAATGAAGTGATAAAAAGAGATTACACAAACTAGATTTGTACTCCCTGGAATTTATAGGCCAAAGGGTGAATTGATTGAAATTTCAAGATTAAAGGTGAGGATAAAAACTATTTCCACTTGTTGAGGTGTTTGGGACAAGGAAAAATTATATAAAAATTCATGTCAAATCTTCCAGGAGATTCTACTGCAAACACAAGTAAAAATTTGAAACTTTTTCTCAAACAGCAATCAACTTTTTTTCCTTTGTTCTTATACCCTCTGGCCAATAAAAATGTCCAAACATAGTCAAAGGTCCTTCAAGAAGACACCAAGAAATGCGAACAAGGCTGATCCTGATATTTTTCTGCCATGATATTTCTGATATCTTCCCACTGTGGGTGAAAATCTTAGCTTTCTTCACCAGTACTTCAATCATTTGCTTATCCTCACATTGAAGTTTAGTGAAGCGGCAGAAATCACAATCCATGCAAAGCATAGCTTTGATCCCATCCTTTGACAGACCTGTTAAAAATACATGTGAACAATTCTACAGGGGCAATGGGGATTCCCCTTCAACTGTTTCTGTTTCCTCCTGCACATAACTTATTCATGCAGATGAAACTCAAACTCTTGGGGAGCCCCAGGTGTAAATGCCATTTGTAAAACAGTTTCAGTTGTCATCTGGTATCTGATACTTTTGCGTTATTGTGGCTTTATTTTTTGTGGTTGTTGGGTAGCTTAACTTTTGATGCTTTGATGCTTGTCAAATGGCAAAAAAAAATGCCATTGTTTGGTCAGAACAGATTGTTTACCTATTGTAGTCCCTAAATAATTAACAGTCAGTTTTTCATCAAATATTGACAGTACTGTCAATTCTGTGAAAGCAGTAAACACAATAGGGTGAAAAATATATCCTATAAATGCTCATGTCCTTTGATCAATCTTTATCATCAAATAGGTGTGGAAAAATGGGACTTTTTGCCTTGTGTGAAGTAAATCAATGTGTATTAATCATAGACTGTACAGCCAAAACCCAATAGTGAATAAGAATTTGTGACTGTTTCTCATAAGATGATATTCACTTAACTGAGATACGTTACGAAAAGGATATCACACTGGTCCCAGTGTGACACCACATTGAATTAACATGTTAACCTAACTGCAAAACACAAGAAATATTGTCACATTTGTGATATATTTAGTTAGGTTTATGAGGTTAGATGTGGTATTACACCTGGATTAGTATATAAGAACATCAGAGCTGGGCGAGCAGAAATTACCAGGCTCTGTTTGCCTTCTACCATTCTTGAAGCGATGTTACATGATAATGAAACTTTGAGTATTTACAAAGCCTCCAAAACTATAAACACACACACACACATACGTACACACTATTTGGAGCATTGATGCCACTCCAGCAAAAAGATATAGAAGTAGTTCAATGACTAGGCTGCTTCCGTAGCATAGGAATCAGCATTAAAGCAATGAAGTCCAAAACTTGCAGTGAAAACGTGACAGGACAAGCCAACAGTCTAGACCAGGCTAAGTTAACTTGGGGGTTTCGTAGTACAGGTACATATCCCTTTATCCGAGCATCCAAAAACCGAAAGGCTCCGCAAACCGAAGGTTTTCATGGAGCATGCAGTGTCAGTCATGTCTGCGTAACAAAATGGGGTTTTCTTGGCAGGTGAAGGCCGCACTCACTCGACCCACGTGGCGGTGCGGCCCAGCACTCAGAGGCGTCAGTTGTGTATTGGTTTTACTGTGTTTAATTGTTTAATTTTAGAGTGAAAATGTCAAAATAGGTGCAGGTACACTCACAGCTAACAATAATAGAAAGAAATGGAAACATCTGTCATTATCAATAATGCAGGAAGTAGAGATTTGCAGAAGCTTGATTGTTGTGGGTCTGTGCGGCGTCTTACTGATGAATATGGCGTCGGCACTACCACAGTTTATGATTTGAAGAAACAGAAAGACAAGTTACTCAAGTTTTATGGTGACAGTGATGACCATCAATTAATGAAAAATAGGAAAACACCGCATAGGGCAAAAAATGAAGATCTTAACCGTGTGTTGAAGGAGTAGATTAGACAACAAAGAAGTGAACGTATGCCACTGACTGGTTTGATGGTCATGAAACAAGGTAGAAAATATCATAAAGAACTGAACACTAAAGGCAAATGTCAATATTCAGAAGATTGGCTGCAGAAATTCAAGAAGCGTAATGGTGTGAAATATCTGAAAATCTGTGGTGAAAAGGCTTCTGGTGACCATGAAGCAGCTGAAAATTATGTTGGTGAATTTGCCAAGCTGATATCTGACGATAGTCCTGAACAAATTTACAATGCTGAAGAAACAGCTCTCTACTGGCGCGATGTCCCGAGAAAAACATTAGCAACGGCTGATGAGCGAGCCCTAGCAGGTTTTAAGGAAACTAAGGACAGATTAACTACTCTTAGGTGTGTCAACGCTGCAGGCACACACAAGGTGACGTTGACAGTGATTGGGAAAAGCAAACATCTGAGATGTCTGAAAGGTGTACACAATTTACCTGTGCATTATTATGAAAACAAGAAAGCATGGGTAACCCGAGAAATTTTTTCCGACTGGTTCAGTAAACACTTTGTACCAGCAGCACAAGCTCATTGCAGACAAGCTGGACTGGAAGAAAAGTGTAAAATTTTATTGTTCCTTGACAACTGCTCCGCACACCCCCCTGCCAAACAGCTTGTGAAAAATACTGTTTTTGGCATTTACTTGCCCCCTAATGTGACATCTGTATTATAGCCTTGTGACCAAGGAATTTTACGCTCCATGAAGAGCAAATATAAAGACTATTTTTTAAACAGTATGCTTGCTGCAGTCAACAGAGAGATAGGAATTCAAGACTTCCTGAGAGAGTTTAGTCTTAAGGATGTCATTTACACAGTTGCTAATGCTTGGAATGATGTTGATAAAGCAACATTAACAAATGCTTGGCACAGACTCTGGCCTACAATGATGTTTCTTGTAAATGAATCTGCAGATGAACAATTTGAAGGATTTCATGTCACTGAAGAGAAAAAGATGATAGCAAGCCTTGTTACTTATGCACAAAATTTATCGGACAAATGTAAATAAATTACATGAAGCTGACATTGAAGAAATGCTGAACATTGACAATGATGTGCCTGTTGTGGATTCCTTGAGCAATGGGAACATTGCTGAAATGGTTATAAATATGGCTTCCTGTACAGATAACTGTGAGGATAGTAGTGATGATGATGACGAGGAGGAGGAGGAGTTAGTAAACACAGTTGAAAAGGTCCTCATTGACGATATGGTGAAAATGTGTGATCAGTTAATTGTTGGCCTGATCAATGTTCATTTATCAGTGAGCAAGAGATTATGGCAATTTACTCAATTAAAGAGAGATTGCTTAGACAGAAACCTATGTTAATGAGACAGATGACACTTGAAGAATCGTTTAAAACCACTGCCTGCCATAGTGCTGAAGTTGTGTATGTTTAAGTTTTCCCGAATATTTTAATTGGAATTTTTTTAATGGAAATAAAATGTTGTTGAATATTTAAAATTGATGTATTTCATGAATTTGTATATATTACTCTATAACTAAGCTTTGTATGTTTGCATTTTCCCACGGTGGCACCGTGGTTAGCACTGCTACCTTACAGTGCCAGAGACCTGGGTTCAATTCCCACCTCAGGCGACTGACTGTGTGGAGTTTGCACATTCTCTGGGTGCTCTGGTTTCCTCCCACAGTCTAAAGATATGCAGGTGAGGTGAATTGGCCATGCTAAATTGCCCATAGTGTTAGGTTAGGGGTATGGGTGGGTTGCACTTCGGCAGGGTGGTGTGGACTTGTTGGGCCAAAGGGCCTGTTTCCACACTGTAAGTAATCTAATCAAATGTTTCTTCTGGAAATAAAATGTTGTTGAATATTTATGGTTGATGTGTTTCATTTATCAGTACTCTATAAATGAAGTATAGTAGTATTTCTAGTCTTTATTTATCCTGCTTAGTGTGAGTTTTAATATGTTTTTGCCACAGTACAGTATTTATGTTTGTTTATGGGTTGCTGCCCTGCATCCTACAGGGGGCGCTACATTAGTTCCGAAAACCACAAAATTCCGATTTCCGCAAAGCAGCTGGTCCCGAGCTTTTTGGATTAAGGGATACGTACCTGTATAGTGTTAATGTCACTGAACTAGTATTCCACATACCCAGGTTAATTCTCTGGGGACACAAGTAGAAATCGCATGATGTAGCTGGTGGAACTTGAATTCAGCAATAGAGCTGGGGTCTGAAGCTAATATTAGTGATGGCAACTGTGAAACTATTATTGATTAATAGTAAAAACCTATCAGATACACTACTATTCTTTAGGGAAGGAAATCTGTCATCCTTACCTCATTTGGGTGATATGTGATTTCATGCCCATAACCACGTGTTTGTCTCTCAACTGCTCCCGAAATGACCTGGACCTCCACTCAGACCAAGGTTAACTAGGGATGCAGTGCGAACATTGGCCTTGCCAAGGATGCCCACATCCCAAGGCAGAATAAAAAAATCCTTCTCTTTGAATTGTGTATGCATGAGAAGGAAGCAGGAGACACTGGACCACATTCTTAGTCTCTCCCCTTCTATAAAAGCATTCCCAACCAGGTAAATGGAATCGCCAATCTCTCCCAACCCCGTGCAATTGTTGAAAATAATACTGAACCCATGTTTTGAGACAATTGTTGAGAAAATCTCCAACCAATTATTCCCTTAGCCAAATTTCTACTCCCAACTGCTGGTCAAGTTGCTTAACCTGATCGAGTATTGATTAGGAGTTCAGGAAATTTTATTTAAGTGACAGCCTGATGTTTGGATTCCAGGGGTCTTTCCACCCCTGCCAGGCTAAAATGATAGTGGGATGGAACCTACACAATGGAAGGGGATTTAAGGTCAGGAACAAAGGGAAAAGGGAAAGGTGAAAAGCAAGGAAATCAAGGTCAAACAGGAACATTATGAAAAATAATGGGAATGGGACAAGTCATGTTAGAAAGATAAGTCTTAAGGCTTTGTGCATTCACAATAAAGTGGGTGAATCAATCATGCAAGTGGATGAAAACAAGTATGATACAGCTGGGACATCAGAGACATGGCTGCAGGGTGACCATGGATGGGAACTGAATATCCAGGGATACTCAGTATTTAAGAAAGATAGACAAAAAGGTGGAATTGTATTGCTGGTTAAAGAGGAAATTAACACAATCATGAGGAAGGATATTGACTCAGTATGGGTGGAACTTGTATGGGTGGAGCCGAGAATACCAAGGGCCAACAAATATTAGTGGGAACTGTATACAGAACCCCAAACTGTAAGGGTGATATTGTGAATGGCATTACACATGAAATTAGAGGTGCACACAATAAAAGAACATCTGTAATTATAGGTGACTTTATTCTGTGTATGGATTTGGCAAATTAATATTGGTAATGATACTGTAGAGGAGAAATTCCTGGAGTATGTACAAGATGGCTTTCTGGATCAAAATGGTGAGGAAGCAGCTAGAGAGCGGGCCATTGTGTAATGATTAGATTCCCTACAGTGTGGGAACAAGCCCTTCGGCCTAACTAGTCCACACCAACCCTCCGAAAAGTAACCCACCCAGACTCATTCCCCCTAACTAATGCACCTAACTCTACGGGCAATTTAGCATGACCAATTCACCTAACCTGCACATCTTTGGACTGTGCGAGGAAACCCACGCAGACAAAGGGACAATGTGCAAACTCCATACACACAGTCGCCTGAGGCTGGAATCAAAACCGGGTCCCTGGTGCTGTGAGGCAGCAGTGCTAGCCACTAAGCCACCGTGCCGCCCCAAATGAGAAAGGAATGATGGGCAATTTAGTTGTGCAAGGCCTCTTGGGAAGGAGTGACCATAATATGGTAGAACTGTACATCAAGATGGCGAGTGCTGTAGTTGATTCAGCAACCTAAGCCTAAAAAAAAGGAAGTTATGATGATACGAGTCCCGAGTTGGCTGTGATAGATTGGGAAATGTTACTTGAACGGATGACCGCAGAAAGACAATGGCAAACATTCATGACAGAACCCCTCATGTTCATTCCTGTCTGGTGCTAAAGGAAAACAGGAAGAGGGTCAAACTATGGTTACAAGGGAAATGACAGCTAGTATTAGATCCAAGGAAGAGTAATACAAATTGGCTAAAAAAATAAAGACCTGATAATTAGGAGCAGTTCAGAATGCAGAAAATGAGAATAAAGGAATTGATTAAGAAAGGGAACATAGAGTAAGACAGTAAGCTTGTGGAGAGCATAAAACTGAAGGGAAATGTTTCAAAGGTTAAAGGTACAAATAAAAGACAGCTTGAGCTAGCTAGGGTTCAATTACTAATGAAGCAACTTGATTTCAAAAAAGAAAAAGAAATATAAAAAGAGTTGAACTGGAAAGGGAACAAAAGAAAAAGAAATATGAAAACTCGAGTCAGACTATCTCAGAATAAGGAAATTTGAACAAACAGAAAAATATTTCAATGACATGGGCAGAGAATAGCATGCAACTTTGATGATCCATCGGAATTAATTCCTGGTTTTGATTTATCAAGGAATACAGAAATATAGAAACTAAGAGCTGGAGTAGGCCATTCAGCTCTTTGAGCCTGCTCTGCTTTTAAATTTTAATCATGGCTGATCTCCCATCTCAATGCCATATTTCTGCTTTCTCCTTATATTCCTTGATTCCAGTGACTTAGGACTCATCCAATGCCTAAATTCAGTGTGGAAGGAGTTATAGAGTCACAGAATTATAGAGATGTACAGACCCTTCAGTTCAAACCGTCCATGCTGACCAGATATCCTAACCCAATCTGGTCCCACCTGCCAGCACCCGGCCCATATCCCTCCAAACCTTTCCTATTCATATACCCATCCAGATGTTTTTTAAATGTTGCAATTGTACCAGCCTCCACCACTTCCTCTGGCAGCTCATTCCATACACATACCACCCTCTGCATTGCCCCTTAGGTCTCTTTTATATCTTTCCCCTCTCACCCTAAACCTATGCCCTCTAGTTCTGGCCTCCCCCATGTCAGGAAAAAGACTTTATCTATTTATGTTCTCCATGCCCCTCATAATTTTGAGAAAATCTATAATGTCACCCCTCAGGCTCCGACACTCCAGGGAAAACAGCCCTAGCCTGTTCAGCCTCTCCCTATAGCTCAAATCCTCCAATCCTGGCAACATCCTTGTAAATCTTTTCTGAACCCTTTCAAGTTTCACATTTTCCAATAGGAAGGAGACCAAAATTGTATGCAATATTCCAACAGTGGCCTAACCAATGTCCTGTACAGCTGCAACATGACCTCCCAACTCCTGTACTCAATACTCTGACTGATAAAGGACAGCACACCAAGCATCTTCTTCACTATCCTATCTACCTGCGACTCCACTTTCAAGGAGCTATGAACCTGCACTCCAAGGTCTCTTGTTCAGCAACACTCCCTAGGACCTTACCATTAAATGTATAAGTCTTGCTAAGATTTGCTTTTCCAAAATGCAGCACCTCACATTTATCTGAATTAAACTCCATCTGCCACTTCTCAGCCCATTGGACCATCTGATCAAGATCCTGTTGTAATCTGAGGTAACCTTCTTCGCTGTCCACTACAACTCCAATTTTGGTGTCATCTGCAAAATTATTAACTCCACCTCTTATGCTCACATCCAAATCATTAATGTAAATGATGAAAAGTAATGGACCCAGCACTGATCCTTGTGGCACTCCACTGGCCACAGGCCTCCAGTCTGAAAGGCAACCCTCCACCACCACCCTCTTACTTCTAGCTTTAAGCCAGTCCTGTATCTAAATGGTTAGTTCTCCCTGTGTTCTGTGAGATCGAACCACGCTCAGCAGTCTCCCAAGGGGAACCTTGTCGAACACCTTACTGAAGTCCATGTAGATTACATCTACCGCTCTGCCCTCATCAATCCTCTTCATTACTTCTTCAAAAAACTCAGTCAAGTTTGTGAGACATGATTTCCTATGCAAAAGGCCATGTTGACTATCCCTAATCAGTCCTTGCCTTTCCAAATACCTGCACGTTCTGTCCCTCAGGACTCCCTCCAATAACTTGCCCACCGCTGACATCAGGCTCACCGGTCTATAGTTCCCTGGCTTGTCTTTATCACCTTCTTAAACAGTGGCACCACATTAGCCAACCTCCAGTCTTCCTCACCTGTGACTATCTGTGATACAAATATCTCAGCAAGAGGCCCAGCAATCACTTCTCTAGCTTCCCACAGAGTTCTAGGGTACACCTGATCAGGTCCTGGGGATTTTTCAAGATATCATCATCTATTTCCCTACATTTTATATCTTCCATGTCCTTTTCCACAGTAAATACTGATGCAAAATACTCGTTTACTATTTCCCTCAGTTTCTGCGGCTCCATACAAAGGCCACTTTGCTGATCTTTAAGGGACCCTATTCTCTCCCTAGTTACCCTTTTGTCCTTAATATATTTGTAAAAGCCCTTTGGAATCTCCTCAATTCTATTTGCCAAAGCTATCTCATGTCCCCGTTTTGCCCTCCTGATTTCCCGCTTAATTATACTCCTACTGCCTTTATACTCTTCTAAGGATTCACTCGATCTCTCCTATCTATACCTGACATATGCTTCCTTCTTCTTCTTAACCAAACCCTCAATTTCTTTAGTCATCCAGCATTCCCTATACCTACCAGCCTTCCCTTTCACCGTAACAGAAATATTCTTTCTATGGACTCTCGTTTTCTTGCACACACTTAACAAGTTCCTCTCCATCTAAACCCTTAACACCACGGCAGTCCCAGTCGATGTTTGGAAAGTTAAATTCCCCTACCATAACTACCCTATTATTCTTACACATAGCTGAGATCTTCTTACAAGTTTGTTTCTCAATTTCCCTCTGGCTATTGGGGAGTCTATAATACAATCCCAATAAGGTGATCATTGATTTCTTATTTCTCAGTTCCACCCAAATAACTTCCCTGGATATATTTCCGGGAATATATTCCCCCATTACAGCTGTAATGCTATCCCTCATGAAGAATGCCACTCCCCCTCCTCTCTTACCTCCCTTTCTATCCTTCCCGTAGCATTTGTATGCTCGAACATTTAGCTGTCAGTCCTGTCCATCCCTGAGCCATGATTCTGTAATTGCTATGATATCCTAGTCCCATGTTCCTAACCATACCCTGAGTTCATCTGCCTTCCCTGTTAGGCCCCTTGCATTGAAATAAATGCAGTTTAAGTTATTAGTCCTACCTTGCCCCTGCCTGCCCTGAATGTTCTCAACTGTATCAGTCTCAGATTAATCTCTTTCCTCACACTCTCTCTGGGTCCCACCCCCCCACCTTACTAGTTTAAATCCTCCCGAGCAGCTCTAACAAATCTCCCGGCCAGTATATTAGTCCCCTTTCAATTTAGGTGCAATTCATCCTTTTTGTACAGGTCACTTCTACCCCAAAAGAGATTCCAATGATCCAAAAACATGAATCCTTCTTTCCATACACCAGCTCCTCAGCCATACATTCATCTGCTCTATCCTCCTATTCCTGCCCTCACTCGCTCATAGCACCAGGAGTAATCTAGTTGAAATGTATTGTACTTTGTCTCCTTTACGAAGCTTGCGACATTAAAGCAGTCAAAAAGATTTGGAAAATTCAATGACAAAGTATTTTGGTCGGAAAAGTTTTATAGATTTATTCATCATTTTCTGATGAACAGTGATAATGCTGCTATGGTCAGTACAGTAGTTTAAGAATCACTTCAAGGAACTTAAGGAAGAGGCAAAATCAGAATTTTGTTGAATTTGCAAGAGGAAAAGAGATGCTCTTTAATTGGTGGTATCAATTGATGAATCTGGATCAAAATTTTGTAAAAAATAAAGCATTGTCCCTGGAAGAATTTAAATGCAGTATTCAATTTAGGAATTAGGTCCTACCTAGAAATCTTGCGTGGCTCCTTGATGCCACACTCAGTAAATGCAGTCGTGATTTCAAGGGCAGGAACTCTCACCCGCACCTCTGCAATTCAGACCATAAGACCATAAGACATAGGAGTAGAAGTAAGGCCATTAGGCCCATCGAGTCCACTCCACCATTTAATCAAGGCTGATCGGCATTTCAACTCCACTTACCCCCACTCTCCCCATAGCCCTTAATTCCTTGCGAGATCAAGAATTTATCAATCTCTGCCTTGAAGACATTTAACATCCCAGCCTCCACTGCACTCTGCGGCAATGAATTCCACAGGCCCACCACTCTCTGGCTGAAGAAATGTCACCTCATTTCCGTTCTAAATTGACCCCCCCCAATTCTAAAGCTGTGCCCACGAGTCTTAGTCTCCCCGCCTAATGGAAACAACTTCCCAACGTCCACCATTTCTAAGCCATGCATTATCCTGTAAGTTTCTATTAGATCTCCCCTCAACCTTCTAAACTCTAATGAATACAATCCCAGGATCCTGAGCCATTCACCATATGTTAGGCCTACCATTCTAGGAATCATTTGTATGAATCTCCGCTGGACATGCTCCAGTGCCAGTATGTCCTTCCTGAGGTATGGCGCCCAAAATTGGACACAGTATTCTAAATGGGGCCTGACTAGAGCTTTATAAAGTCTTAGAAGCATATTGCTGCATTTATATTCCAACGCTTAGGATAAATGACAACATTACATTTGCTTTCTTAATCACGGACTCAACCTGCAAGTTAACCCTGAGAGAATCCCGGACTAGCACTCCCAGATCCCTTTGTACTTTGGCTTTATGAATTTCCTCACTGTTTAGAAAATAGTCCATGCCTGTATTCTTTTTTCCAAAGTGCAAGACCTCGCATTTGCTCACGTTAAATTTCATCAACCATTTCCTAGACCACTCTCCTGAACTGTCTAAGTCTTTCTGCAGCCTCCCATCTCCTCCGTACTACCTGCCTATCCGCCTAACTTGGTGTCATTGGCAAACTTCGACAGAATGCCCTCAGTCCCTCCATCCAGATCATTAATATAAAGTGAACAGCTGCAGCCCCAAAACTGAACCCCATGGTACACCACTTGTCACTGGCTGCCATTCTGAAAAAGAACTATTTATCCCAACCCTCTGCCTTCTGTCAGACAGCTAATCCTCAATCCATGCCAGTAGCTCACCTTGAACACCATGGGCCCTTATCTTACTTAGATTTGGCATTTCCTTCTGCCAATGCTTGAACCAAGTCAGTAATGAGATCAGGAACTGAATGATCCCGATGGAACCCAAACTGACCAGGCTACTATTGCTTGATAGCACTGTTGATTACACTTTCCTTCAATTTACTGATGATTGAGAGTAGACTGTTGGGCTGGGTTGTATTTGATCTGCTCTGGTGTTCAGGATATACATGAGCAATGTTCCATATTCTCAGGTGGATGCTAGTGTTGAAGATGTACTGGAACAGCTTGGCTAGGGATGTGGTGAGTTGTGGAGCACGTCTTCAGTACTATTGCAAGAATGTTATCAGGATCTTGTGTCCAGAGGATTAAAAGATTAAGTTTCTGAGAGTAACAAACTGATATATTAGGTCAAAATAGCATAGTTCATCATATCATAGAATCCCTACAGTGTGGAAGCAGGCCACTCAGCCGATCGATTCCACACAGACCCTCTGAAGAGCATCCCATCCAGACCCACGCCCTATACCTGTAATCCTGCATCTCCCATTGCTACCCCAGCCATCCTGCACACTATGGTCAATTTAGCATGGCCAATCTACCTGACCTGCACATCTTTGAATAGTGAGAGGAAACCAGTGCACCCAGTGGAAACCGACACAGGCACAGGGAGAATGTGCAAACTCCACACAGATGCTGGAATCGAACCCAGGTCCCTGGCACTGTGAGGCAACAAAGCTTACCACTGAGCCACCATGCCGCCCAAGAAGATCTTTTGGGTAATTTAAAATTGAAATTCAATACATTTTTGTGGTAAAATGTGGGTAAATTGAGTTACAGGGGATTGGCAGGAAGGTGGAGTTAAACCACTATCAAATCAGCAGTGATCTTATTGAATGTTGGAGCAGAATCAAGGGGTTAAATGGTCCACACATGGCCCTACCTTTAAATTCCTATGAAGCGCCTACTTCATTTTAACCAGAGAAGGGGAAATAAAGTCGTTCTGGTGCTCTTTTTTTCAAATAAACAGGAGGAACTAGATTACAACTGGTGAGGTAACCATAACTTTCAAACCTTTCAGTGCAGGCGACATAGCTCAATGACAGTATTCTTTGTGACAAAGAGGTACCTGTTACATTTGACTGGCAGAAAAGATTTAAAACTAAATTACAGTAAAATTGAATCTATCAGTTCAGAATTTACCTGCAGATCTTAAACCACATGCACCAAAACAAATACAGCAGCAGAATTCCAGGCTGGTAAGCAAGAAACAGAGACATTGTGGTAAACTAAAAAAGATTGAATTTGGCACGTGCTGTTAGTTTGGAATTATAAATTTTGAAAAGCAAATTGAAACTTCAGAAGGATAAAACCATATGTTTTTGTAAAGAAGCAGTTGATCAAAGATGATATTAATTGTGGAAAGGAATTCAAAGTTCTACAAGACCAGGCTAAAAATGGATACCAAGATTTTTTGATTGATCATCAATGTGACATAAGGAGGATCATAAACTAGTGTCTAAACAGGAGAAACATAGCTTGGATGTTGTCTATCGAGAATATCTATTTGTGAGTTTTGAAATTAAAAAACATGCAGCCTCGGAGGAAAATGGAAATCAAATGTTTAAACTCGGGGCAAGCTGTTCATAACCGACATGTGACTCCATAGTCTTAGATGCTCTCTGGAATGAGTTAGTACACCATTCAGTTCAAGGACAATTAGGGATAAATGGTGGCCCTTGCCAGGGATTTCTGCATCCCATGAAAGAACAAAAACAAAGAACAACAGAAGGCAGACTTAGTCAATGTTTTAAGCTGGGTCTCCGCAGTGTGGCATCACTAAGTTGCGATCAAAAACGGTTCAGTCTCGGTTCTTCCATTCTTCAGACAAGCTGAAGCCAGATGTCCAGGTTATTTTTAAGCATCATTTATTGGTAATCTGTCCATAATGATAGCACTTCACAGTAGCAGGTTCTGAGCTGTTCAAGTTCAAACCTTTTAGAAGAATATTAGCAGATGAGTACTGAGGTGATAGTTTACTTCTGAGGCTCATCTCCATATTTGTTAACCCTATCTCCAAAAAAGGACGCGTAATCAGTGGTAAGCAGCTGGCTGGTCCGTGAAGTTCGGGCTGTAAGAGGCTGAACCCGTGGACCCCAGGATAAATCCTGGGACTAAGTTGAGTGTTCTGTAAAGGGAATTCGGTAAGGGGAAATCTCACGGAGGAAAAATGTGCAAAGTTTGTTTGTGGAGTCTTGAAACCTTTAAAAAAATGTTTAAAGCACACACCAATTCTGACTGGTGCTGCCATCAGGGTTTGCCTGTTGGAGAATGTGTCATTGCTCTCTATTGCATAGCAGGTTTAAATTGCATAGTTAAAGAGATCCCAGTATCTTTCAGAGAGTTGCCTACAATTTTAAATAGACCTTCATGGGAACATGTGGGCAAACTGGGTTGTGGGAAACAGGCAGGAACCATGGAGTTAAGCCACAATCTGATCAGCCAGAACCTTACTGCAGGACAAGGGGGCCAAAGACCCCCTTGTCTTCTTATTGTTGTATTCTTGTGTTTTAACATGGTTAAATCCCACCCCCCACCCTGCTTCATTTTACTAACCAGACAAAAGGTGCTAAACTCATTCTGATGTTCTTCTCTTCAATTCTACAGTAGGGATTATATCATAACTGGTAAAGTACCCATAACTTTCAATTCTTTCACTGCTGTTCAATAGACCTGCCAGGATCTGATTGGGTGTGAGTGTTAATGGGACAGCATGGTGCTGGATGTTGCCCAAGCTCAGAGGTTACACAGATTCTGTGCTAGTTAAATCTTGTTTTTCCTCACCTTTACACAGATGTGCATTGGCCCAAAGCCTCCCTTACAATACCCTTTTTTTCAGCTATTAAAGAGAGGGTTGCTTTCGCTACAAAATTCGTTTCATGCCTCAACGATGTGTTTTTTCTCCACTCCCTCACAGCCTTACTAGAAGCTAACGCATTTGTGATACTTTGCGGCTAAGTTTGAGTTTGCGTGATAGGCTAAATCACGCAAGAGTATTTGACAATGCAAAGCTCTCATGTCTGTCACTCTGTATCTGGGGAAGGGGATGTAAATGTTCCTTGGTGTAGAAAGCCTCATAGCAATTGATTACAAGCTAGACAATAAATCCCTGATGTTTACCTTTGTACAAACTGGCATGAAATTTAAGAGGCTGCAATGATCTAGATATGTGGCAGTGCCCATGGCCCACCAGCGTAATATTGGAGCTGTGGCTACAGTTGGAGATATAGCTGGGTCATATTACTCCTTGTGAAGAAGAGGTACTTGCAACATTAAGTTAAAAAATCACACAACACCAGGTTCTAGTCCAACAGGTTCAATTGAAAACACTAGCTTTCGGAGCCCTGCTCCTTCATCAGGTACTGCTCCAAAACATTTATTCTGGAGTGAGGCCACGTGTTTGACAAACTGTGCTTACAGAAACCTGTGCATTGTTAGCTTCCTCCTCTGTGTTCTCCGATTGCTCCAGCTCCCTCTCATCTTCCCTGAAGCACCTAGAGACAGTTTAACTGACCACTCATGAATGTACTGATGGTTGTGAAAAATAGCCCCACAAAAGATATTCTCAGCCGACAGAATAAATGGCAGAACCTTTCCCTGAAAGACTTTTTGTCGGTTTTGGAACAAATACCAGGCTCTGACAACACACGTACCACAGGTGCACTAAAGGGTGAGTCTTCCAGGAGATGCCCATTTAAGAGAGTGACTCCATGTTTGCCATCTAATTAACAAGAGCGTTGGAATTCTAGGATTTGCAGCATAGAAAGTTGCAGCCCACTCGAATACATCTGGTAGTCTCATGTGTGAGACAGATGGGGATGCTGCTGAGAGTGAACTGACGGAGTGGCAGGGAGGCACTGCAGCTGCTAATGGCACCCTGAAGAGTTTAACTCCGAATACCCACTGGAGACATCAAGCCCCACGATGTCTTCGCTCAGTGTTAAGGTTGTGACATGGATAGTTGGTAGTCTTGCCATTTACTGCTGGTAAGCTTCTTCAAAAGTCTCCAAAGTAACAAGTTCTCGCATCTTGCTGCAAGGCTGTCTGTTCTCACCTTCCAGAGGCCTGACACCACAAGGGGCCCAAATGCCATTCTCAAGATGTCAGATCCCTGCTAAGGCTGCTAATTGACATTTACAATGACAGTGATACAGTGATAATTTTACTGGACCACTAACCCAGAGGCCCAGGTACTTTCGGGTCAGGAGTTCAAATCCCATCCATCTTCCTGAGGTGTCCAGGATTATGAATGCAAGTTTTCAGCAAATATTATTCACTCAAGAAATCGTTTAAGACACGTAAAATACTAAAGGCAATGGATTCCTTCAATGTCCTAGCTTGTGTTTCAAAATACGTTGTGTCCTTAGTCAAGCTGTTCCAATACAGTTAAATACTGGTATTTAATGATAGAGAAGAACAATATATGCCAGCCTAGCCAGCAAAGCCCATATCCCATGACTGAAATAACCAAATAGATAATTGCCAATGGAGTTAAATGGCCAATCAGATAGGATGGCAGTACTTGAGGGTGGAATTTACCTTCAGTTTGATAAAGCAGCACACCATAATTTTGCTGCAGGGTGGCCTTTCCACAGTATGTTTCTGCTGGGATGGGACGACGAGGGAACAGTATAGACACATCATAAAATTCACCACCATAAGAATGATTTCAGGGAAATGGAACTTTAATTCAGGGGTTAGATTAGAGAAGATGCAGCTGATCGACTGAAGTGAAGGATCGGGGAAATATGACAGTGGTGTTCAAGGCCATAAGGGATCTGGGCAGAACAGATAGTGAGACATTCTTTAGGTAGTAGAAGGGCAGAGTATCAGAAAACACTGATTGAAAGTGATTGACAAAATGAAGTCACAGTAGCATGAGAAAAATCTTTCTTTATGCAGCAGTTAGCTAGGATCTGGAACACTCTGCCCATGATGGAGACAGGTTTGATCATGGCTTTCAAATGAGTTGGCTAAAGATGGAGCTAGCAGTTGCTCTTGCAGAAAGCTGTCACAGATAGAATGACATCTTTCTGTACTGTAACCATTCAATGATCCTATACGATTGTACCACTTGCAAGATCTGGGTGGGAATAAGCGGAAAAAGCAAATATGTCCTCTATGTCCTGAGTACCCACTGACCCATTTGCTAGCTCCTACTTATCCTGTAAGTGTTGGGAGGGTCATAGCTGTTGTCGTGATAATCCGCATTAACCATCCGCATTAGGTCCTATGAATTTTCAGCAAAATTTGTTTCACTTAAATATGATTGGGTAGATTGTGTTGCAGCAGGTGAAATTCTTTGTTCCTTTTCATGAGTTATAAGATACTTTGCGGCCTTCTTACTGAAGACTCAGCTCCTTCCCGTGAGACACACACCACTTTGATTTCCTATTTACAACAGTTTGCATGCACGCTGTGGAGTATGAACATCATTCAAAAGCCAATAATTACGATACTTAGAAATGAACAATCTAACCTTGCCTGATCAAAGGCATTTATGTTGGTGCAAATCAATGCACAGGTTTTTTTCAGGGAAGTCTTTCAGGAGCTAATTTGAACAAATATAGGAAATATGTAGGAGGAGGTGATACTGACTTGTTTGGCGGTTTCATAAAATGCAGGCTCTGATAGAATTGGAAGTATATCGTGGTGTCAATTATTCTTTTTTAATCATGTGCTCCAGAATATTTTAAAATTTACAATGTTATCACTTTCTTTTCTGGGCTGTCAGACATGGCACAGTTTATCTAATCAAAGTGAAAATGCTCATATGAAAATTCTACCCAACATTATTCACCATTTATAAACTGAACTCACAAATCTCAAAATCCAAACTGGCACAGATCAACCTCAGCTTTCATTCTGATTCTCCTTTGACTTCCTCTTCCCCGCCTGCACTGGTTTCCATTTAGCTGCAATGGTTGCTGTGCAAAGCAGCAGAAAACATTACAATCCAGTGAGAGAGGCAACGGTGCATATGCATAAAAAGAACTTGAAGCTGCATTAGAGTCAGCATTTTCCCTTTATTTATGAGTGTGATTCTTGTCCACCCACACCTATCATCCAATTCAGATTGGGAAAATGTTGATGCGTGGGAAGGTGACATGAATGTGGGGATCAAGTGGGTACAGGAGGGACCACTTTGTTCACCAGTTGTTGATTAGTGAACCATGCCTGGTTGATAAGGGGGTGTCTTTCATAAGCTGTCAAAAACACTGACATTGAATAAATTTGACAATTTTCATTTAAATTTCTAAACAGGGTGTCAGATGCCGACATGTATGAGGAGGCAGCTTGGTAGTGTGATCATTCAGGGAAAACAGAGCGAGGCTGGAAGACCTGCTGAATTTAATATATTTTAATTTCTTGCATCCATTTCTCACCTTGCAGTCAAGCAAATGAACAGCCCAGTTGTTAATGGATGGAAATGTCAGCAATAGGAGGTTGCAGCTGGGATGTTTTGGGATTGTAATCAGCAACTGTTAAATTTAACTCAGCAAGAAGACTGGGTTGGAAAACATGTCAACTGGAGACATTAATCATATTGGGTCAGCACTTTCCTGGCTTCTTATAGATGCAAAGCAACATCAAGGTGACATTCTGAGTACTGTTAGATTACTGATGGCAAGGCATTCTAGTCCATCACTGTTCAGTGGATGCCTGATACTAAGAAAAGGGAATTTCTGAATGTGCCATGATATTTTCAGCTTGCAGCAATCCATGTTGCATCTTCAGGCTTGTTTGATGACCCCATGAAGGCTGACTATTGGATAATAGCTGTGACAGGACCACCAACGATAGAGGGTGAAAAGTAAAATATGAGAGTAAACCAGCCAAGAATATGAAAAAAAGAACAGATTGTAAAAGCTTTTGCAAGTATTAAAAAAAGGAAAAGGGCAGTTACGATAAGTATTGGTCCTTTGGAGGCAGAAAGAAGACATAATTATTATGTTTATTGTAATTCTGAAGAAGGGTCACTGGACTTGAAACACTAACTCTGTTTCTGTCTCCACAGATGCTGACAGACTTGCTAAGTTTCTCCAGCGATTTCTATTTTTGTTTCAGATTTCCTGCATCTGCAGTTCTTTGTTTTACATTATTGTAGGTACTGTGGATTTGGCAGAAACATGAAGAAACATTTTGTGCTGAGCCTTTGCAAGTTTGATGGAGTGATTCTCACTGTGGGGGTGAGTGGCTTTTCTTGTCATATCTTACTGGACTTGTCACATTAATTGCTGCTCGAGCCCTTCTGATGAGAATCATGTCTGATTTCCATGCCACCTTATCTTGTGCTGTTCACAGAGGGGTTCATGCTCAGTGAAGGACCTCCATAAGACCAGCATCCCTTGGGACCAGTCCACCTTTCAAAGCTCACAGTATGCCTTCTGGAGTGCAGCCAACTGCAAGCTGTGCTCGATGTCTTATAAACGGATCCGGAAATCAGGGTAAGTGTAAGATTCTGCTGTCTGCTCCCTCACACTTGTCTGTGTTGCTGCACCCACCTGCAACCAATGCTTAAGCTCTAACACATCTTTTGTAGCATGCAACACTTTCCCTCACTCATTCTCACTGTTCCCCATCCTCCCACACCACTAAATCTGCAAACCCTCCACACTGCCTTCTGTACCCCTCAAAACACCTTGTCACCTTTCCCCCACATGCCTCAACCCCAACAAAGAAAGAATACTTGTCCCAGCATGAGAAGGCAGGACCTGCACCTTCAGGGGTGTGGAGATATCACTGCCCTGATTCCTGAATAAGGAACACTTATCATTACACTGCCATGGTTACTAATAACCATGTATTAAACACTGCCATTACAAATTAGAGGTGGCAACACTTTCTGCCGTTTATATCTTGCAAATGCATCTTTCCTCCCAAAGACCAGCCAGTTTCCTCTGGAGGAGAGTTCCGCAAATTCCACCGATCATCTTGTACAAGCATTTGAGGGGCCATTGTCTGCACTGCCTCTTGGAGCCCCCAGCAACCTAGTGATGATGCCATCTCGCTAGGCTCTGTGAGATCACCCGAGTGAAGCTTCACATATTGATGGGCAAGGGAGGAATGTCTCAAACCACTTGCAGCACACTGCCAGAGAGCAGACAGCTGCTAAATCCCTGTCAGGGATGACCCTGTGGTCTCAAACGTGAGCAGTAACAGCAGACAGGCATACAGCACTTACTAGGCCCCATTGCCGAGAAGCTGGAGAATACAGCCAGTGCATTGATTCAGTTCAGTTCAGTCATTGTTCAGTTGCTGGAGCATTGCAGTCAATCCATGGATTTACTGCCTAATATCACCTCTAACTCTGCAATAGTGCAGCCAGTCTTGCAATCATCTGTCTGCTTCTGTGGACGGGTTGCTGGCTGCCATTGATAGAGAGCCCCAGCAGCCTCAGGGGCTGTTGGAGATTTGCCACCACCTACAGACTATTGGTCCTCAGGACCAAAGACAGGGCAAGAGTGGGCCAAAGAGCCTCAACAGCCTAAATGTTTCCTCCTCAGAATGAGACATTACAATGTTCTGAGGAATCCAGCCAGAAGAGGAAGCACACTCAGGAGACTGTGGTGGTGGCTGGGTCATCCACCTCCACCCTGCTTGGACCTTCAGACCACTAGAAGTTCCAGCCAAGGAAGGTCTCTCACCTCCAGCACTTTTTCTCTGGAGCGTCGGAGGCTGAGGAGTGACCTTAAAGAAGTTTATAAAATCATGAGTGGCATGGATAGGGGGAATAGCCAAGGTCTTTTTCCAAGGGCAGGTGAATCTAAAACTAGAGAGCATAGGTTTAAGGTGAGAGAGGTATATTGCATCTCTGCCATCACTTACAGGTGAAAGGATATGCTATACATTATTACAGAGACTGTGAACAGGAACTGGTTTTATGACAGATTCCTTAAAATTCCTTAGTTATTCTCCCACATATTTGAAAGACATCATCACAGTGGGTGGTGTCTATGGCACTTAATTGTTAATTTCATACCCATATATCACAACCAGGATGTCAGAGAACACTGTAGAAAGAGAAGAAGGCTAAAATAAAAACCAACCTGGAGACCGGAGAGGAATAAGCACTGACCTACATTAACTAGCTACAAGACAAACACAGTCACAGAGGAAGGAGTAGTTCCAGAGTTTAGGCAAGACATGGAGGCTAATCTACATCTCCCAGAATCCCTCCATTTTATTGCCAAACTGCTCCATTCAGGAACTGCTACAGATGATTTACAACGTAAGGAAGACTTTGACTAGAAAGGGCAAAAAGACCAGGTCACATGTTTCTATATGTAATGGGATTATTATGAATGACATTTTCAAGACAGTTTACTGCTAACACAACCCTAGGTGCAATATTGAACTGCAGAAGCATCCTGTAAGTGGATGAAGTGCCATGTGGATTGTTAGAGGCTGGCATATGTTGGATGGGAATGCCCAACATGTGACCAGTACCCATTGTGGCCTGATATGTCGAAGCTTTGGTCATCACATTTAAGGAAGAATGTTTGTGCATTGGAGGCAGTGGAGAAGAGGGTCACTGAATTGGTTCCTGAGTTGAGAGGGTTATGACAATGGGTTCAGTAAACTGGGAAGGATGAGAGGTAATCTCAGTGAAATATATAAGACTCTGAAAGGAATCAGCAGGTTAGGTAGCATTAATGTAGAGAGAGTAAACCAAAGGTCGGTAGCAGGATTTGACAAAATTACTAGCTCACTTGCCTCAGGAAATAATGGCTCTGGAGGTACAATTTTAGTGGGCGGCACAGTGGTTAGCACTGCTGCATCACAGCTCCAGAGACCTGAGTTCAATTCCTGCCTCAGGCTATGTGGAGTTTGCACATTCTCCCTGTGTCTGCATGGGTTTCCTCCGGGTGCTCCGGTTTCCTCCCACAGTCCAAAAATGTGCAGGTCAGGTGAATTGGCCATGCTAAATTGCCCATAATGTTAGGTGTAGCAGAATGGGTCTGGGTGGGTTGCTCTTCGGAGGGTCGGTGTGGACTTGTTGGGCCGAAGGGCCTGTTTCCACACTTTAAGTAATCTAATTTTAATTATAAGGAGTTTAGTGGTAGGCTACAGTTGGGCCAGCCGATGTGAGAAAGAGGTTGGATGCACTTATAGGGGCTTTGAATGGTGAGGGGTGCAGAGATGAAAAAGGAAGATCCTACATCTCCTGTACTTGCACGGAAATGTCGGAGTGGGATAGAGTATTAGAGTGACTGAGGAGTGGACAAGATTATTGCGGAGGAAATGATCTGTTCATATTGGGAAGATGCTTTTGGTGGTAGCATCATGCTGAATTAGGAGGACTGGCGATAAATGATCTGTTGAATCTTCCCATGGTACCTTTCACGCCAGTATAACTCTTTCAATCTAGTCTCCTGTCGGCAAATGCAATAAGTACATTTTTAAAGAAAGAAACTGTCCCAAGGAAATCAGGGATGTGGGCCATTCCAAAGATGCAACATAGTGTCAGTCTGACATAAACCAAAATGCATGTGAATTCAAGGAATATTTTACTAAGTTATATCCCCAGTATTATAGTTTAGAAAACAAGGTTTAATGTATAGCTATTGTGCACTGGATGTAGTTACATACTTCTTACAACTCCAGCTCATTTCCTCTTTACAGATTAAAACATTGCGTTGTAAATTGAAAGTGCACTCCAAGGTGAAAGTGGAAAATAAAAGTTGAAGTTACAATGGTACCTTGGGAAATATCATTGAAAATAGTAATCGAGAATATGGAGTACAACGTGGGAAAGTGTGAGGTCATGCACCTTGGTAGGAAGATTAGAGGCATGGACTATTTTCTAAATGGGGAGAAACTTCAGAACTCCGAAATGCAAAGAGACTTGGAAGCTCGACTCCAAGATTCTCTCAAGGTAAACCTACAGGTTGAGTCAGTGGTTAGGAAGGCAAACGCAATGATGGCATTTATTTTGAGAGGATTTGAATATAAAAGCAGGGACGTACTTCTGAGGCTCTGTAAGGCTTTGGTCAGACCACATTTGGAAAAATGTTCGCAGTTTTGGGCCCCATATCTCAGGAAGGATGTACTGGCCCTGAAGCATGTTCAGAGGAGGTTCACAAGAATGGTTCCGACATTGAAAAGCTTAACATATGAGGAACATTTGAGGAATCTAGGTTTATACTTGATGGAGTTTAGAAGGATGAGGGGGGATCTAATTGAAACATACAGAATTCTGCATGGCCTGGACAGTGTGGAGGTTGAGAAAATGTTTCCATTGGTAGGAGCAACTATCACCAAGGGCGCAGCCTTAAAGGAAAGGGAAGACCTTTTAGAACGGTGATAAGAAGAAACATTTTTCATCCAGAGAGAGGTGAATCATTGCCACAGAAGGCTGTGGAGGCCAGGTCATTGAGTATATTTAAGACTGAGATAGACAGGTTCTTGAGTATCAAGGAAATCAATGGTTACGGGGAGAAAGTGGGAGAATGGGGTCGAGAAATGTATTGGCCGTGATTGAACAATGGAGCAGATTCGATGGGATGAATAGCCAAATTTATGATCCCATGTTTTATGGTAATAACTGAGGCAGTGGGTATGTTGGCATTGAGAGGAAATTCCTGAAGGGAAGAAAAAATGTACATACTATTAGTAACTAAAAATAAGTATCCTGTCCCACCTTCATTAGCTATGATGTGAGTCTGATGTAGTCAAAAGTTGTGAATGTGACAGAAATATATGAACACATGTAGGTCAGATCAGGTAAGGATGACAGTTTCCTTTCCTAAAAGACATTAGTTAACAAGATGGGTTTTCCCCAACAATCAACACTAGATTCACAGTCAGCGTTCGTCTCTTAATTCTAGATTTTTATTGAATTCAAATTCCATCACCTATAATGGCAGGATTTGAACCCAGGTTCCCAGTGTATTCCTTAGGTCATTCAATTAACAGAACAGCGCTAATACTATTAGGCTGTTGCCTATCTTGCAGCAAATACCAGCATGGTATTAAAAGGTTTTAAATTGTGGAAGTAAGAGATTCATTGAAGTTAGTTGTTGTGCTGAAATAACCCAAACAAATTACAGTCCCCAGTGTGAATGGGTTCCATTGTTAAGTCCGTGTGCAAGTCAATTTGTTAACAAGTTTGAACACAATGCAGGACGAAACAAAATAGCTGCTTTATAAGTATTAGGAAACACTTTAAAATTATACCCCTTTAAGAAATTGCATTTGTAAGTATGAGCATTTGTACTTCAGATTTTCATAAATCGGTACTCCAACAGCCAAATCATATCATTTGCATGTCATGTACTAGATGTGACATGGCTTCCTCAAGTAGATTTATTAAAGGAAATTTACTGCATGACATTTTCTGAATCCTTTTCCACCATAAATATTTGCCAGAAAATTACAAACAGCCACTCACAATTTTCAGTTCACTTATTTCAATAAAATAATAAATTGTGGGTATCATTCATACTTTTCCCTGCTGTTTATTCCTGTGAAGTATCATACCAATGTTAACATTTGAAGAATCTACCCTTTTGCCTCCTGAAGCAAAGGACTGGAGTCTGGAACAGAGGGTGTTGGAAATAGGTAGCAGATATGCCAACATCTTTGGAGAGAGAAACCTATTAGAATCATAGAGATGTACAGCATGGAAACAGACCCTTTGGTCTATCCCGTCCATGCTGACCACATATCCCAACCCAATCTAGTCCCACCTGCCAGCACCCGCCCCATATCCCTCCAAACCCTTCCTATTCATATATCCATCCAAATGCCTCTTAAATGCTGCAATTGTACCAGACTCCACCACTTCCTCTGGCAGCTCATTCCACCCTCTGCATGAAAATGTTGCCCCTTAGGTCTCTTTTATATCTTCCCTCTCACCCTAAACCTATGCCCTCTAGTTCTGGACTCCCCCAGCCCAGGGAAAAGACTTCGTCTATTTATTCTATCCATGCCCCTCATAATTTTGTAAAACTCTATAAGGTCACCTCTCAGCCTTCGATGCTCCAGGGAAAATAGTCCCAGCCTGTTCAGCCTCTCCCTGTAGCTCAGATCCTCCAACCCTGGCAACATCCTTGTAAATCTTTTCTGAACCCTTTCAAGTTTCACAACATCTTTGCGATAGAAAGGAGACCAGAATTGCACGCAATATTCCAACAGTGGCCTAACCAATGTCCTGTACAGACACAACATGACCTCCCAACTGCTGTACTCAATACTCTGACCAATAAAGGAAAACATGCCAAACACCTTCTTCACTATCCTATCTACCTACGACTCCATTTTCAAGGAGCTATGAACCTGCACTCCAAGGTCTCTTTGTTCAGCAACACTCCCTAGGACCTTACCATTAAGTGTATATGTCCTGCTAAGATTTGCTTTCCCAAAATGCAGCACTCCACATTTATCTGAATTAAACTCCATCTGCCACTTCTCAGTCCATTGGCCCATCTGGTCCAGATCCTGTTGTAATCTGAGGTAACCCTCTTCGCTGTCCACTACACCTCCAATTTTGGTGTCATCTGCAAACTTACTAACTGTACCTCTTATGCTCGCATTCAAATCATTTATGTAAATGACAAAAAGTAGGGGGCCCAGCACCGATACAACTTTGTTGTTTTCATTCATGTTTTTCAAGATAGTTCTAGTAGGGAAGCAAATTTACAATATTTAAATAGGGCACAATTACAAAAATTTCCCAGGTCTCATTTCCTTCATTACTTCCTGTGTGTCACTAACTGCAGATAACCCATGCACTATACAACTTGTCCAAGGTTAAAATTGACCCTTGCAACTTTGGTCAGTAAGTTTATTATTGGTTGAATAATAAATCACCAACATGATTTCAATACAATATAAACTGATTGTACCTCTTTCTTTTAAACACTGGCAAAGTAGAGTGGGGATGTCTTGCCTCTCTAACCCCAACCTAATGCCCCACCAACAATTGAGAGTGAATTTCAGCGTGAAACACGAGGCTGAGTAAAAGATTATGGTTAGGGCTAAATTCCTAGCATTAGAAGAGATAGCAAGATTATTTAAAGGGTTGCAAAGGCCTAAGGAAGAGTTTAAGTATGTTCTTCCCCACCTTGACTGTCCTGCAGTTACTGAGTCTGTTTGGTGAGAGAGAAGACCTTTCTCTCCATCATGAGTCATTGAGGACTTAATTGATGCTCTCCATTGGACAATGCTCAACACTTCACCAAGAAATCAGGCTTGGGTCCCTACTTACAGCTCTTTCTCTGATACATCAATAATGTCTTGGTGCTTCTTCTTGTTCTTGCCCAGAATCGGAAAGAATCATCCATTTTGTTTCCAGTTTCCATCTTTCGCTCACCTTTACCTGGTACCTCTCTGGCTCTTCCCTTCCTTAATTTTACTTCACTCTTTTTATTTCTGAGGAAATGCTGTCCACCAATATCCATTACAAGTCCTCCAATTCCTAAAATTACATTGACAACACTTCCTCACACCTTGCTTTCTACGAGGATTCTATTCCTTTATTTCAATTCCTCTGTTTCTGTTGCATCTGTTCGGATGATGTCATCTTCTACCAGGCTGCCTCTGACATGACCTCCGTTTTCCTCAACTGAGGAATTTTTCCCCATCGAATGTAGCTGACAGGCTTCAGCCATGTCTGAACCATGTCCCACACTCCTTCCTTTCCCCCCAGACTAACTACAGTGTTCCCCTTGTCTTTACTTTCCACCCCACAAGTTGCCACATGTAAACGATCATCCTCCATTATTTCCACCACCTTCAGCAGGAAGCCATCAAACATATTTTGCCCTCCTCTCCACTATCAGCATTCTACAGGGGTTGTTCCCTCCATGACACCCTAGTCTGCTCTTGCATTTTTCTACTGCTTCCTCATTCCCCTGTGGCTTTTTGTTCATGTAATCACAACAGGGCAACACTTGCCGAATCACCTCCTCCCTCCTCAGTGATAAGGCCACAAACACTTCCAGGTGAAGCAACATTTTTCTTGTACTCCTTCCAATCTAGTCTACCACATTGCTGCCTGCTTTACATTGGTCAGAGCAAATTGGGTGACTGTTTTGAGGAACACCTCTGTTCTGACCTCCAAATTACTTGCCATTTCAGTCAATCACCTTTCTCTCATGTGAAGATTACTGCCCTGGACCTGCTGCAATCTTCCAATAAATACAACTCAACCTGAAGGAACAACACTTCCTTTTCTGCTGAGGCACTCTACATCCTTGAGATCTCAGCAGTGAATTCCTTAACTTCCAAACTGACTGTGTTATGTCTGCCCTCTGTTTTTCTTACAACCTCTTCACCACATTCACCGCACCCCCATTCCGAGTCATGTGTGTGTGTTGTTAACTTTGCACTTAATAGAAAGGATCGATTCTCTCCCTTTTACACCTTCGTTACACCCTTTTACATCTTTTTTCTCCACTATCAACAACCCTTTTATGTTTTGTACTGGATGCTGAAACCATCTGCCCTTTTGCTCTTCCTCTATCTTGCTCAAGAGTATAAAAATACTATTTTTCGAAACCTTTCTTTTCTGAAGAAAAGTCATACCAAACCCGAAACCTTAAGACTGTTTTTCTCTTCACGAGATGCTGCCAGTCCTGCAGAGTGTCTCCAGCATACTTTGCTTATTTCAGATTTCCAGCATCTGCAGTATTTTACACCTATTCAAGATTCACATCCTGATAATAGTTACATGCAATGATTGGCAAATGATTACCTAGAAAGGGTGATAATTTCAGTGACTAGAATTTTAATAAGCCTCGCTGCTTGATCATTTTATATGTTTGTTAGCATTATCACACTCAATTGCAAACAGACGCATGAAGGGGAGTCTAGTTTTTTTTACTTTCAGAATAAAATTGCATAAATTAATCAAATGTTCCACTTGGTTACCGACAGCACAGAGCTGAATCTGCCCATATTTTGGCTAAATGCTGAGTTTCACAAATGGTTTTGCTCTGCGATGCTGAATGTATTTACTTGTGCTATAATTCCAAGCCTGCATTATGAACTGCCCACCACACCCCTCACATGCCCCCTCATCTAATACTGTCCTAACTCTCCCACTCCACATGGCTTGAAGTATTGACCAAGGCTGGAGTATCCCAGGTTATCCCATTACTCCTGCCACTGGAGCCTTCTTGGAAATGCAACTGTGTACCTAGTCACACAATGACAAACCAGAGTTGCTCTTCAACACTGTGGCACAGCAGCCACAAATCATTGCTTCTCACAGCACACGGGTGGCTCGGCTGACACTCCCTTGTATGATTAACCACACTTTCTGATCCTCGTCTCTTTCTTTACACCTTTGTTGCATCACAGCAACATTAGCCCCTTCCGTGGCTGAATCTATCATCCACATTTGCAGTGAACCCGTGTTGGGCAGCAGAAGAAACAGAACAGATCTTTATCAATGCGAGCAGGCAGCATTCTCATCATTCACAAATTATGGGATCATATGCTCCGTAGAATCCCTACAGTGTGGAAACAGGTTAGGCCATTCAGCCCCACACCCATTCTCTGAAGAGTATCCCACCCAGACCCACTCCCTATCCTATCACTTAAACCCTGCATTTCCCATAGCTAATCCACCTAATTTACATATTCTTGGACACCATGTGCAATTTGGCATCGACGATCCACCTAATCTACACATTGTTGGACTGTGGGAGGAAACACAGACACAGGGAGAATGTGCAAACTCCACACAGACAGTTGCCCAAGGGTGGAATTGAACCTGGGTCCCTGGCACCGTGAGGCAGCAGTGCTAAACCACTCAGCCACTGTGCCATCCATACTCCTTCCTACGGTGGGACATGGGGTGGTCCAACAAGGAATGGGAGTGACTTTTTAAAATTAATTCATGGAATGTGGGTGTCTCATTTATTGCCCATCCCTTACTACCGTCTGGGCAATTAAGAGTCAACCACATTGCTGTGGGTCTGGAGGCACCTATAAGCCAGACCAGGTATGAATGGCAGATTTCCTTCCCTAAAGGATATTAGTGAACCAGATGGGTTTTTCTGACAATCGGTTTTATGGTCACCATTTGATTCTTAATTCCTGTTTTTTAAAAAATTGAATACAAGTTCCACCATTAGCTGTGGCGAGATTCAAACCAGATCCCAAGAACATGGCCTGGATCTGTGTGTTCACATCTCAGCAATAATACGATGAGGCAATCACCTCCTCTACTTTGAAAATTTGACATTGTACCTTTTTCCAATGAATGCACTGTGAGTGATGGGGCAAAGAGAAGTTAGAGTATAAGTGCTGCATGAGTATTGAGTCCTTTGCCTCCCAACTTCATATTATTCAAGTAAGGCATAAATGCACATGAAGAAAGGATATCAGTTTCATGCCCCTGTGCACCCAAGAGATCTTACATTAGCTGTGTACTTTAAGATGGTCTATAACTAATTCCTGTTTCACAGAGATGTCTATTTGCAAGGACCAAAGACTAAATGCGAATGCTGCCTGTGATTGTACCAGAACACCCTGACTGGTAACAGCCCCCACGACACCGAACAAAGAATTCCTCCCCTTCAACTTTGGTACCTGGCCAAATGTATTTGCTGCAAGCACTGCTGGCATGTGCTTTAGGTTTGAATCTCATACACACAATGTTGTACAGCAATATGTCCACCCCTTGACTGGTGACTGCTGACAACCATGACATGCTACCTGTCTTTGTGTCTGCAATAAACTGCAAGGCAAGATGAAAGTATTGTGAGCCTTTAAAGCGTATCTGAGGGGCAAAGTGCTGTGAGCATCATACTAGGTGCAAAGTGAGTGAAGTAGGCGAAAGTGAGGACTGCAGATGCTGGAGATTAGAGTTGAGAATATGGCGCTGGAAAAACACAGCAGATCAGGCAACATCCAAGGAGCAGGAGAATTAACTTTTTGGGCAAAAACCCTTTATCAGGAATGAGGCCTCACCAGCACCACACTCTCAACGCAAAGTGAGTGAATGCTAAGAGATCAAGTGAGCAGCACTGGGATGCAGCCTGGTCCAACCAATGAGGTTAGTGCCTGCGCCTGCATGCAAAATATCCTTGCAGCAGTTTCTGAGCATTGAAGTGGAAAATCATACTGTTTATCCGAGATATATCATCATGATGTGGAAAGGCAGGCATGTGTTGGATGCCATAGTCATTGGAATGTGGCCACATCCCTACAGACTGTACTATGGTACTGCATGTGACATTATCGACATTTTGATTTCTTAAAGAAATGATTGTTAACTTTGTAGATTAATGATGACAAGTGAATCCATGAGGAAAGGCATCATCACCCTCATCTACAAGCAGAAGGGGGAGAGGGAGGAACTCAAAAATTGGAGACCAATCTCACTGTTGAATGCGGATTACAAAATTCTGTCAAAGGTAATCGCCAACCGGGTCAGGGCTGCTCTGGGGTCGGTGATTCACCCCGACCAAACCTGTGCTGTACCGGGCAGGAAGATCACTGAGAGTCTCGCACTCCTCAGGGATACGATCGCCTACGTGCAGGACAGAGGGTTGGACACCTGCCTGATCAGCCTGGACCAGGAGAAAGCCTTTGACAGGATATCACATACATATATGAGAGATGTTCCCTCCAAAATGGGCTTTGGGGAGGGAATCTGCAATTGGATCAGACTGCTCTACACCAACATTGTCAGTGCAGTCTCAATCAATGGGTGGGAATCAGATAGCTTCCCAGTCAGATCTGGAGTCAGGCAGGGCTGCCCTCTCTCTCCTGCCTTGTTTGTGTGTTGCATAGAGCCATTTGCTGAGTCCATCAGGAAGGATGCGAGCCTGAGAGGGGTGACTATTCCTGGCAGCGGGGGCCTGCAGGTTAAGGCCTCCCTGTACATGGATGATGTCACCGTTTTCTGCTCGGATCTGCTGTCCATGCACAGACTCATGTGCATCTGTGACCAGTTTGAACGGGCCTCGGGGGCCAATGTAAACCGAGGCAAGAGCGAGGCCATGCTCTTCAGGAACTGGGCCGACCAATCCTCGATCCCCTTCACCATCAGGACCGACAACCTGAAGGTGCTGGGTATTTGGTTCGGGGGGGCTGGGGCGTGCACCAAGTCTTGGGAGGAGCGGATCAGCAAAATGAGGCAGAAACTGGGCAGATGGAAACTACGGTCGCTCTCCATCACGGGAAAAAACCTGGTCATCAGGTGTGAGGCACTGTCATTGCTATTATACGTGGCACAGGTCTGGCTTATTCCCAGAACCTGTGCCGCTGCAGTCACCAGGGTCATCTTCCAGTTTATATGGAGGTCAAAGATGGACCGGGTCCGAAGGGACTCGCTGTACAAAGATCTGGGCAATGGGGGAAAAAATACACCCAATGCCACCCTCACCCTGATGGCCACCTTTGTGTGTGGCTGCATCAAGCTGTGCTTGGATCCCTGGTACGCAAACACCAAGTGTCAGTACCTACTGAGGTTCTACCTGTCCCCGTTGTTGTGAAGGATGGGCCTGGCCTCGCTGCCACGGAACACTCCGAGTAGTTGGACCGTTCCCTATCACCTGTCCTTTGTGGAGAAGTTTATGAAGAAAAACACCTTTGACCACAAGTCCATCAGGAAGTGGTCAGCACGTAGTGTCCTTGAGACCCTTTGGGAAAAGGAGAGGGCGGATCCTATTGAACAGTTCCCTGAGCAGACTGTCAAAGCCATTTGGCAGAATGCCTCATCACCAGAACTTTCCAACAAGCACCAAGACATGGCTTGGCTGGTGGTGAGAAGGGCTCTGCCTGTGAGATCCTTTATGCATGCCCGAACTCTCAGCTGCACCGCATGCTGCCCTCGAAGCGGCTGCGGGGGGGACGAGACTGTCACACACCTCCTTCTGGAATGTGCCTATGCAGAAGATGTCTGGGGAGGAATGCAGTGGTGTTTGTCGAGGTTCGTCCCAAGCAGCGCTGTGACGTGGGACTCAGTGCTCTACGGCCTGTTCCCCGGGACGCACACCGAGACGAACATTAACTGTGCCTGGAGGATCATCAACTCGGTGAAGGACGCTGTCTGGGTGGTCTGAAACCTGTTGATCTTCCAGCTGAAGGAGTTGACCCCGACTGAGTGTTGCAGACTGGCACATTCCAAGGTCCAGGACTACGTGTTGAGGGACGCGCTGAAGCTTGGGGCAGCTGCCGCCAAGCTGCGGTGGGGAAAGACCACCGTGTAACATCTGCCTGCCTAAAGAAGAACAGGGGGTCCACGCAGTCATTTGGGCTCTGCTGACGCCTCAGCTAGAAATGTAATCGTACGGACCTGTAAATAGGAATGATTACTCTGTTTTAGGTATGCAAACAAATGGAATGTTTACATATGTATGGCATGTCCAGTTGTACAGATCATCAAAGTATTTTATGAATAAAGTATATTTTTGAAATAAAGAAAGTATTTAATTTTTTCAAATGTCTTGTCGAAAGGATAAGGTACTGAGTGTCATGCTCTTAATCACACGATGTTCAGTTTCTCCACCATGGTATTGAAATTGTTACTTTGTTTGAACTGAAAGTAACGTAGATTTTTTACCCCTCCCCTCATGATTCCCTTTTTCATTTTCAAAAATTATGCCACTCCAGAGGAGTAAGCAGCGAGCTGGAGTCACCTGGTACCTGCTCTGATTTTATTGTTGGGAATTCACAGTTTCTAGTTCCTATCCAATGAGTGGCAGAGTAGGAGAGTGCTTATTAATGAAATGAGATAATGCAATAATAAGGGTGATAATGTGTGATAATCCTCCTTAGTAGGATTATCACGACTCACTAGCAAGAATCTCACCTCAGTGTGCTGGACTTGATGAAAAATGCAATTTATCAGTCTTGACATTGAGAAAGGCTTTGCTCTTTACCTCATGTGATTAATCTTTTTTTTTGCCATAGCCTATGTCATTCAGGCACTGGGAGGATTCTGCCCACATTTGATCCAACAGATCATGCTGTGTTAACGCCAATAAAAAAACCTCATTTACTTTATTTCCTGCTATCAACACAGTCTCCTATTCTTTTCTCTCACATGTACTTGCTTAGTTTCCCCTCAAATACATCTATACTATTTGCCAGAACTATCCATGTGGTAGTTTCATGATCTAATTAGTCTATGTCTAAGTATTTTCTCCTGGATTCTGTCAGATTTATTAGCCTGAATCCCAGCTTTATCTGAATATCTACAAATTAAATCCGTAATTGTGGAGTATTAGAACTTTAAGAACATCTTTGTTCTCACTGGCTATATTATCTCACTAACTGAGGAAGGAGTGGGGGCTCCGAAAGCTTGCAGCTTCAAATAAACCTGTTGGACTATAACCTGGTGTCATGTGATTTTTGACTTTGTCCACCCCAGTCCAACATCAGTACCTCCACATCATATTTAATCCAGTAAGAGGACATTGCTAAACTATAGAGGCAAATGGATTGGCAGAGGTGTTAAATGAATATTCGGTATCTATCTTTACCTCTGAGGCAAATGTTACTCAGGCCATTGTGACAGAGGAGAAAACTCAGTAACTAGAAGGGTTTAAAATTGACAAGAAGGAAAAGCTGTTCACACTTAAAATTGCTCGGCATTGGGACTGGAAGATATGCATCTGAGAATATTGAAAGAATTCAGAATGGAAATTGTAGAGCTTTTGACAATAACCTTTCAATCTTCCCTAGACTCAGGCTGGTGCAGGAGGACTGGGGGATTAAAACACTGACACTCTTGTTCAAAGATATTTGTAAAGCTAAGCCCAGTAATTGCACACCAATCAACTTAATGTTGTGAGTAGAAGATTCTACAAACAATTATTCAGGAAAGAATTGATAGTCACACCGAGCAATATTGGATAAATCAGAAGAGCTAGCATGGATTTGTTCAAGGAAAATTGTGTCTAACTCAACTGATGAAGCTTTTTGAAGAGGTAACAGAGAGGGTTGATGAGGCAATTGATGTTGATGTTCCAAAGACTTTTGATCTGGTGTCATATTGTACTTGTGAGAAAGAAAACAGTACAGTAGCTTGTGAATATAAAATTAGCTGGGGGATAGGAGACAGCAAGTAATGGTCAGTGAGTATTTTTCAGGTTGGAGGAACATTTGTGATAGAATTCCCTTGGGGTTATGTGAATCAGTGATCTAGATCATGGTGTGCAGGGGATAATTTCAAAGTTTGGATGATACAAAACAAGGGTGCATTGTGAAAAGGACATTGTAGAACTTTGCAAGGACATTGACCAAGTAGATGGACTGGGCAGGATGGCGGCAGATGAAGTTCAATCTGAAGAAATGTAAGGTGATATATGATGGGGAGGTGCCAGTGTTGGACTGGGGTGTACAAAGTTAAAAATCATACAACACCAGGTTATAATCCAAGTGTGTTTGGAAGCTCTAGCTTTCGGAGCGCTTCTCCTTTATTAGGTGGTTGAGTCGAATTTATATGGGATATTGGTTAGGCCTCAGCTAGAGTCATTATGTATAGTTCTGGGTGACATACCTTTGGAAGGATGCATTGAAGAAATTTTCAAGAATATTTCCAGCGATGAGAAACTTCAGTCATGAGGATAAAGCGTTGCACTGTGTTGCTAGGAGAAGAGAAGACCAAGGGAAGATAAGAGAACATCTGGTAGAAGGTTTCATAATCATGAGAGGCTTGGACAGAGTTAATAGGAAGAAACTATTCTCAATTGTAAGAGGATTGAAAACCATTTGGCACAGGTTTAAAGTGTTTAGAGCACTCTTTGGCATTATGGAGGGCATGACTGAGGGCTACCGGTGAGTCCTGTGCAATATTGTTGCCTGCACTCTGTAGAAAGGCCAAATATCAGTTGAGAAAAAAAGCGTCCACATTGAGTAATTAGAGTCCGGATGCACTATCTGGAAGTATGTTGGAGATAGGTTCCACTGAGGATTCAAGAGGGCATTTGATGATTAATTGAATAGAAACAACAGGAAGTATTACAAAGAAAAGTCAGGAGGTTGACACTAAGCCACAATGCTCAGAGAGCCAGTGAAGATAGAATGGGCCAAAATATCCTCATTCTGCATCATAAGAATTCTGTGATTCTGAAAGTGGGAGTGATCCTGCTTTGGCAGTCAGTGGGACCTGGGGCAGCATTTTATCAACACAGGAATTAACTGCTCCCGAAGTATCTGCCCTTATGAAGGACAGTTTCTGATCCTGAACATCTATCAGAGGGCTCAGCCGCCTCAAAGTCATCGCTGGGAGTAGTGGTGACCACTGCTGAGGTTACACCTGGAAAAGGAGGATGCAGTGATGGACATGAATACACAAAGTCTGTTAAGTAGATTCTGAGGCACTGAGCCAGTTAGGTAGGCTCTGCTCTGGTATTTTACGTGGGCTGATCACAATATTGCACTGAATGCACAGGTAGCCCTCAGTACTACTCTTCATATGCCAAAAGGTCAGAGGTCACACAGCATTAGGTCATACTCCAACAGGTTTATTTGAAATCACAAACTCCTTTGTCAGGTGATGTTACCCTGGATAAATGCGAGGTTTGCATCTTGCACATTACCTGAGGAAGGAGCAGTGCTCCAAAAGCTTGTGATTTCAAATAATACAGTTGGACTATAACTTGGTGTCATGTGACTTCTGATTTTGTCCAATACCTCTACATCATATGTGCCAAAAGGTGGCTAAGCAAGAGACTGCACTCTAGCCCTTCACTGGGACTTGGCCAAGGGTTAGCTGGTGGTCTCCCCATGAGGCAGATGACCTCGTCATTGCTGGATAAGTATTATTGGAAATGGGAAGAGGCCATTGGGCTCAGGATGGAAAAGCCATCTTTCTGCCACTGGTAAGACTGGATCAAGGTAGGATAACAAAGTATACATCAGCCCCTCCACCTTCCTTTCTTATTTTAGGGGTCTCCTCATGGTAGAATGCACTGGAGTCTTTCAAATATTATGTCCCTGCTCAAACATGGACAGAGAAACAAACTGAGTAACTCCAGGGAGAAAGTGAGGACTGCAGATGCTGGAGATCAGAGCTGATAATGTGTTGCTGGAAAAGCGCAGCAGGTCAGGCAGCATCCAAGGAGCAGGAGAATCAACATTTTGGGCATGAGCTCTTCTTCAAGAGAATGAGGAAAGTGTGTCCAGCAGGCTAAGATAAAAGGTAGGGAGGAGGGACTTGGGGGAGGGGCGTTGGAAATGCGATAGATGGAAGGAGGTCAAGGCAAGGGTGATAGGCCGGAGTGGGGTGGGGGCAGAGAGGTCAGGAAGAAGATTGCAGGTTAGGGAAGGCGGTGCTGAGTTCGAGGGATGTGACTGAGACAAGGTGGGGGGAGGGGAAATGAGGAAACTGGAGAAATCTGAGTTCATGAGGAAGGAGATATGGCTGTGGTAGCGAGTCTGTTTGAGAACGTGGCTGAAGAGCTTCTGGGCAGAGGAGATGACCTGGGGTGAAGAAGGAGATGTGGCTGTGGTAGCGAGTCTGTTTGAGAACGTGGCTGAAGAGCTGAGGAAGGAGATTAACTCAGATTTCTCCAGTTTCCTCATTTCCCCTCCCCCTACCTTGTCTCAGTCAAATCCCTTAAACTCAGCACCGCCTTCCCTAACCTGCAATCTTCTTCCTGACCTCTCCGCCCCCACCCCCACTCCGGCCTATCACCCTCACCTTGACTTCCTTCCACCTATCGCATTTCCAACGCCCCTCCCTCAAGTCCCTCCTCCTTACCTTTTATCTTAACCTGCTGGACACACTTTTCTCATTCCTGAAGAAGGGCTCATGCCTGAAACGTCGATTCTCCTGCTCCTTGGATGCTGCCTGACCTGCTGTGCTTTTCCAGCAACACATTATCAGCTCTGAGTAACTCCAGGCCAGTCAGCCCAACGACAATGTTGGGGAAACTTTTAGGCATAATAATCTGGAACAAAATAATGTTTGGAAACATTTGGATTAATAAATGGAAGCCGGCAAGTATTTATTAAAAACAAGTTGTGATTGACTAACTTCATGGAATTCTTTAATAATATAATGGATAGAGTTGACGAAGATGGTTAGTTGATGTTTTGTTCACGATTTTTCAAAAAATATTGGATACAGAATCACAGATTTGATGAATTAGCACATTTGATTTCTGTGTGATTATTGCATACAAAATTGACTAAGGGACAAAAAACAAAAAAGTGTTCTATATGGTGAAGAATAGAATAGAATCCCTCACTTGTTTGGTCTTAGGACAACTCCTCTCTTTGATGCGCATTAGTGAATTTGATCTTAATGTAAACAGAAAACTTTTAACTATACAGATGGATTGCGCAGTTCATTACATTACAAGGTTTGGATCAAACAGAACTGTAACACAAAGTAATGTCTCATGTATTTGACCTAGGTAGCCGATGAGCATACTGGGTGACTTAGACAAAGTACTGGAGAAACCAAGAGGAAAGTTCCAAACTATTCATTATTCATGCTCATTTCATCTTCCACCAGTGTCGGTTCATTTAACAATGCAGAAAATAGCACCATCTAAAGGCAGTTAAGTACCCACACAAAGTAAAAAAAACAAGGATGTTGTTGTCATAAGTTAGGAGGGCTTTGGTTTTCCTCCTGAACCTGTTAACATTACAGATAGGAGACCGTTTGTGGAAGATTATCAGGCAGCTGTCTGGTCTAGAGGGTTTTAGTTATGAGGAGAGATTGGATAGACACAAGTTGTTTTCACTGGAAAGAAGGAGGCTGACGACAGACCTGATAGAAGTCTACAAAAGTACAGGAGGCCTTGATAGAGTGGATAGTCAGAGGCTTTTCTTAGGGTGAAAAGTTCAATGACAAAAGGGGACAGGTTCAAGATGAGAGGGGGCAAGTTTAGAGGGGGAACGTTTTTCACCCAGAAGATGGGGGGGACCTGGAATTCACTGCCAGTGGAGGGGTTGGAAACAGGCATGTAGCATTGGGCCTGACTCTTTATTGGTACAAACATCTTGGAAAGGCACAAGTATGCAGCAATTTTTAAAGGAGCAGCAACTCTTAATGCTGCAATAACAGAAAAGAAGTGAGAAACTAATTTAAAAAAACACAAAACGCACTACACTGCAATACAGAAACCTACTCTGGTATTTTAAGGAGCAAAAAGGATGGCAAGCAGATATCTCACCATGAACTGATACTCCATTGGTATTCTGTCAGAAATTCAGCTATTTAAAGAAAAAAATTCTTTGAGGTCAACAGATTACTGATAAAGAACAACAGACTGTCAAACAGCTTCTCATTTTGGGCACTGAATTGCTAATGAGAGTATAATGTGCAAGTATTTTTGATGACGGCAAACAATCTGACAAAACGTTTACAATTTTAGAAGATCAACTTCCAGTTTGTGTTAATATCAGGAAATGCAGACGTGAGATCATGTCATACTGACAATTGCCAGATGAAACAATCAATCAATTCGTATGCAGATGTCAATGAAGAGGTACAGACTTTGATCCCACTGAAGCTAGGTGAAAGGCTTATGGAGTAGTCATTGCCTCTATACCCATCAAATCCTTCAGAAAAGCACATTAAGAAACTTAAAGGTAATACCATTGTCACTCTGGTAGAAGAAAGGTGCAAGTTTAAAGCAATTGTAGGTTGCCAGTAGTGACTACCAGTTGACTCTGGAACAACTATCATAACCATCCAGAGATTCAGTGGAAAATCCAAATCTTATGTGAGCTGTAGCTTGTGTTATGGACTAGGCCAGACCACTCAAAACATTCTTAAGCAGGCAGCCCCAGATCATAACTTTGCAATTTGTTTTGGTAAGTGTACAGTGAAAATTACCCAGATTAAGTTAGCTACTAGATTTTAAAACAGACAAAAATTTATTCACAAAATTACACAATGTAACACAAAGAACAGAATAAAGAACCCCTACAGAATTCAACCTATCCAACTCGACTTAATTATGCTGTTCCGAATATACACAACAGTCCCACTAAACAAACTCCCTTTAAAAACCAGTATAAATGGAACACGTGCTTACAGGTGGAAGTTGAAGGGCAGAAAAAAGAGAGAGAATTTTCACACAGCTCCCTATTCAACTTCCCAGTTCAAGACTGAGCTAAAACCGCTCAACTCAGCTAGAAAGCTGACCACTCCCCTTTCATTATACAGGTCACTTCTAAAGCATGACCACTTTGGCCTGCAGTCTCATCTGTTTACATATAAACAAAAGGCCACTCAAAATCCTTTTCAGTTCTGTACCAAACCAGACTGATCGGAGCCCGGCCCGGTTTATTACCCCTCTGAAATAAACAAGGACAGAGTCTCCTTGAGCCAAGGAACAGCTTTTAGAAAAAAAAGACTAGCTTTGTGATACCTGTCTCACACCAAGAGGATGTCAAGTATTTTATGATGTATGCAAGCTATGTTCCACAAGAGGACATTGAGATAAAAAGTGTAGGAAAGCCAATCTCATACAAGTTGGTCAGTGCCAAGCAGAGAAGATTCAGCAAACTACATCAGTTCAAGAAGATCATCATCAACAGGCCGCTTTATTACATCCAATGGGTATGTAAGTTAATACAATTATTCTCATCATTCAGAGATGAACTAGGACTCTCCAAGATGTAATCTTAAGATAAATGCGTCATTTAGAAAGTACCCCGTTCTATCTTTACCTACATTGAATTCCAATTAATTATTTCAACAGTTTTAGTCTATTGATAGCTCTTTGTAATTTTCTACTTCAGTCTATACTGCTTACCTTTCTGTCACTGGCAAATTTGGATTTAATTAAAGTGCAAAAGGATACCATTTAGCCCATTTTACCCATTCTGACTCCCTGCAAGTGCAATCCAGCTATCACCATCAGTTCATTTAGCAATCATTTTAAATCAATGCCCTCTGGTTTTCAATCCTCTCACCAATGGGAAAAAAATTCAATAAATCTATTCCATCTGGATCCCTCAAGATTTTGAATAACTCTCGCAAATATCCTCTCAAGGAGAACAATTCCATTTTCTATAATCCATCCATATATCCTTCACTCCTGAAACAATTTTACCACTTACTTTCTGTATTTTCACCATGACGTTACATTCTTCCAAAAGGGCACATTTAGATGTGGCCGATCTGATGTTATATATAAATTTCACCATAATTTCTTTATTTGGTCCTATTTCCTGTATTTATAAAGTCAAGCATCCCATACGTTATTTAAACCTCCCCATCACCAACGATGATTATGCAGATACTCCCAGGTTGATCTATTTCCACATTCCTTTAAAACTTTACTCAATAGTTTATATTCCATTCACATTTTCATCACCCACGTCTCTAACTATTCCACAAGCCTTTCTATTTCCTCTTGTGGTGGACTTCTGGCCTTACACTGCTCACTACACTTCCAAATTTTGTGGCTGCTGTAAGTTTTCAACTTCTATCATTTACACCCATGTCCAAGTCATGAATATGTATCACAAAAGTAACAATTCTCACACTAATCCCTGGGGAACACCACTATAAATCTTCCACTAGTCTAAAACAAAAGTTACCATTACTCTGTCTTTCCTTTTTTAGCCAATAGCATTTCCATGCTGCCACTGCCCGTTATGGAGCAAATTTCCAGGAAAATTCCAAAAGGGTACACAATCTTTAAAGTATTGAAAGGGTTCTTAAGTTATCCATAATTGGGATAGTAACATCACAAAATATAGGATGGGGAAAGAGTTTCTAAAGTGTGTTCAAGAGAATTGTTTTGATTAGTTTCTTTCCAGTGAGGGAGGAGGTATTGTTGGATCTGGTTCTGACAATATGAGGTGGGTGAAGTGGATCAGGTGTTATTAGGAGAACATTTAGGGAGCAATAATGCTAGTTTTATAAGATTTACATTAAATATGAAATGGACAAGGAATAATCTTGAGTAAAAATGCTTGATTGGAGGTGAGCGAATTTCATAGAATGGGAACAAAGCTCACTCAGATAAACTTACAGTGAAGAATTACAGGCAACATTGTAATGGTATAATGGCCAGCCTTTCAAGAGAAGATAGTTTAGGTACAATCAACTTATTTTTCAAGCATAGCCCTCGATGACGCAAGAGATGGAGTGTAAGTTGAAGCAGTGAGAGGCCACGTATGAACAATGCCATGTTAATAAAATAAATCATAATCAGGTCGAATGTAGAAAGTTCAGAAACAAAGTGAAAGTCAAAATAAGCGAGGCAGAGAAACTATGAGAAACAATAGGAAACTAACATAAAAGAAAATTCAAATATTTTCTATAGTCATAGAAGTAGTAAAACATGGTAAATGGTGGAGTGGGGTCAATGAGAGAGGTAAGAGGATATCAATACATAGAGGCAGAGGACAGGGATGAGGTACCAAATAAATATTTAATTACTAACCACAATTGCAAAAATCTAAAAAAGCTGGAATGGACACATTTTTTTGAGGGTATATGCCCCTGGTTGTGCCCATGGCCTCATATCAAGTACTCCTCTCCCAGTTACCATGTGCATGATCTCCTAAAAGGGACTGATCTCAAACTGTTGCGCTCTCCTTCTGCCAGTCAGGTCCTTTTTCCTGGAACAAAAACTGTGGTGAATGTAAGGGTAATTGCTATCTCTATTAATAAGTTTACATCTAACAGATTTTCACTTGAGATTCAAAAATATATGAAGCCAAAGTGGGATTAAGATATAGAATGGTTGTCAATTTACTGAATGTATAGCAAGCCCAATGGATTGAATGGTCTATTCCTTTTCCAATGATTAGGGAGGGTTAAGTACCCTTGCTGGTAGAATGCTTTAGGAGACATACTGTGAGGAGAGAAATAGATGAACTTTGAAATTCTGGTAGTTAAATAGTCTGACAGGACTCATTCTCAAGTATACAGTGATCTCTTGATCAAAGCATTGGAACTCTTTAAGCATTTAACAGTAGCCCATGAAAAAGTTAATCAGAAATGGAAAATTAATGATAAAAGGAAACATAGCTTTGTAAGTTATATTTTTGTCTCTTTATAAGCAACTAACCTCTACTTGCCATGTTTGAATTACAATATTAAGATTCTTTTATCTGTAATCTTACCCATGAATCACCAGTGAAATGGGGTTAGGCATTATTCAATACAAGATTAGAGTGGTGCTGGAAAAGCACAGCAGGTCAGGCAGCATCTGAGGAGCAGGAAAAATCGACATTTTGGACAAAAGCCCTTCATCAGGGCTTTTGATGAAGGGATTTTGCCCAAAATATCAATTCTTCCTGCTCCTCGGATGCAACCTGACCTGCTGTGCTTTTCCAGCACTACTCTAATCTTTACTCTGATCTCCAGCATCTGCAGTACCCACTTCCATCTAGACTATTCAATGCAATATGAGCTTGCAGATATTTTCTAATCAACCTTTTCAGGGATACTATTACACACCTCTGGAGTAGGTGCGACTTGAATTCAGATTTTCCTGGATTAACAACAAGGGCACTACTGCTGCTTAACAAGAGCCCTGATATGAGTTTATTGATTCAGCTCTTGTGTGGTTTCCCCACCTAGTGGCCAAATACAGAATTAAAAACTAAAAAATTAAAATCTACAACTCTGCAGGAGCTTGTGGTTTGAAGTCAACTGCAATGCCTGAATTATAAGGGTATCCAAGGTTTCCATGCTAGAGGCACACGTTTTCATATACTAAAGATGTAATTAAATAGTTTAATGATGATGTTTAGAAAGTTCAAGTAAATTTGGCAAATTGAAAATCATGGTACTTGTGGTCTGCTGGTATGGTATTGATGATGTTTTGTTTTGCAGTAAAGTATAACTGCAACCCTTCACAGAGTATTTAATGACCTATAATTTTGCTTTTTGCACTGCAACCAACTTTTTAATGTGATTCCATTGAACCATTGTGGCAAATGCTTCAGGAGATATTAAATGCCTCTCAATTAAAGTTTGCTTCTGAGAGGAAAAAAGGTGAAAAATCATCCATGGCTTAACAAGGAAGTCAAGGATAACATAGAGGCAAAAGCTAGGGTATATCATACTGCATAAGTTAGTGGCATGCCAGAGGATTGGGAGAACTTTAGATGTATACAAAGGGTTACTAAAAACAAAATTAAAAGAGCTAAGATGAACTATGAAAGGAACCTAGCTGAAAACCTAGCTGAAAAAATGTTGATACCAAACATTTGTTTATGTATATAAGAAGGAAGAGAATAGTGAAAGTAAATCCTTAAAGGATGAAAATGGCAAGGTAATAATAGGAAACTCAGAAAAGGCAGAGGTACTAAACAAATAATTAGTTTTTTCTTTCACAGTGGAGGATAATAATTTCTTCCTAAAAACTGAGTCACTACAGAGGAACTTGGCGAAATTAGTATAACTAAGGAGAAGATATGAAGTAAACTGATGGTATTAAAGACAGGTAAGTCCTCAGAGCGGGATGGCCTGCACTCTTGGTATTAAAGGAGATGGCAGCTGAGAAAATGAATGCATTAGTTATAATTTCCAAAATTCCCAGATTCTGAAAAAGTACCAATGGATTGGGAATACACTAATGTGATACTCTTATTCAAAACAGGAATTGGCAAAAATTAGGAAATTGCAGACTAGTTGGTTTGATCGCTGTAGCAGGGAAATTGCTAGAGTGAAACATAAAGAAGGAGATAACTGAACACTTGGAAAAACAAAGCTCAATTCACAGTTTCATAAAGGGCAAGTCATGCTTGACAAACCTGCTGGAGTTCTTCGAGGATGTAAACAGCAAAGTGGATAATAGGGATCTGGTGGACGTGGTATATCTAGACTTACACAAGGCATTTGACAAGGGGCCACATAAAAGACTGACGTAGAAGTTTAGATCTCAGGGCATTAAGCTTAGAATATTGGCTTGGATAGAGGATTGGCTGACTGACAGAAAGCAGAGAGTAGGGATCAATGGGTCCTTTTCTGGATGACCAACTATAATGAGTGGGGTGCAGCAGGGTTCAGTTCACAAACCTTTACTACTTACAATCTATATAAGTGATCTGCTGGCAGGGACAGAGTGTAACATAGCAACATTCATCGATGATACTAAAATAAGTAAGAAAGCAAGCTGTGATGAGGAGGTAAAGAGTTTACAGATGGGTATTGATAGATTAGGAGAGTGGGCCAGAACAGTGCAACGTTTGGTCTGAAAAATAAGAGGCCAAATTATTATTTAAATGAGAAGCAAATTCAAAGTGCATCAGTGCAAAGGAATCTGGGTGTTCTTCTACATGAATCGCAGAACGTGGATATGCAGAATATAATAAGAAAGGCACATGGAATCCTGGCATTTATTACAAAAGGAATGGATTATAAAAATAAAGAAGTGTTGTTACAAGGACGTAGTGGCACTGGAGGCAGTTCAGACGAGGTTCACCAGTTTGATTTCAGGGGTGAAAGGGCTATTGGATGAGGAGTAGTTGAATAACTTGGGCTTGCACTCACTAGAGCTCAGAAGAATGATGAGGGATCTGATTGAAGAATATAAAATGCTAAAGGGGATTGATGAGGTGGACGTTGAACAGATGCTCCCCCTTGTGGGACAGTCTCAAACAAAAGGGTCTGGATATAGAGTGAAAGGGGGTAGGTTCAAGGATGAGATGAGGAGAAACTACTTCTGTCAGAAGGTTGTGAATCTGTGGAACTCACTGTCCCAGAGTGCAGTGGAAGCAGAATCAATCATTCGATTCATCAGTAGGATAAGGGCTATGGGGAGCAGACAGGAAAATGGAGTTGAAACCAGGACTAGATCAGCTATGATGAGGTTAAATGGCGGAACAGGCTCAAAGAGCTGCCAGAGGATATGGTGGAGGCTGGTACAATTACAGCTTCTGAAAGGCGCATGAATGGGTATACAAATAGGAAGGGTTTAGAGGGATTTGGGCCAAGTGCTAGCAAATGGACTAGATATCTGGTCGGCATGGATGAGTTGGACTGAAGGGTCTGTTTCTGTGCTGTACATCTCTATGACTCTATGGCTGAATTGCCTACTCCCACTCCTAATTCCAATATTCCTATGTTGTATCATGGCCCTAACCAGATTTCAACAGATCACTTAAACTAGATGCTGCTGCTAGAGAAGGATCCCCAGTTCAGATGAAGGGACATATTGGACTTGAAACATTGGACTGGACTTTCGAGGAAGAGATAATCTCATGCAGATTGCATTTCTAAGAGGGAATTCTACTCAGAACCTCCTCAGAAATCCAGAGATATACTTCCATTCTGACAGCTCTTTCAAATCATAGGGCCCTTTTCACAGCAGTCCAGATAACCACTTTGGCAGGTGCTGTCACTTGGTAAGTACATCAAGGTAACTGTAACTTTAAGTGCTGGAAAGGTAGAATGGCAGATAGGTAGGGACATATGGCACCAGGTAAGTGGGTGCCAGGTAAGTATAATGCCAGATAGGTAGCATAGGTGTCATCCATCAGAGGTTTGAGTGTCAGACAGTTTGGGAGTTGGGTGTCAGCTTAGTCGACGCCAGTTGGGGAGAGGGTAGGGTGTCAATTTGCAAGGGGATGAGAGGGTTAGGTAGGTGAAGTGATGGTTGAGGTTGGTCAGGATAAGTGGGAGAAGTCAGGTGTGGTGGAAGTGTGGGTAGGGTGGAGATCAGTTCTTAGGCTTTTGGGGGTGTGTGTGAGTTGAGGGGAGGTGTTTCAGATCATGGTCTGGGGTGTGTAAGGGATCTGGGACAGGGAATGTGTGAGGTAAACATGATGTCTGTTGAACAGTTACTCAGGAAATATGTATTAGAGTAGATCCAGTACAATATTAGCAGATGACATAAATGCAACAAAATGTGAAGTAATGGAATTTGTTCAGAAAAATGAAGAGTAGAAGGTACACATTAAATGGAGAGTTGCTGAAGAATTTGGAATTATAGGGAGATCTAGAATGCAAGCACAAAATTCTGTGCAAGTGTTATTGAAGGTAGATAATGATTTACAAGTGTAAATAGCATTTAGGGTTTTAAAAATAGTAACATGAAATGCAAAAGTTAAAAATACATTTTTGCAAGGCAGCAATTAAATCACAGTTGTTAGATTCTGATGAAAGATACACACTTAAAACATTGATCTTTCCATAACTGTGACTTGAGCTGGTCTCCATTTCTACAACGTGCTATTGTTTCAGATTCTCAGATTGTGCTGTTTGTTAATGTACTGTGCACAGTTTGGGGCCTAGTTAATAACAAGGAGATTAAAGCTATAGAAATTGCATAGTTTTCATTCACTATGATGGTACTTGGGGATGAGAAACTATATTTATAAAAAGAGATTTAGAGAAACTGGAATTATTTTACTGCAGTTGAAAAAGCCTAGAGATTTAATTGAGTTTATTAAATTATGCAGGGCATTTATAGGATTAATCATAGATTCATAGTAACTTAGAACGCATAGAGTCCTAGCTCCAAGGAAGAACAGTGAGGTCCACTCTGAAATCACCATTTTATTGCCTATAACCCTCAACGTTATTCATCCTCATGTAAATGTCCAACTTATTTTCAAAAATATTTATAGAATCAGCTTCCACCATCTTTTCAGTTGCAGCATTCCAGAGCCTGAAAATTCCTAAGTGAAACAAAAATTCTCCTTATGTCACCTCTAAATTTTTCACCAGTGACTTGAATCTATGACAGCTAATACTGACCTGAATGACAAAGGCCTTTCGCCACCAAAATTTCTCATTGTCTTGAAAACCTTCATAAACTTATTTCCTAAACTCCTTTGCTCCAAAGAGAATAATCCTAACTTTTACAACCTTTTCTTACAACTAAAATCTCTCATCCTTGGTAACATCCTGGCAAATGCTTTCTTGGACTCTATGTGACCATTTACACCTTATCTGTGGTACCCAGAATTGTCCACAATCCTCCAGTTAGTGATACCTCTCACAAAGCTATTCCAGTATACCTATAGATTCAAGGGGAGAATTTACAAAATTGTCCAGATAATTCTTGTTCACAAACAGCATGTCAAATTCAATCTAGCCAATTGTTGTCCAGATTGCCTTCTCTTTATTATCTGCTAAGTTATGGTAGCATCGTTGATGACACCATCTGAGTGGTATTCAGACAGTATCACCCTGCTCACTGCTGCTCAGTTTGGGATCGGTCAGATTCACTCACCTCCTGATCTCTTTACACTCTTGATCCAAACATGGATAAACAAACTGAACCCGAACGAAAGTGAGAATGACTGCTTTTGACTGCATGGCATAAAGGAGATCTGACAAAATTGAATTTAATGGGAAGTAGTGATAACATTCCATTGGTCTGAGTCCTACCTAACACAAAGGAAGATGGCTTTGGCCATTGGAGGCCACATGTCTCTGTTTCAGGGCAGTGCTACAGGTGTTCCTCAGCGTAGTGTCTCTGTGAACCAGCTGCAGCTGCTGCATCTTTCTTTCCACCATAACATCAGAGAGGGGATGTTCACTGATGGTGGCATAATGTCTAGTCTATTCATAATTCCTTAGATATTGAAGCTGTCTTTGCCAATATGCAGTAAGGTCTGGACAGTATTCAGGCTTGAACTGATAAGTGGCAAGTAATATCCATGGCACACAAATGCCAGACAGTGACCATCTCTAACAAGAATGAATTTAACCATTGCACCTAGATATTCAACAGCATTACTAGTGCTTGTGGCTGCCATTGACCAGAAACAGAACTGGATTAGTCATATAGGTACTATTGCTATAAGAGTAGATCACAATTTAGGAATGCTGTGATGTGCAATTCACTCCTCCACCACCAACGCATATGGGTAACGCATCTACTTGATGCACTGCAATAACGCTTCAAGGCTTCCTGGACAGCACTTTCCAAACCTGCAACCTCTAGAAGAACAAAGGGAGTGTTTATATAAAATACCATCGCCTGCAAATATTCCCTCAATTCACACACCATACTGACACGGAATTATATCACCATTGCTTTACCCTTCTGGATCAAAATCTTAGAAATCCCTTCCCAGCACACAATGATTGCATTTGCAGCATTTCAAGAATGCAGCTCACCAGCACCTCCTCAAGGGCAATTAAAGATTAGCAATAAGTGCTGACCCAGCCAGCAATGAATACCCTGTGAAAGAGCAAAATAAAGCCAAAGACTCTTTCCTTTGCTTGGAATGTCGATGGTAAACCATAACTGATTCAGAATTGCCACTGAAGGTGGAGGGGAGTGATGTTGAAATGTGAAGAGGATGTGCATTTTTTTTCAACATTCTTCTAGAAGGAATATAACTTGTAAGTAATTGTGGAAGGAAAGGGAAACAATGCATATTAAACAGCTGACAAAGCAGTTTAACTGTGCTTACTTTAGGTTAGATTCCCTACAGTGTGGAAACTGGCCCTTCGGCCCAACCAGTCCACACCGACCCTCCAAAGAGTAACCTACCCAGACCCACTTCCCTCTAACTAATGCACCTAGCACTATGGACAATTTAGCATGGCCAATTCACCTAACCTGCAGGTCTTTGGACTGTGGGAGGAAACCCACGCAGACACAGGGAGAATGTGCCAACTCCACACAGACAGTCACCTGAGGCTGGAATCAAACCTGGGACCCTGGTGCTGTGAGGCAGCAGTGCTAACCACTGAGCCACCCTGGCAAGTAATACCTCACAAAGAATCTAGTGAAAAAGAATTAAGCTGAACTGAGGGTGTGGCTGAAGAAGAATGATATCAAAGTTATATGGCTGACAGAAGGGTAGGAATGTTTTCAGAGAATTAGAGAATGTGATTTTAAAAAAACACAATATCTGTTAAAGAAACAATACAGGTGAGGAATCTGTGAGGAAAGATGATACATGGCAATATATGTTGAACTGAAGAACAAGAAGAGCACATTAACACTGCTGGGAATTTATAATAGACTTCAGAGATTCAGAGAGAGATAGTTGAGCAAATTTGTCAGCATATTTCCTGGTAGTGCAGAAATACTAGTTATGGAAAAATATTGAAGTAGACCAGAAGTAATACCTCATCTGGGGAAAGATTAATTTTACTGAACTGAGGTATAGATTAGCAATATTGATCTGACAATCTTCAACTCCACTTTCTTGCCTTTTCCCCATAACCCTTGATTCTCTTATAGAATAAAAAAATCTGGCTATCTCAGCCTTGAACGCACTTAACACTCCAAACACGACAGCCGTCTGCAGTAAGGAATTCCACAGATTCAGTACTATCAGAGAAGAAACTCCTTATCCCTGTCTTAAATATGTGGCCTTTTGTTCTGAGATAATGCCCTCTGGTTAGGACTATATTCACTGGAATAGTAGAATAATAGGGACGATCTCATGGAAATATATAAAATTCAAACAGGAGCGAACAGAGTAAATGCAGGGAAGATATTCTTGATTACCAGGGAGTCCAGAGCCAGGAATCATAGTCTAAGGGCACAGAATAGCCCATTTAGGATGAGATGAGGAGAAATTTCTTCACCCTGGTGAGCCTGTGGCATTGTCTGCCACTGAAAGCAATTGAAGCCAAAACATTGAATGTTTTCAAGATGGAATTAAATATAGTTCTTAAAGGTGAACTGACCAAAGTATATGGGTGAAAGCAGGAACAATGTACAGTGTAGGATGATCAGCTATGATCATATAGAATAGTGGAGCAGGTTCAAAGAACCAGTTGGCTTACTCCAATACCTACTTTCTATGTTTCTTTATTAAATCCTAAAATATCCTTCCAAACAGCATCTGTGGATACTCCTACACTACAGAGATTGCAATAGTTCAAGGACCCATTTAACCATCATCTATTCTAGGTTAGTTAGGGATGGGCAATAAAAGCTGGCCTAGCCAGTGAAGGCCAGGCCTCTTGAACAAGTAATAAAACTGGGCCGAAAAACCTCAGTCTGTGCTGTCATTTGCTATAATTCTAAGATTCTATAATCCAGTTGCTTTTGTACTGAAAGCAATAAATGCTGGAGATCACAACAGGTCAGACAGCATCTATGGAGACAATGCCAGCTAATGTTTCAAGTCTAGATGATTCTTCATCAGAGGTGGAGTGAAGTGTCGAGGGGACAGCATTTATACTACAGTTTGGGGGGGAGGGGGTCCAGATGTGGGAGTAGAGGGTATGGAGTACTTTTAAAGAAAAGATGTTGTTAGTTCAGATTAAGTGTTCAGACTGTGAGAATAGCAGAACAATGATATGTCTCCTACCAGATTTGAAAGGACAGTAACTGGAATAGAGGGAGGAGAGGACATGATAACAAGCTAAAAGAAGGGGAAGAAATGGTTCACAATTTAAAGATGTTGGACTCAATATTAAGTCCAGAAGGCTGTAAAGTGCCTGGTCTGAAGATGAGATATTGCTCCTCTAGTTTGTGTTGTGATTCGCTGGAATACTGTAGCGTGCCGAGGGCAGACATGTGGGCATGAGAGTTGTGTTAAAATGACGGCTATGGGAAGGTTGAGGTCCTACTATAGCACAGACCAGAGGTGTTCTGCAAAGCAGTTACCCTGTCTGTGTCTGGTTTCTCCAATGTAAAGTTGGTCACATTGGGATACAGTGAATATAATACAAGAAGATTGGAAGCAGTATAGGTGAAATGCTGCTTCACCTGGAAACGCTGCTTAGGTGAATCGGGAGGAGGAGAAGGTGCAGGTGTTACAGCTTCTGTGGTTATGTGGGAAGGTGCAGTGGGGAGGGGCTGTGGTATCGATGGTTGTGGAATGGACGAGGGTGCCCCGGACGGAGTGATCCCAGCAAAATGCAGACGGGGGAGTGAGGGCAAGATTTGTTTGCTGATGGTATTCTGTTGGAGTTGTAAGAAATGGAGGAGAAAGATCCTTTGAACACAGGGGCTGGTGGGATGAAAAGTGAGGGCAAAGGGTACCCGATCACGTTGTTGTTGGTGATGGGAAGGGGCAAGGGCAGAAGCACAGGTGAGAGGTCAGATGCAGTTGAAGGCCCTGTCCCACTGTGGGTGGGAAACCATGGTCATGGAAGAGGAAAGCCATGATCCCCCTTTTATAATGATCATCAATGGGTCCGATAACATTTGAAAAGGGATATGAATTGGCCACAATAAAACCTCAGAAAGGATTTCCCAAACAGCAGTAATGATGCTGGGATTAAATATTCTTAAGGCAGAGGTTGATAGACTCGTGATTGCCAAGGGGATGAAAGATTATCAAGGAATGTAGCATTGAAAAATCAGATAAAAAGGCTGAGTGTCCTACTCTTGTACTTTGGTATATTCATATTGCCGCTGTGTTCATAAATCCCCCAACAATGCTATTACACTTTTCTACCAGGGTCATTCAGCCCAGTTTTCACAGAGATGCTCAGTGCAGCATCCACTTAGGAACATTCCTGGAGCTAAGAGGAGTCAGGACAAGACAGGAGAAAGTGAGGATTGCAGATGCTGGAGACCAGAGTTGAAAAGTGTGGTGCTGGAAAAGCGCAGCAGGCCAGGCAGCATCCGAGGAGCAGGAGAATCGACATTTTGGGCATAAGTTTATGCCCGAAACGTCGATTCTCCTGCTCCTCAGATCCTGCCTGGCCTGCTGCGCTTTTCCAGCACCACACTTTTCAACTCAGGGCAAGACAAAACAAGCCCCTTGTTACAGAACTAGTTGTTGTATGGTAAGTTTAAACACCCACTTTGAATGGGTGAGTCGTTAAGTGGGTACAGTGTTGGTGAATGAGGTAGTTGGTGAGATGTGTAAATTGGTTGGGGTTAGGATTACTATAGGTTGGTAGCAGTTGGGGTAGTCCAGTCGAATCCGGTCAGGGTGTTAGGTCAGGTCAGGAGGATAGTCAGACTGGGTGGTCAGCAGTAAAAATGAGTCAGGGGTGGTCAGTTTTATAGTTATAGATTTTAGACAGGGGTTAAATCCATCTAATATTTCCTGGGTAACTACCTAGGTAAGTACAGTGGAACTGTCTAAACTTTCCAACTATAGATCACGCTTAGAAATTGTCAAGGAGAATCCTGGGGACTAAGGGAGCTGTTTATCAGAAGTTGGAACTTCCTGGGCAATTCCCATGCATTCAACACATCAGGAATTTCAGAGGATTGCATTGCGTATTTTCAGTTGTATTTCGAGTGTCCAATAATCTGGAGTGTGGAAGCTTTGGCCCGGTGCAATTTCCAATTTTCTACTGTAGCAAACAAACTAAAACCAGTATTAACTAAACATTATATAGTGGGCTAAACAATAAACTAGAGAAAAGGTATTCCCAATTAACTCCTTAACATAACTGAAAACCTAGGCAGTGTTTATTGATTATGTCGCATTCTCTGCAGAATTGTAGTCTTGTGATTAAAGTACAGCATTAACAAGCTCTCATCTCCCTGCTTCACCAAGGTGAATCTTCCAATTGCCTTTTCAACAAAGTCCCCTATACTCAGCCCTCTGAACTTAGTCAAGTGGATTTTCAATTGCGACACCCTCTGGTCTTTAACTCTTCACAATCCTAGCTTTCTCAAACACAGTTTCTGTTCTCACCAGCCTCTGTTTTAGGGTTAACTACAAAACAATTTATTTCTTCTACCTGCATGTCATCACCAACGCATGTCTTTTATCTAAAAACTCTTGGTTTGACTTGTCTGCAAGCAACAATTTCAACTGTCGTCTCTTTTTTTGTTTAGGTTAAGAAATGTAGCAGTTTTGTTTTGATAAGCTTCCTTTCCCATGGCCCCTGCATTATAGGGGCTTGACTCTGTGCAGCTTTCATACGAGGCCACATGACACTTTCCATTGTTCAATTTTACCATGAATTAAAAGAGGTCATTTAAAACATAACTGTCTGAGAACATACAGCAGTATTAACACTTTGTAATTAAGACTTTTTTTCCTAATTGCTTGCTTTTTAATTTCTGTGATTTATGTGCAAAGTTATGCAGACTTCTCTGAATGTCAACATTTCCCGTTGTTTCACTGATACAAAATTTTCTATTTTTCCATTTCTCTTATGCAAAGTGGATTTATTTTACATTTTTCCACATTATATTTTACCTGCTACATTCTTGCATACTCACTTAGCCTGTACAAATACCTTTTCAGCCTCTTTGGGTCTTCCTTACAGATTACTGTCATATCAAACTTTACATCATCAGCGAACTTAGATAACACTCAATTCTCTCAATTAAATCATTCAATTACTAAGGTGAGGTCCACGAATTAATGTTTGTGACACCCCATCACAGCCACACCCTGATCACTCAAAAGCCTTCCCTTTAATTCAACTTATGCCTGTTAAGTAGTCCTCAATCCACACTAATTTATAGCTTCCAGCCTCACAAACATTTTGGTGCATAGTCAGAATTGGAAAGAAATCTACCTCAGAAGCAGCCTTTCACCAGAAACCACTTGGTCAGAAGATGTTGAAAGCTCTCTCTGGGAAATTAACTTAAGTTTAGGATTGTCAGTTTGGCTTCTAAAGTTACACACGTGTGTACAGAACTACAGCATACATTAATATACAGATACCTGTTCTTTGCAAACAGAAAAAAATAGTACACACTCCGTGTCTATTTTTAACTCAACAAAATAGGTGACAGCTATCCTCTGGCTAATTTCTCAGGCCAGTGGTTTGACGAGTAAGAGTCAAACTGCCTGGTTTGAAATGTAAACAAGGCTTGGCAGTCAACTGTCAGCTATTAAATCATATATTCTGTATGATAACACACCACCAATCAGAGTCCATTTTCCTCTCATACGACATAAATTTTGGTCATCCCTTACCTTAGTATTCTTACTAATTGAATTCTGATGGATTCAAGTCCAAAGACTGCAACAAAATGTACTTTATTTTCAGCAATACTTAACTTATATTTATTAATTGAAGGAGAAGTTGGAGAAGGTGAAGATGTGGTGGACTCAACACTTTTGCTCAAATGGGCTCAAATGAGCTTCTTGATCCATCTTTATCTTATTATCTTCCAGATACAGATTCATGTACTCAGCATTTTTAGCACTTTCTTCAGTGATGCTTAGAACAAGAAATTCTGTGATAGAGATGAGTCTTTAAAAGTTTTTTGATGGGATGTGTGTCTACTGACAGTGAGTAGATTATTGCTGTTTAAGTACTGCCTGATAGCACTATCAATGACACCTTCCATCGGCTTGCTGGTGATCAAGAAAAGGCTGTTGGGGTTGGATTTGTCCAAAACTTTTTCTGAATAGAATATCCCTGGGCAATTTACACATTGCCAGATGGATGGAGGTATTGTAACCATTGGAATAGCCTATGTGTGCAGTTAGTTCTGGTGCATAATTTTTCAACACTATTGCTGTGAAGTGAATGAACTGACTGAAAACTGTGATGCTGGTGATGACTCAATTTTTTGGCTGATCAAACGGTTGAAGTAAGAGTATATGTTTCGCTTTGTCTTAATATTAATTTGCTATGTAGTCCATAACAAAATATGTTGGACTAACACCAGAATGACACACATCTATATTACATATAAGCTAAAAAGGAAGACTCCACTGGATGCAACACAACACCTTTGTGTAGAAATAACTTAGAATGCGTTTATGTGCACTGCAAGTGGATGTGAAAATTCTGCAATCTTCAGTGTATCTAAAGTGCGATTATCAGCAAATGTTCCAGACACTGTCTTGGACTCTCAAGTGCAATAATTCAAAAACAAAGTGGAAAGGAACTCATTTTCACTTCCCATTGTATAAAAGGAGTCACTGATTGATGGTTACAAGTGTTTATCTCTCCCTTAGTGGTTTGACTTCATGGTGCTTGATTGAACATTGTAGCTCTGTGATGACTTTTTGTCCTCTATTTCTATTTGCAGCCTCAGTTGTAAATGGGATTTTTCAGATACCACTTATTCATTTTTCTTTGATTTCTTTTTGTTGTGATGTTAATCAATGGGCTGAATTTTAACTTTCAGACTCAACTTGCAGTAGTACAAGATGGTAGCACACTGGGAATTGAAAAGTTTCCGAAACTTATTTGTCATTGACTTTTTAACTAAGACATTGCATTTGGCAGTTGGTTTGCAGGTTTTCTGACCAGTTAATGTGGATAGCCATGATGACAACCAGATGCAATCTTTATTAATGCCACTATCTAAAGAAAACTGGAGTTGTAAGTAGACAGGGTGCGAAGAAGGCACTAGGCACACTTGAATTCATTGGTTAGTGCGTTGAGTATAGGAGTTGGGAAGTCACGTTGTGGCTATATAGGACATTGGTGAAGCCTTTTTTTACAATACTGTGTTCAATTCTGGTCTCCCTGGTATGGGAAAAATGCTTTTAAACTTGAAAGGGTTCAGAAAAAAATTTACATGGGTATTCCCAGGATTGGATTGTTTGCGCAAAGTGGTAGACGTGATCTATATGGACTTCAGTAAGGCATTCGACAAGGTTCCCCATGGGAGACTGGTTAGCAAGGTTAGATTTCATGGAATACAGGGAGAACTAGCCATTTGGATACAGAACTGGCTCAAAGGTAAAAGACAGAGGGTGGTGGTGGAGGGTTGTTTTTCAGACTGGAGGCCTGTGACTAGTGGAGTGCCACAAGGATCGGTGCTGGGTCCTCTACTTTTCATCATTTATATAAATGATTTGGATGTGAGCATAAGAGGTATAGTTAGTAAGTTTGCAGATGACACCAAAATTGGAGGTGTAGTGGACAGTGAAAAAGGTTATCTTGGATTACAATGGGATCTTGATCAGATGGGCCAATGAGCTGAGGATCGGCAGATGGAGTTTAATTCAGATAAATGCGAGGTGCTGCATTTTGGGAAAGCAAATTTTAGCAGGACGTACACTTAATGGTAAGGTCTTGCTGAACAAAGAGACCTTGGAGTGCAGGTTCATAGCTCCTTGAAAGTAGAGTCGCAGGTAGGTAGGATACTGAAGAAGGCGTTTGGTATGCTTTCCTTTATTGGTCAGAGTATTAAGTATAGGCGTTGGGAGGTTGTGTTGCTGTTGTACAGGACATTGGTTAGGCCACTTTTGGAATATTGCGTGCAATTCTGGTCTCCTTCCTATCGGAAGGATGTTGTGAAACTTGAAAGGGTTCAGAAAAGATTTACAAGGATGTTGCCAGGGTTGGAGGATTTGAGCTATAGAAAGATGTTGAATAGGCTGGGGCTGCTTTCCCTGCAGCATCGGAGGCTGAGGGGGTGACTTTATAGAGGTTTATAAAATCATGAGGGGCTTGGATAGGATAAATAGGCAAAGGCTTTTTCCTGGGGTGGGAGAGTCCAGAACTAGAGGACATAGGTTTAACGTGAGAGGGGAAAGATATAAAAAAGACCTAAGGGGCAACTCTTTCACACAGAGGGTGGTGTGTATGTGGAATGAGCTGCCAGAGGAAGTTGTGGAGGCAAGTACAATTGCAACATTTAAAAGGTATCTGGATAGGTATATGAATAGGAAGGGTTTAGAGGGATATGGGCCGAATGCTGGCAGGTGGGACTAGATTGGGTTGGGATACCTGGTCGGCATGGAAGAGTTGGACTGAAGGGTCTGTTTCTGTGCTGTACATCTCTATGATTCTGAGTGCTGATCAGAGGTAAAAATAATATCCAAGACAAGAGCAAAGCTGGAAAAGCACACTTGCAGAACGAATCCGCTGAGCAAATGCCTTTCATGTCGACAAGGAAACTAATCCTATTTCTTAATATTTTCAACCGGTCAACTTTACAAAGCCATCAGGCTCCGTTGTGCTGTCACCATTTTGAGCCAGATAACTTGCAGCCTATTCACTTCGAATTCTTGGTTAAAATTGCAGCGATTGACCATTTCATTGTATTTAAATGTCAGGCCCACTTGTTCTAGGGGATTTTTCCTTGCTCAGAAGAATGTACTCAGGCTAACAGCGGAAATTGGTGGGTTCCTGCTGCCTTCCTGACGCACTGGCAGTTTGTGGTCTCTTAACCTGCTGCCTGCACAGAAACCCACCCACTTAGTCAAGTTAAAATTCCCCACTGGGTTTCTGCACTCATAATGTAAGGCAATTGCTGATACGGCTGATTCAATTGTAACATGCAAGACCTGAGTCTATGCAGAACTTAATTTGTTCCTTTCTTACTCATGATTCAGCATTTTTCAGCTGATGCATTTTTTCGATGACATGCACGCATAATAATGAAAATGTCAAAGTAAGTTGGTTTTCGACAGACAGTATCTTAAACAACATTTTAGATGACAACATTTGTCAAATATTTAGCAATCACAGGATTTACCACTACTATCCATATAACGACATTAATGTACACAGAAATCCTTCACCAACGAATGTGTAAAGACCACTCAGACTGACATTTTCCCCAATGTAAATGATTTGGATGTGAGCATAAGAGGTATAGTTAGTAAGTTTGCAGATGACACCAAAATTGGAGGTGTAGTGGACAGCGAAAGAGGTTATCTCTTTTTGTCCATTTTTGGATCAATGCTGTGATGAGGCCAAGAGCTGAGTGAGTCTAGAAGAATACAAAGTGTGCATCAGTGATCATATTATTGTTGAATAAGGTACATTTAACACCACCCTCTGTGCACTTCAAAACAAAATCAACTGCATGTCCCTAATGGTTCTCCCGCTGTAACTTCCAAGAACTGGATCATGGACTTCTATTGGATTGGTTCACATTTATTGACAAACTGTAGATAGAGATTTGACATTGCCTTCTCCGGGATGACCGACCAGTAGAATCTCCCACTCACCATCAGGCATATTTAGATACTGATAATCAACCTGTTTGGCCACAATACCACTGAGATGCTATGACTGTCTCATAAAGCCTCTACAGTTGTAATGCACTGGTTGAAAGTATTTTAGGACATTGTAAGACATGGTACCACAAATATGCAGAGAGATGAGAGTGATACGCACTGAGCCATGACTGACATCTGAAATGTAATGTATGTTTGATTTATAGTAAAAGAACAAATTAAGAATAGTAATGTCATCATTTAGGACATTAACAAATTATCAGTGCTTGACTATTGACAGCACAACTATTGGGAATATCTGTCGGCTCTTGTACATGTTTGACATCACGGCGTGATTTCGGGAGTTGTTAATGTTTTGTAGGATTATACTAAATCTTAATCTTTTCAAAGTAAAGGTAAGTCTTGAAATGTGGTGACACTTTTACAGCTTCAAGATATTCAAAAGCATTTTGTAGCACCGAAGTACTCTTGAAAAAAATTGGTGTTGTGATGTTAGAGGTCCTCTCATCCTTCTAAACACCAGCCAGTAACGATCTAAGCTGCTCAATTTCTCCTCAAAAGACATTCCTTTCATCTCTGAAATTAATCTAGTGCATCTTCTCTGAACTGCCTCCAATGCATTCACTCACTCACTGGTCTACTCAACCATTGGTTTACCCCCTCCAGGAACTACACTTGCTCACCCATTGTGTGACACTTAGTATCTTGGACCCACAATAACTCAAACTGTCAAATTGCATGGAAACTCATATCTCTTCTACATTATGTAAAACAGTTAATTAATTGACAGTTTCCATTATTTATCTCCCCATTACTGCTTTAAATTTGTATACTTTGTTGAACACTATAGATGAATGACTGCCATTTCGTTGTCTATTTCTATTTGTGGGATCTGTTATGGATGGGATTATTCAGGTGCTAGTTTCTCATTTTACTTGCTGGTATTGCTGATAAATTGTACCCTTTCTATATTCATTCTCCAGATGTAAGCAACAGTGGCTGGTTCAGCATTTATTCCACATTATAAATTGCCCCAGAGAAGCAGTTATTGAGCTGCCTTCTTGATCCATTCCAATCCTTGTGCTGTAGCTATACCAGCATTGCTGTTTGGGAGGGTGTTCCATGCTTTTGACCCAGCGAATATGAAGCAACAGCAATATAATTCCAAGTCGAGATGTTGCATGGCTTAGATGGGAAATTGCAGGTGGTGGTGTTCCCAAGTATCTACTGCCCTTGTCCTTCTAAGGGGTAATGGGTTGCGGGTTTGGAAGGAGCTGTTGAATTGATTTTCTCTTGCTGGAGATGGTCACTGCTTGACATTATCAGCTTGCCACTTACCAGATCTGTGTATTCGCCAGGTTTTGCTGCATTTGGACATAGACTGCATCAGCACCTGAGGAGTTGTAGACGGTTCAATCATCAGAAAACATCTCTACTTTTGAACGGTTGGAAGGAATGTCATTGATGAAGTATCTGTAGATGGTTGAATCCAGGACACTATCCTGAGAAACTCCTGAAGGAATTTCCTGTGGCTGAGATGATTGACCTCTAACAATAAGAGCCACCTTCTTTTGAGGTAAATATGATTCTAACCAGAGGATAGTTTGTCCTGACACCCCCTTGATTCCAGTTTTGCTTGAGTTTGTTGATCTCAGTCAGATGTTACCTTAATGTCAAGGGTAGTCACTTACACTTGAGTTCAACTCTTTTTGTCCATTTTTGGATCAATGCTGTGATGAGGCCAAGAGCTGAGTGAGCCTAGAAGAATACAAAGTGTACATCAGTGATCATATTATTGTTGAATAAGGTACATTTAACAGCACTGTTGGCAACAGCTTTCATTATTTTGCTGATGTTGAGAGTAAACAGACTCCCTTGACGTTACAGCCCTTTTCACATCAATTACCATCAACCTTGCCAGAGAACCACTGGCATCACTACTGGGAAAACCAGGACCACAAACACCAGACAGCACCGCTTTCATCAGCAAAGAGAAACATCCTCAAGCTAGTGGACCTGCACCTCACAATAATAAAACTTACACACAAGTCAATGGAGAACCTATGGGATCACCAATATCATGGCTCATAGTGGAAGCAGTGATTTGAACAAGGTGCCCTCCCATCTATTCAACCTAAACTTTGGGTCCGCTATGTAGATGGCACCTTTGTCATCCCAAAATGGAACAAATTAGAGGAAACATGCAACACCATCCACAATATCCTGATCGGCATGAAATTCACAAAAGTGGAGGAGAATGACAACAGACTCCCATTCCTAGATGTGACAGTTGAACGTACAGTTAATGGAATGCTTTAAACCAGTGTCTACAGAAAAACAACAAACACAGACCAAATACTTAACTTAAAAAGCAATCATCCCAACACCCACAAACGGAGCTGTATCAAGACTTATTTCAATGATCTACATCACACTGCAGCACCCAAGAACTACAAAAACAGAAGAAAAATATCTATACAACGTTTTCAAGAAAAATGGATACCCAATAAACACAATCAGCTGATTCCTTAGAAACAAACCCAAACAAGCAGACACAATGCAGCCAAAAACTATAGCCGCATTACCTTACATTAAAGACATCTCAGAAATGACTTCCAGACTACTCAGACCCCTTGGCATCATGGTAGCCCACAAACCTACCAAAACATTTAAACAGTGACTAATGAACCTAAAGGGTCCATTAGATGCTACTAGCAAACTAACATAATTTACAAGTTACCATGCAAGAACTGTAACAAACACCACATTGGATAAATCAGCAGGAAACTTACCACCAGGATACATGAATACCAACTGGCCACCAAAAGACATGACCCACTATCACTAGTTTCTATACATACAGACAAAGAAGGACACCACTTTGACTGGGACAACACACACACATCCTAGGACAGGTGAAACAAAGACATGCATAAGAATTCTTAGAGGCCTGGCATTCTAACCAGAACTCCATCAATAAACACATCGATTTAGATCATATGTACTTGAAAAGAAAGAATTGGAAATGACGTCACACACTTTAAGAAACCAAGACCTATAAATAGAGAGGTGGAACATAGCACCAGTGCTTCACTGGAGACTCTTACTGATGACATTACATAGAATGGTAACAAAATGTCTGAAAACAAACCTTCCAGCTCAGCGAGCTAACTTACATAAGTTGACAGACTTATTTGGATTTGTTCTGCTATTTGAGCAGAGGCCACAACTTGGAAATGGTCCATGTTTCTGGGTAGATGCCAGTGTTGTAGCTATAATGAAACAGTTTGACTAGTGTTGTGGCTAGATCTGGAGCACAGATCTTCCATACAATTGCCTGTAGCCTTTGCAGCATCAAGTCCCTCCATTCTTCATGATGTGGAAGTGCTGGTGTTGGCAAAGTCAGAAGTCAAATGACACCAGGTTATAGTCCACCATGTTTATTTGAAATCATAAGCATTTGGAGCGCAACTCCTTTGTCAGCTGAAGCGATAAAGGAGCAGTGCTCTGAAAATTTGTGATTTCAAATAAACCTGTTGGACTATTACTTGGTGTTGTGTGACTTCTGACTTCATTCTTAATACAATGTGGAGCGAGTCCAATTAGCTGAAAGCTGGCATCTGTGATACTGGGGACCTCAGAAGGAATTCAAGACGGATTGTCCAATTAGCATTCCTGGCTGAAGATGTTTGCAGTCTTCAATCTTACCTTCTGCACTGATGTACTGGTCTCCCCAATTATTGAAGATGGGGACATTTGAGGAATCTCATTTTCCAGTAGGTAATTTAATAGTCCATCATCATTTACAACAGGATGTGGCAGGTCTGCAGAGCTGTCAGTTTTTAGATTCCTTAGCACTGTCTATCGTACATACCTCCATTGTTAGGTATCAAGCTGTTTTCTGGCTACACCAGGTTGACACCTTATGTTTGGGTATGCTGACAAACCCTCCTTGACTTTGAGTTGAACCAGGTGATCCCTGACTTGGTGATAAGAGTAGTGTAGGGGAATCGACTGGGCCCACATGGTTACAGATTGTCATTGAATCTAAATCTGTTGATTGCTTACAGGATTTGATGATGCTCCAGTTTTGAATTGTTAGATCTGTTGAAATCTATCATATTCAGCACAGTATATGTAACCAACAAGTTGGACAGTATTCTTAATGTGAAGAGGGATCTTTGTCTCCACAAGGATTGTGCAGTGATCATCCTTACTGATACTGTTATAGACTGATACACTGGTGACAGCTAGATTGATGGTGATCAGGTAAAGTATGTTTTTCCCTCCCATTGGTTCTCTCATCATGTGTCCCACTCCCAGTCCAAACATTGCAGCTGTGTCCTTTAGTACTCAGCCATCTTGGTCAATAGTGGTGCTACTGAGTCACTCTTGATGACAGACATTGATATCCTCCACCTAAAGTACATTCTGTGTCCTTGCCACTCATAACTGCGTGCTCCAAGTTATTTTCAACATGGATTATTGATTCACCTCCTGGGGGGCATTACGGTAGATGGTAATCAATAGGACGTTTCCATGTCCATGTTTGATCTGATGTAATGTAATCAGTGGGACAAACATATCCAGAGATAGCGTGGAATTTACCAGGGAACATTATCTATCCATTATGAGTTAGTGAGAACGATGATGTCAGGCTGACTAGTTGAAGGCCAAACATTCCCAATTTTAGCACAAGTCCTGAGATGTTTGTAGAGAGGACTTTGCAGGGTTAACAGGGCTGTGTGCCATTGTCATTTCTAGCGCTTTGGTCAATGCCACACAGTCTGTGTGGTTTCACTCCATTTATCAGATTGTGCAGTGATTTTAATACAAATGAGATGCTTACATTTGAGTCAGCATTTAAGATTTAGCCACATTCTTTGAATCTGGAGTCACAGGAAGGCTTGCTCAAATGAGGTTGCCAGTTCTTTATTACCTAAAAGACATTAGCATCCAGCACATTTGTTTGTGAGGAACTTGATATTCCAGTGTCCAATAAAAAAAAATGTGATTTGACTTTAAGCAGACAGTACCTTAAAGAATGAGTTCTGGTAACTATAATCAGAAGTTATTATGTCCGGTTCCCCAGTTTGCTAAGGTTTGAGATGGGTTATCCCCACTTTGATTAAACTTTCAGATAAAGGGGAATACTTTGGTACCTCTTTGTTATTCGCCTGCACCCTTGATTGTTCACAACAGCATGAATTTAAAAAATAACCCTTCCCCATCTGGATACCTTTTTCCCAAATCAAATTTATTTGTTTTAAAAGGTGCCAATTTCACCAGGTTTTCTTGAGTTACCCAAATAATCTTTACCAGTTACTAAATTTGTGAAAAAGAAATAACGCAACATACATACACAGAAATTAGGAATAAGATTTGAATCCAAAAAACGTAGAAGTTGAAAAAGACATACAGATCAGTGTCGGAGTCATTTGTGAAAAAGTTGATAGTAAAAGTACAGCTCTAATAGTGGATGTTACCAGTGACATGGACATTGTTAACTGACAAGGTAAAAACAATGACTGCAGATGCTGGAAACCAGATTCTGGATTAGTGGTGCTGGAAGAGCACAGCAGTTCAGGCAGCATCCAAGGAGCAGCGAAATCAACGTTTCGGGCAAAAGCCCTTCATCAGGAATGGGGATGTCAATTGTTAATTGACAGTTAATTGTGAGTTTCTTGACAATTGCATGTTGATTGAAATTATTTTGTCCTGGCTCCTTCCACCAATGTTTGGCTGGCAGTAATCAGATGGAGATCTGATTTGTAACTCTTCTTTATCTGCAGTGCAGGGGTGTTTATTGGTTGGTCCAAGCTGTTATCTGCACAGCACATATATTCACGTCATTGCACATCAAACATTAACACATACAGATCAGAGTTAGAGCTCACTTCTTTAAACTCATTTTTGCTGTGTATCCCTGAAATGGTAGACACAAACTTCTGCAGTGTATGGTTACTTGTTGAGAAGGTTATAGGTAACCAGTCTCTTGTTATCTCTTCCTTTTTCATCTTTCTGTTTGAAGTTTCTCTGATTCTATACAAGTGTGACATAGCCACTGAACTTGCACCTGCTGTTAACCTTTGGCTGCATCTCTTTTTTATATTAAAAAAATCATATGCTGCAATTAAAAGTTCAGTATGTCTATCGGTAACTGAGGTTAAGACCCTACGTTATGACAGAATTACACATGACTGATTCTTATGGAATGAAGTTATCCAATCCATCAAGAAAGCATTAACAAAACCATGCAAAGATCTAAGACTAACATTATTCCCAAGCCTGTTCTTATATAATTTAGTACTGGAATGATCCCATTAACAGATAGGACAGGATATTGACAGATATCAGTTCTGGCATATTGACAACAACAGCAAGTTGTATGCATGTAGTTCCTCTAATGCGGTAATATGTTGTGACTGTTTTATAGCTTTACATGAATATTTTCACACAAAATATGACACTTTGCCACATAAAGAGATATTGGGTGAGGTGAGTCAAATTTTGGGACAAGAGGCAGGTTTAAAGAAGGAAAGGAAAGAGATGTCAGGTGGTGAGAGATTTAGGGAGGAGGGAATTCTAGAATTGAAGACATGATGACTAACGGTCTAGCAATTAAAATCAGAAAAGTGGAAGAATTGAGAAAGATGGGTAGGCTTTCTATACATTTGATAGGTTAATCACAAGTAATTTGGTCCATTTTATGATAAAATTGACAGGTTATGGAGTTATAGGCCTTGGAAACAGATCCTTCCGTCCAACTCATCCCGCACCGACCAGCCAACTTAAACTGATCTAGTTCCATTAAGTATTCCTTTTTTTTGGATGCAACATTTGCCTAATTCAAGCTGAAAAAAAAAGACAATGATTTGGATAACAATGGCACCTTTCATAAGCTCAATGTCCCAAAACAATCAGTGCTATAACACTTTTGCAATGCAGTTATTGTTGTAACATAAAGAATAGAACAGTCAATATACACACACATTGCTTCAACAATTATCAATTAAATGAATGGTCAGATCATGTGTTTTAGGGATTAGTTGAGAAATAAATGTTGATCAAGATACATTTAGCGAATCAAATGATATAATGACACTTAGTGTTAGTCTTATTTTCTACTGTTATATAAATTGAATATATTTTACATATACATACTTGTTTTCATAACATCGGAGTGTTTCTATAATATTTTGGTGCAATGGCTTCTAATGTGTAATAATAAAGAATGCATTTTTTTTCAATTATTTTTGTTTACTTCAGTGATTATAAGAACTTTAACCTTGCCAATCATTAACCAGTGTAAAATTTATATCCAATCCAGAGGTAAATAGAACCATTTCCCACAGAAAGAATTCCATTTGTTAATAAACTAATTCTGCAGAAGCAAACAGGTCCATACTTTCTCTGAACACTCCCATTAATACTAATTTTTCCTTCCATCAAAGCATCTGAAATACAAAGCACATTATAAACCACCATTAATAACTGAACTGCCCAGGTTCAAACTATCAAATTGTTTACTTGTATTGTTAGACAAGAAATGACATACTTTCCTTCAAGGAGCCTGACTCCTGTTAGCAGTATTCAAGGAAGAGTCCCCTTCATAATATTCAATGATATCCCTATTCTAGAAGGATTTTGAGGAAACATTTCACACCTGTACATTGTTACTGTTTTACTACCCTCTTGTTTGTTAGTTAGTGCATTATTTTCCAAAGACTCTTTAGGTGTCCCTATTGTTACCACTAATTTACTGTTCGGTTTTCAACAACTTGCTTTGGCTTGATAGATCGTAATTTGGTTATCCTTGATTTTGATGAGATGATCTTTTCCTGAAATATAAACACACAATGGTACAGATTTGGTTCTGATAATAAAACACAATATTATTAATAAATCAGAATAAAGATAAAATAAAATTTGCCAAACTATTTATATATACTAGCAGTTCCTGGGTTGGGAACAGGTTCTATTTTGAAGTCTGTTTGCAAGTCTATTTGTACACAAGTCGGAATACAATGCTAGGCAATATAAAGGAGACTTTTGTGAATACAGGAAATGTTCATATGTTTGGTCTTTGAAATTACACTAATGTATGAGATGGCATTCGTAGCTATAAGGTTTTGTACGTTGGATGTTCGCAAACTGGGAACCAGTACTCATACATCATATCAATGAGGCTTAAATTTAACTGTGGTTTCAATGAGAATCCAACAGTCTCTTTCTGGGAGTCTTCATATAACTGAACTTAGACTTTCTCAGCTTCAACTAACCTCTTCAGGGTTTAAAACAAATACTTTGTTTGGAATGTCAAAACTAAATTCCTTATATTGAGATAACTGCTAACAGCTTTAAACTCTCTCTCTTTGGTCAGGACCAACTGTTTATACATCCAGCTGCAGCTGAGACTTAGAGTCATAGAGTCACAGAGTCATATAGCATGGAAACAGACCCTTGAGTCCAACTTGTCCACACTCACCATGTTCCCAAACTAAACTAGTTCCACTTGCCTGCATTTGGCCCATATCCCTCCAAACTTTTCCTATTCATGTACCTGTCCAAATGTCTTTTAAACATTATAATTGTACTTGCATCCATCACTTTCACTTGCTGTTCATTCTACACACAAATCACTCTATTTCAAAAAGTTGTCTCTCATATCATAAGACCATAAGACCATAAGACATAGGAGTGGAAGTAAGGCCATTCGGCCCATCGAGTCCACTCCGCCATTCAATCATGGCTGATGCGCATTTCAGCTCCACTTGCCAGCGTTCTCCCCGCATTTCAGCTCCACTTGCCAGCGTTCTCCCCGTAGCCCTTAATTCCTCTAGACAACAAGAACCTATCAATCTCGGCCTTGAAGACATTTAGCGTCCCGGCTTCCACTGCACTCCGTGGCAATGAATTCCACAGGCCCACCACTCTCTGGCTGAAGAAATGTCTCCGCATTTCCGTTCTGAAATGACCCCCTCTAATTCTAAGGCTGTGTCCACGGGTCCTAGTCTCCTCGCCTAACAGAAACAATTTTCTAGCATCCACCTTTTCAAAGCCATGTATTATTTTGTACGTCTCTATTAGATCTCCCCTTAATCTTCTAAACTCCAACGAATACAATCCCAGTATCCTCAGCCGTTCCTCATATGCTAGACCTGTCATTCCAGGGATCATCCGTGAGAATCTCCGCTGGACACGTTCCAGTGCCAGTATGTCCTTCCTGAGGTGTGGGGACCAAAACTGGACACAGTACTCCAAATGGGGCCTAACCAGAGCTTTATAAAGTCTTAGTAGTACATCTCTGCTTTTATATTCCAACCCTCTTGAGATAAGAGACAACATTGCATTCGCTTTCTTAATCACAGACTCAACCTGCATGTTTACCTTTAGAGAATCCTCGACTAGCACTCCCAGATCCCTTTGTGCTTTGGCCTTATTAAGTTTCTCACCATTTAGAAAGTAGTCCATTCCTATATTCTTTTTGCCAAAGTGCAAGACCTCGCACTTGCTCACGTTAAATTCCATCAGCCATTTCCTGGACCACTCTCCCAACCTGTCTAGATCCTTCTGTAGCCTCCCCACTTCCTCAGTACTACCTGCCTGTCTACCTAACTTTGTATCATCGGCAAACTTCGCTAGAATGCCCCCGGTTCCCTCATCCAAATCATTAATATATAATGCGAACAGCTGTGGCCCCAGCACCGAACCCTGCGGGACACCGCTCGTCACCGGCTGCCATTCTGAAAAAGAACCTTTTATCCCAACTCTCTGCCTTCTGTTAGATAGCCAATCCTCAATCCATCCCAGCAGCTCACCTCGAACACCATGGGCCCTCACCTTGCTCAGCAGTCTCCCGTGTGGCACCTTATCAAAGGCCTTTTGAAAGTCCAGATAGACCACATCCACTGGGTTCCCCTGGTCTAACCTACTTGTTACCTTTTTAAAATATTTTCTCCTCTAACTTTACAAATATTTTCCCTACAACTCTTCCACCCCAGGAAAAAACCTCCTTGCTTTTCACCTTATCTACGCCCCTCATGATTTTATAAACCTCCATAAAAGGTCATCTTGCAACCTCCTCTGCTCCGGTGAAAGAAAGTCCTAATCTATAGACTCAAATTCTCCACTTCTAGCAACATTCTGGTAAATCTTTTCTCAACCCTCTCCAATTTAATAATATCTTTCCAATAGCAGTGTGCCCAGAACTGCATACAGTACTCCAGAAGAGGCCTCACCAATGTTATGTAATAACCTCAACGTGATGTCCCAACCCTTATACTCAAAGGTCTGAACAATGAAGGCAAGTATGCTAAATGCCTTCTTAACCACCTTGTCTAGCTCAGCCACACATTTCACATAACTATGGACCTGAACCCCTAGGTCTCTCTGTTCTACAACACTTCCCAGGGCCCTACCATTAACTGTACAGGTCCTGCTCTTGTTTGTTTTACCAAAATGCAATACTTTGCATTTATCCAAATTAAACTATCTACTATTCTTCAGCTCATTGACTCAATTGATCAAGAGCTCTTTGTAATCTTAGATAATCATCTTCACTGTTCACAATGTCAAGAATTTTGGTGTCGTCCACAAACTTACTAACCATGCCTTCTATATTCTTATCTAAATCATTTATATAAATGACAAATAAAAGTGGACCTAGTATAAATCCCTGTGGAACACTGCTGGTTACCGGCCTCCAGTCCAAAACAACAGCTCCCCACCACCACCCTCTGTCTCCTACCATCAAGCCAATTTTGTATCCAGTTGACAAGCTCATCCTGAATCCCATATAATCTAACTTTACTAATTAGTCTACCATCTCGGACCTTGTCAAAGGCTTCACTAAAGTTCTGTAAACAACATCTATCGCTCTACCCTCATCAATCCTGAAAAAAGCTCAATCAGGTTTGTGAGACACAAAAGAACAAAGAAGAACTAAAGAGAAGTTCAGCACAGGAACAAGCCCTTCGGCCTTCCAAGCTTATGCTGATAATCATGAACTAACTAAACTAAACTAAAAAACATACCTTCTGTTCCCATTCGGTCCGTTTCCCTTTATTCCCTTCCTACTCATCCAGACGTCTCAATGTGCCTGCTTCCATCACCTCTTCTAGCAGTGCATTCCAGGCTGCTACCACTCTCTGTGTGAAAAACTAACCTTACGCATCTTCCTTAAATTGTTCCCCCCTCACTTTGAACCGGTGTCTCCTTGTAATTGAAGTTTCAGTCCTAGGGAAAAGCTCTGACTATCCACCCTATCTATGTCTCTCATAATCACCATCAGGTCTCCTCCCAGCCATTGTCTTTCCAGTGAAAACAATCCTAGGCTTTTTAACATTTCCTCAAAGCCAAGGCCCTCGAGACCAGGTAAAATCTTGATGAATCTTCTCTGCATTCTCTCCAAAGCTTCCAAGTCCTCTGGTAATGTGGCAACCAAACTGCACCCAGTACTCCAAATGCAGCCTGACAAGGGTTTTATATAGCTGCAACATAGTTTGCCAACTCTTGCACTCCATGACCCAGCCAATGAAGGCAAGCATGCCATGTGCTTTCTCAATCACCTTGGCCACCTATGTCACCATTTTTAGGGAACTGTAGAACTACACACCCAGATCTGTCTGTATACTAAAGTTTCTGCCATTTACAGTATAATTCTCACCTAAATTTTATCCTCCAAAAATGACTTGCATTTGTCTGGATTGAACTCCATCTGCCATTTCTGTTCTCAATCTATCTATCTATCTATCTATATCCTGTTGTGTCCTTTCACAATCATCAGCACTATCAACAACTCCACCATGCTGATTATCGCTAATCCATTGTTTTTGCCTTTCCAAACGCATGTAAACCCTATCTTTCAGAATTGCCTCCAACAACCTTCTGCAAAGCCTGCCAAACTGAAATGCAAAAACCACCTTTCCAGGTATGGGTGTTTCCCTGAAGCCCCAAAACAATCCAAGAATCTCCTATCTGAATATTTAATGCACTAAATTGCATTTTTTGTTCTCTCATAAACAGCCTCAATGAAAACAAAACCCTATTACCCTCCAGGAAGTCTATCTCTAAAGCAATATTTTAAAATAAATCACTATGGCTACAGTAACATCTACAAATGAATAACTAAACCCTGCAGACACAGGCCAACACTCTCATGGCACTAGTTCAATTCCAAACACTAAAATAAGTGATATAAAATTATATTGAAATCAGATGCCCTACAACATACTTTATATCACTTTTGTTCTCTATACTGTCATTTCTATTGACTGAAACAACTTTTCCTAAATCCTGTAACATAAGCTTTTTCTTAGTCACTTCATATTGTTTAATTTATTTCTCTCCTTGAAATTCTTTTCACTGATTTCTTACCTCCCTTGCTAACTTCTCAAACTGGAGCTCAAGTGCAAGTCATTTCTCTTTGACTTCAAGTTTTTTTAAATTTCTCCTCATATTTTAAACTGCTTCCTCTGCAACTGATTGCCAATCCAAGTCAAGCTTTGATCTACCTGGCTTTCGTGGCTTTATCTTTCATATGGTGTCACTAATTCAATTATTTCTGCTATTTTAGCCTTGATTTTTAGACAATTTCATCTTCAACTTATCTACTAATATAATTAATGTACTATTGACTAATCATTGGAGAATAAATCCACAAGATTCCACAATATTAAATAAACAAAAGTATGTTACCATTCCATATTAACCAAGTAAATGATCAACCATACCTACCTGATATTTTAACATCTTGAGTTAACATGAAGTTAACATGAATTAACAGGCAAACTGTGGTTAAATACACAACAAACCACACATTCCTTGGTGTGTACGATCAAAGCAGATATCAAACATTTCTCAGCGACCACTCAGATAAAAATAGATCACAAAAAAAACCTCTCATTTAAGATCCAGCCTCAAAAGCCAGTCCACAGACTGCCTCAACGACACCTTGCCTCTCAGCTGCTCAATGTCTTCTCCTGAGACAGTGTCCTACTGGATATACAGGACAGCAGTCCAGCATCTAATGACTGGCACAATTGCAGTTCTGTAGCTGCTCTGAGCAGGACCCCCCTCCTCCCCACTTCTTTGCCCCGATTGCCAGCTTTACAAACACCCAACTGCTGCTTACAGGTTTTTAGGTGCTCACTTCCTGTTGTCTGGCTGACAGCTCTCTTTTACCTTCAGAAGGGAATCCAAACTACAGATGTCTGTTCATCAGATTGTGTCAATGCTTCCCCAAGCCTGAGCAGCCCAATTACCACAAAGCCAGTGACCTTCCAATGTTATCTCAGCTCCTGATCAACTTCTTTAAGCCCCAAATCCAAGGGCAGCTACCAAATGGCTCACAGAGCTTCACTGAGTCCCCTGCTCCTCAAACTAACATCAGCACTTCAGCTGTGTTGAACTGGCAACATTATTCTTCCTTTGTTCCATGCTAATGCCTTGACAATTGCTCATTAACACTTTAGCTGATCTGTATGACCTATTAAAACACCCTAAATAACTAATATCAGCTGTAACTCAAATGTTTGGGGTACCTGACATTTCTAGAGTAAGTTGAGGTAGACTGAGCTCTTTTCAGGTTTACAACTGGTGGCCTCAGGCACATTTATAAATTTGCATGATACACAAAGAGCAATGATTTGATCAGATAGCTATTATCCTCTTGAGTATATTTTGCTGTCCTGTTTGTATGGTGAGCAAATATCTCAGGCACTATTTAGATGATAAGACCAAAATTATGGAGCTCCAAAATTATTTATTGACCAGTGAATGTAGGCTTCCAAAGACAGTAGAGATTCTAAATCCATAGGTTTCTCCGCTGTCGTGCTGAAGTTCTGGATCATCAAAATTAAATTCTCAATCAAAAATATTATTAAAAATGCTAGAAAAAGACTGACCTTGCAGAAACATAAATCTCTCATCAAATTACAAACTTCAGAGCGTCGGAGTCAGGAATCAAGAGTCTCCTTTTAAATGCTGATGCCTCATCAATGCCAACTCATTCTTGTGAGTTTCAATTTAGATGGGCAGGACTCACCCAGAGAAACACTGATGAGATTGTGAGAAACTGCATGTGTTGATCTTTACCTACAATAAGATTATAGTAAAACAGCCTCTTATCAAAGCAAACTTCTTCATCACAGCTCATAGAACAAAGAACAAAGAAAATTTACAGTCCAGGAACAGACCCTTCAGTCCTCCAAGCCTGAGCCAATCCAAAACTACTGTCTAAACCTATAGCCCAATTCGTAAGCATTTGTATCGCTCTGCTTCCCACCTACTCATGCATATGTCCAGATGTATCTTAAATTAATCTACCGTGCCTGCCTCTACCACCTCTGCTGGCAAAGCATTCCAGACACTCACTTGCCGTGAGTATCCCCCTTAAACTTTTCACCTCTCACCTTGAAAGCGTGACCTCTTTTTATTGAATCCTTCACCCTGGGAAAAAGCTTGTCTCTATCCACCCTGTCTATACCCTTCATGATTTTGTAAACCTCAATCAGGTCCCCCCTCAATCTCCTTTTTTCTAATGAAAACAAACCTAACCTACTCAACCTCTCTTCATAGCTAGCACCTTCCATACCAGGCAACATCCTCGTAAACCTTCTCTACACCCTCTCCAAAGCATCCACATCCTTTTGGTAATGTGGTGACCAGAACTGTACACAGTACTCTAAATGAGGCTGAACCAATGTCTTGTACAATTTTAACATGACCTGTCAGTTCTTATACTCAATACACCATCCGATGAAAGCAAGCATACCATATGCCTTCTTGACCACTCTATCTACCTGTGCAGTCACCTTCAGGGTACAATGGACCTGATCTCCCAGATGTCGCTGCTCATCAACTTTTCACAAGGCTCTTCTGTTCACTGTATAATTCGCTCCAGAATTAGACTTCCCAAAGTGCATCATCTCACATTTGTCTGGATTGAACTCCATCTGCCACTTCTCCGCCCAACTTTCCAGTCTATCTATATTCCCCTATATTCTTTAACAGTCCCCTATGCTTTCTGCTGCACCACCAATCTTCGTGTCATCTGCAAACTTGCTGATCATACCAACAGTGCCCTCTTCCAGATGATTTATGTATATCACAAACAATAGTGGCCCCAGCAATGACCCCTGTCGAACACCACTTGTCACCTTTCTCCATTTCGAGAAACTTCCTTCAACTACTTCTCTCTGTCTCCTGTTGCCCAACCAGTTCTTTGTCCACCTAGCTAGAACACCCTGCACACCATGTGACTGCACTTTCTCTACTAGTTTACCATGGGGAACCTAATCAAAGGCCTTACTAAAGTCCATGTATATGACATCAACAGCCCTTCCTTCATCTATCAACTTGGTCACTTCCTCAAAGAACTCTATTAAATTGGTAATGTATGATCCCCCCTGCACAAAACCATGTTGCCTATCACTGATGAGCCCATTCTTTTCTAAATATAAATAGATTCTATCCCTCCTTGAACCCCTCCTCAGAAGTGCATTGACACAATCTGATGAACAGTCACCTGTAGTTTGGGTTCCCTTTCTGAACTTTCTGCCCCAGTGAAGGTCCATTCTATTACCACAAACAATGACAATTCAACAAGTGTTCAATTAAAAGAAAGCTATTGGAGAAAGAGCCTCTAGATGGCAGTCTCTTTCTATATATTACAAGGATTTATAATTAAAGTGGCACGTCTTAACGTAATATTAAGAATCCATGAAAGGATCAACATTACTTAATTGTAGAGCAATGCAGTGATGTTAGATATGTCATTTTATAACAGTGTGTTTTAAAAAAAATTGCATTTATCTAAATCAAGACATATATCAATGTGTCCAGGTAAAAGATTTTCTTCCTGAATTAGTTGTGAACATGATTTTCAGGTTCTGTGCTAAGTCAATGGAAAAGTACAGCCTGTAGTTTATTTCTCCATAATTGATGCTATTCTCCAGTATTTACAGTGTTATTAACAGGTCACTTTTAGAAGATATGGAATTATAGGCAAATGAGCTGCGTCAGAGATTACAATGTAGACTGATGTAGACAGATTAAGTGAACAAAAATCTGGCTGATCAATATAATGTGAGGAAAGATGAAGTTGTCCAATTTGACAAGAAATTTTTTTTAAAAAGTATTGAAATGTAGAATGGATGACAGTAGAGACGCAGAGTAATTGAGATATTCTGGTGGATGTGTCATAAAATGTGAATATGTAGGTACGACAAGTGATTAAGAAGGCTAATGGAATGCTATCCTTTATTAGGAGAGGAATTGAGCACAAAAGCAATGATGTCATGCTTCAGGGAATTGATGAGACCACATCTCAAATACTATGAGTAGTTTCGGTATCCTTATTTAAGAAACGGTGCAAATGCATTGAGGCAGTTCAGAGGAAGTGCATTGGACTAGTATACCTGATGCTTAATTACTGAGTTATCAATGAAAAAAGAAATAATCTGAATAAGAAGTACTGAGATGACGGGAATAAAAATAACATTAACATTCACCATATCTATTAATGGCTTAGTTTATGGGATAGAAAGTCTCATGTCCAAATTTACATGTGTGCAGTATAAATAAATGCATACAATTTTAAAGAGGTATTGATAGATTAAATGAATTGGCAAAGCTGTGATAAGTAGATTTCAATGAAGGCAAACGTGAGATCATTTTCATTGAATCTAAAAAGAAAAGTGTAGATTACTTTTTCCTAAAATTATAAAAAGCTAGTAACAGTAGCAGTCCAGATATTTGAATAATCGCTCCTCATGATATCAAAAGACAATTGAACACATCAGATGTTAAAAAAAGGCTATGACTGTATTCCTACAATTGCACTAAACATCAATGCTCCACAACTAACTTCCCTGAGCCAAGCTGTTCCAGTGTAACTACAACACTGCCATCTACCTGACCATGTAGAATATTGCTCAGGTCCATCCTACTCACCAAAAGCAGGACAAATCAAATGAAGCCATTTACAAGTCCATCAATTTGCTGTCAACCAGGAGCAACGCGATGGAAGGTGTTGTCAACTGTACTATAAAGTGATATAAAGTGATCATGGGAAAAACAGCTGAACTGCAGAATGTCTCTGTCCTTTGACCTTAAGGCAACATTTGGCCAAATGTGACATCAAGGCAACCTAGCAAAATTTAAATCATTGGAAATCGGAGAAAAATCTCCACTGGTTGTAGTCTTAGATAGCATATTGGAGGGTGGTTGTTGTTGTTAGAGGCAAATCATCTCAGTTAAAGTAAATCTCATCAGAAGTTCCTAGGCTCCTTGATCCAACCATCTTAATTTTTTTCAACAATGACCATTGCTCGATAGTAAGGTCAGAAGAAGGGGAATATTCCCTGATGATAGCACCATGTCCAACACTAGTCATGACTCCTCAAATATGAAGCAGTCCATGTCCATATGCAACAAGATCTGGACAGAAACCTAGCTAAGGTTGATAATGGACAAAGTTCAGGAAGTCTACATTGAGTAATTCACCTTCCCAGACCTGTTCACCATCTACAAGGCACAAGTCATAGTGTGATGATACTCATCATTCACCTTGATGCATGCAACTCCAACAAAACTAAGTTTGACACTATTCAGGACAAAATAGACCACATGATTGATTCCCTAGCCAGTAACTTAAAGTGCATAGTGGCAATGCTAAGATCCAAAAAAAAGTCATAACTGCCTCAACTTGCAAAGTTTCCTTCAACAACAACTTCCAAACCTGTGGCCTCTACCATCTAGAAGGAAAGGAAGAGTGGCATGTGTGATAACCAAATTGTCCTCCACGCCATCACCATCCTGACTTGGTACTACGTTGCTATTCATTCAAGGGTAACTCAACCTGAAACGTTAACCCTGATTTCTCTCCACAGATGCTTCCAGGACTGCTGAGCTTTTCTAGCAATTTCTGATTTTGTTTCTGATTTACAGCATCTGCAGTTCTTTTGGTTATTATTCATTCATTGTTGTTTCTAGCAATATCAATTGCTTAGTGAATGGTTTAAACTTTTGACTTATTTTCCATGCCTTTTAGCTTTTCATTCTAATCATGAGGAAGTTGTAATTGGATAACTGAAATGAGTCCAGTTGCCTCATTTTCTGCAACTTGATTCAGGGGTTTAAGATTGACAGGTGTGGTTTGCATCCTTTCATTCAGTCGGCTTGGTTTTGGTCACTTTATTGACAACCTGACTTCCATCAGGTTGTTCAATTGAGTAGGATATTTCCCTCAATTTTTGCTTGGCTTGCCTGGGAATTTCCCTGGTCCCTGTTTAGTCCAGTGGACTTTAGGTAAACCATTTCAACATTCATGGATGTATCTTCACCTGTAAAGTTTTCTATAGCATTTTCAACTGGTCGACAATTTTGCAGCTTCCATCCAAATCGATTCAGTTGCCCAGCCTCCCTGAGCAGTTCTAGTGTTTTGAGAGATAATAGCCTACAGCCCAAGAGAACATTCCTTAGCAAGTGGTGTTTTTTTTTTGTTTCAATTTGATGTGATCCTTAACTTCTCTGGTTAACCTTGGATTGCTTATGCCTTTCCTAGAATCTTTCTTCTCTGGGTTATATCTTTGTTGGGAGCCACCGGCCATTTTCTAAAATGTCTGCCATTGTTCCTTAATTTCCTTTACATCCAAACTCTTTTCCCAGTGCACTCCAAACATCTCAGACCTCATTCATTCACATTGTCCTGAATATTACATGCATTCAAATAAAGTGCCATTAAATTTGGCTTTCTGCCATATTTTCTCCCTTTGACCCGACTTACTGCTGTTTTTCTTATGTATACTCTGTCCCTTTTTCTCTCACCTTGGCTCTCATTATCCAAATAGCTGCCTGTAATACTGTCATATTTACCTTTCCCCTCTCCCAAACCACCCCCCCCCCCACTTCCCCTCTAATTAGGTTAAAACACCCTCTACAGTCGTAGCTATTCAATTTGCAGGACATTGGCCCCTGCACAGTTCAATTGAAGTCCATCCCACCAGAACAGCTCCCTTCCAACCCAATACTGATGGGGTACACCATGATCTGAAACCCATTCCTCCATATCAATTTCTGAAGCATGCACTTAACTCCTTGACTTTATTTACCCTTTGCCAATCTGCTGATGTCTGAGATAGTAATCTAGAGATTAATCAAATTCACTAATGTCCTTCAGGGAAGGAAATCTGCCATCCTCACCTGGTCTGGCCTACATGTGACTCCCAACCCAAACAATGTGGTTGACTCTCGACTGCCTCTGAAATGGCCTTGCAAGTCATTCAGTTGTACCAATCGCTACAAAGTCTCAAAGGAATGAAACCAGACAGATCACCAAGGCACTGGAAAAGACAATGGCTGAAGCAGCCTGTCAACTCTGCAGAGTCCTCCTTGCTAACATCTAGGAGCGCGTGCCAAAACTGGGAGAGCTGTCTCACAGACTGGTCAAGCAACAGTGTGACATAGTCATCCTGAGACAGCACCTTCCAAACCCATGACCACTTCCATCTAGAAGAATAAGGACAGCAGATAAATGGGAACATCACCACCTTCATGTTCCCCTCTAAACCGCTCACCACCCTGACTTGGAAACATATCTCCATTCATTCACTATCGCTGGGTCAAGATCCTGGAATTCCATCCCTAATAGCATTGTGAGTCAACCCACAGCAGGTGAACTGCAGCTGTTCAAGAAGGCAGCTCACTACCACCTTCTCAAGGCAACTCGGGATGGGCAGTAAATGATGGCCAGCCAGCAGCACCCACATCCCACACATAAATATGAAGTTATTAACTTACAGGTTCTGATTTTAAGTTTAGCTCCAAACTGTTCAAAATCTTCCATCAGAACTTCATTTCTCATCCTGCCAACGTCATTGGTACCAAAATTAAACAAAGAACTGTGGACATTGGAGATCTGAAACACACAAAAACAGAATATGTCCTGCAGATGCCACCAGAGCTGTTGAGTTTCTCCAGAAATTTCTGCTTTTATGTGTTCTGTTGGTACCAATGGCAACGACTGGATCCCTGCCCTTCCCTTCCAAGTTCGTCCCAGCCCTGAGGAGTTATCCTTAACCCTGGCTCTGGGCAGACAACATAACCATAAGGATTCACTTTCATGGCTATTGGGAACAGTATCTATTCCTTTAATTATAACGTCCCCAACCAAAACATTCCTATTTTCTTCCCCTGCTTGAATGGCAGTATATACTAAGATGCAATATTCAGTTTGCTAATAATCCTCTCTGCAATTCCTACTTTCATCTACACTACTTCCTAGAACTTCATAACTGTTGAAGAATTTATTGGTCAGAACATTGAGTATAGGAGTTTGGTCCTTCTTTGGGAAAGATATCATTCAACTTGAGAGGGTGCAGAAGAGATGTATTAGGATATGGAGGGGCTGAATAGGCTGGGACTTTTTTTTCCCTGGTGCATCAGAAGCTGAGGGGTGACCTTATAGAGGTTTATAAAATCATGAGGGGCATGGATAGAGTGAATAGACAAGGTCTTATTTCCAGGGTGGGGAAGTCCAAAACAATGGGAATAGGTTTGAAGTGAGAGGGGAAAGATGTAAAAGGGAGCTGAGGGGCAACTTTTTCACATAGAATGTGGTGTGTGTGTGTATGGAATGAGCTGCCAGAGGAAGTGGTGGAGGCTGGTACAATTACAACATTTAAAAGGTATCTGGATGGGTATATGAACAAGAAGCGTTAAGAGGAATTGGGGCCAAGTGCTGGAAAATGGGACTAGATCAGATTGGGATGTCTGGTCAGCATGAATGAGTTGGACTGAAAGGTCTGTTTCCCTGCTATAGGACTCTATGACTATATGATTAATTACAGGGCTAAAGCTTCCTGAATTGTAACTCTTGGGTCCTCATACCTGTCCCTGATCACAAACCAATTTACATTGTCTAGCCTGAGGGGTGTGATCACCCTCTGGAGTAAAGTGTTCAGGTAGCTCTTCCTTTCCCCAGCGCGGTGCAATGTCTGAACCTCGGATCCAAAGTTTTAAGCTGTAACCACTTATGACAGATGTGCTCACTCTGGATCAATTGGTGTCCAGCAACGTCCACATGTTAGAGCAACAACACATCAGCATGCTGCCATCTCCATCATATTCAGGTTAATTTATACATTAATTACTCTAGATTCCCTGCAATGATAATTCATTTGTATAAGCTAAAAAGAAAAACGATCACCAGTATCAATCGAAATCTGATGAACATACAAACAAAGGACAAGAATATGTCATCTTCAAGCCTACCCTGCCTTTCAACAAGAACATGGCTTATCTGATTTTAGCTTCAAATGTATATTCCTGATAATCTTTCACCCCATTGGTAATCAAGGATCTATTGTTCTCTGCCTTAAAAATATTTAAAGATTCTACATCCACTGGCTTTGCAGGAAGGAAATTCCAAAGGCTCACAACCTCAGAGATTTTGTTTCTTCATCTCTATCTTAAACAAGTTACCCCATATTTTTAAACAATGCCCCTAGTTCTTGATTCTTACACAAGAGAGAATATCCTTTCAACATTCAACCCATCAAGATAAAAGGATTCTGGGTAATCCAAGACAGAGGACGGGAAAAATTTCTGGCTGTAACAGCTGCTCCGTTTTTGAGGTATTTTAGGCGTTGGAGGTGATTTCCTCGAATTCCAGCAGCAGCAATTACTGTTTTATATGCTGTTGCATTGTTTTGGAACTGCGGAGGAAAAAAAGTCAAAACAACAGCACTTTTAAAAGGGAGAGGAACAGACAAAGGAAGCACATGGTGAGGTCAGTGCAGGAGAGAGAGAGAGAGAGTGTGAGAGTGTGAGAGAGAGAGAGCGAGAGAGAGAAAGAAACCCACTTTGCTAACTGTCAGAGGTAGCAGTTATTGCGTTTGCTGTTGAATTCTTGTATCGCTGGACATCAGAGTACATGTGGGAAAATTAACAAACAGTGAAATTCACAACTGATCTTGGAGGAACGTGTCTGGGAGCGGTCACAGCACAGAAACAGATAAGTGGATGTTTTAAGCGTGGCCTTAAAATAAATCTGCAGTAGTGAGTAGAGTGGGTTCTTTTCTGATTATGTGTTTTATTGCGCTATGTCTCTTGGTAAAGCTTACAATATAAAACATAAGTATTAATTTAACCTGGAGCAGTGCTTCGTAGAGGAATAAGAGAGTGCTAATTTCAGTGCCTGTAGATTGAAAGAAGCAAAAATCGTCCTTAGTAAAGTGAAATGCTGTTCTTGTCGGATTTGGGAGATTAGGGAGAGTTCACATGTTACTGAGGATTATATCTGCAATAAATGTCGTTGGTTGCAAATCCGATCAGATTAAATGGAATGGTTGGAGAGCAGTTAGAGGCAATGAAGAATTTACAAGACCAAGGGGGTTTAATGGACGGCAGTTATAGGAAGGGGGGAAAGTCTCAGAATCAGTCATATAGATGGGTTAACTCCAGGAAAGATAAGAGAGGTGGGCAGCTAGTGCAGACGTCTTCTGTGGCTATACCCATTTCAAACATGCATGCTGTTTTGAAAAATGTCGAGGGTAATGGATTCTCAGGGGAACGTAGCAGGAACAGCCAAGTTTCTGGTATTGAGACTGGCTCTAATGTAATGAGAGGTACGTTGGGTTCCAATCGATCGATTGTGTTAGGGGATTCTGTAGTCCGAGGTACAGATAGACGTTTCTGTGGCCAGCAGCGAAAAGTCAGAATGGTGTGTTGTTTCTTCGGTGCCAGGATCAAGGATGTCTCAGAGAGGGTGCAAAATGTTCTCACGGGGGAGAGGGGCCAGCAAGAGGTCATTGTCCACATTGGAACCAACGACATAGGAAGGGAAAAGGTTGAGATTGTGAAGGGAGATTACAGAGAGTTAAGCAAGAATTTAAAAAGAACATCCTCGAGAGTAGTAATATCTGGATTACTCCTGGTGCTATGAGCTAGAGAGGGCAGAGGATAGAGCAAATGAATGCATGGCTGAGGAGCTGGTGTATGGGAAAAGGGTTCACATTTTTGGATCATTGGAATCTCTTTTGGGGTAGAAGTGACCTGTACAAGAAGGACGATTGCACCTAAATTGGAAGGGGACTAATATACTGGCAGGGAGATTTGCTCGAGCTGCTCGGGGGATTTAAACTAGTAAGGTGGTGGGTGGAGCCCAGGAAGCTATTGAGGAAAGATTTCAGTCTGAGACTGGTGCAGTTGAGAACAAAGGTGAGTCAAACAGTCAGGGCAGGCAGGGACAAAGTAGAGAATAAGGTAGCACTAATAAATTAAACTGCGTTTATTTCAATGCTAGAGGCCAAACAGGGAAGGCAGATTAACTCAGGGCATGGTTAGGAACATGGGACTGGGATATCACAGCAATTACAGAAACATGGCTCAGGGATGGACAGGACTGGCAGCTTAATGTTCCAGGATACAAATGCTACAGGAAGGATAGAAAGGGAAGCAAGAGAGGAGGGGGAGAGGCATTTTTGATAAGAGACAGCATTACAGCTGTACTGAGGGAGAACATTCCCAGAAATACATCCAGGGAAGTTATTTGGGTGGAACAGAGAAATAAGAAAGGCATGATCATCATATTGGGAATGTATTATAGACCCCCTAATAGTCAGCGGAAAATAGAGAACCAAATTTGTGAGGAGATCTCAGTTCTCTGTAAAAATAATAGGGTGGTATGGTAGGGGATTTTAACTTTCCAAATATAGACTGGGACTGTCATAGTGTTAAGGGTTTAAACAGAGAGGAATTTGTTAAGTGTGTACAAGAAAATTTTCTGATTCAGTATGTGGATGTACCTACTAGAGAAGGTGCAAAACTTGACTTACTCTTGGGAAATAAGGCTGGACAGGTGACTGAGGTGTCAGTGGGGGAGCACTTTGGGGCCAGTGACCATAATTCTATTAGTTTTAAAATAGTGATGGAAAAGGATAGAACAGATCTAAAAGTTGAGTCCTAAATTGGAGGAAGGCCAATTTTGATGGTACTAGGCAAGAACGTACAAAAGCTGATTGGGGGCAGATATTTGCAGGTAAAGAACGACTGGAAAATGGGAAGCCTTCAGAAATAAGATAACGAGAGTCCAGAAAAAATATATTCCTGTTAGGGTGAAAGGAAAGGCTGGTAGTAATAGGGAATGCTGAATGACTAAAGAAATTGAGGTTTTGATTAAGAAAAAGAAGGAAGCATATCTCAGGTATAGACAGGATAGATCGAGTGAATCCTTAGAAGAGTATAAAGGCAGTAGGAGTATAATTAAGAGAGAAATCAGGAGGGCAAAAAGGGGACATAAGACGGCTTTGGCAAAAAGAGTTAAGGTGAATCCAAAGGGTTTTTACAAATACATTAAGGGCAAAAGGGTAACTAGGGAGAGAATAGGGCTCCTCAAAGATTAGCAAGGCAGCCTTTGTGTGGAATCGCAGGAGAGGGGGGAGAGAGTAAATGAGTATTTTGCATCAGTATTTACTGTGGAAAGGGACATGGAAGATATAGAACGTAGGGAAATAGATGGTGACATTATGAAAAATGTCCATAATATGAGGAGGAAGTGCTGGATGTTTTGAAATGCATAAAAGTCGATAAATCCTAATCAGGTGTACCCTAGAACTCTGTGGGAGCCTAGGGAAGTGATTGCTGGACCTCTTGCTGAGATATTTGTATCATCGATAGTCACAGGTGAGGAGGCCAGAAGACTGGAGGTTGGCTAAGGTGGTAAGGACAAGCCAGAGAACTATAGACCAATGAGTCTGACATTGGTGGTGGGCAAGTGGTTGGAGGGAATCCTGAGGGCCAGGATGTAAATCTATTTGGAAATGCAAGGACTGATTAGGGATAGTCAACATGGTTTCGTGTGTGAGAAATCATGTCTCACAAACTTGATTGAGTTTTCTGAAGAAGTAACAAAGAGGATTGATGAGGGCAGAACGGTGGATGTGATCTATATGGACTTCAGTAAGGCGTTCGACAAGGTTCCCCATGGCAGACTGGTCAGCAAGGTTAGATCTCATGGAATACAGAGAGAACTAGCCATTTGGATACAGAACTGGCTCAAAGGTAGAAGACAGAGGGTGGTGGTGGAGGGTTGTTTTTCAGACTGGAGGCCTGTGACCAGTGGAGTGCCACAAAGATCGGTGCTGGGTCCTCTACTTTTCATCATTGATATAAATGATTTGGATGTGAACATAAGAGGCATAGTTAGTAAGTTTGCAGATGACATCAAAATTGGAGGTGTAGTGGAAAGTGAAGAAGATTACCTCAGATTACAACGGGATCTTGATCAGATGGGCTAATGGGCTGAGAGAGTGGCAGATGAAGTTTAATTCAGATAAATGCGAGGTGCTGCATTTTGGGAAAGCAAATCTTAGCAGGACTTATACATTTCATGGTAAGGTCCTAGGGAGTGTTGCTGAACAAAGGGATCTTGGAGTGTAGGTTCATAGCTCCTTGAAAGTGGAGTTGCAGGTAGATAGGTTAGTGGAAAAGGTATGCTTTCCTTTATTGGCAGAGTATTGAGTACAGGGGTTGGGAGGTTACATTGCGACTGTACAGGACATTGGTTAGGTCACTTTTGGAATATTGCGTGCAATTCTGGTCTTCTTCCTATCAGAAAGATGTTGTGAAACTTGAAGGAGTTCAGAGAATATTTACAAGGATTAGATGTTGCCGAGGTTGGAGGATTTAACTATTGGAAGGGTCTGAACAGGCTTGGGCTGTTTTCCCTGGAGCATCGGAGGCTGAGGGGTTATCTTATAGAAGTTTATAAAATCATGAGGGCATAGATAGGATGAATAGACAAAGTCTTTTCCCTGGGGAGTCCAGAACTAGAGGGCATAGGTTTAGGGTGAGAGGGGAAAGATATAAAAGAGACCTAAGGGGCAATTTGTTTTCACTTACAGGGTGGTATGTGTATGGAATGAGCTGTCAGAGGAAGTGGTGGAGGTAAAAACAATGACTGCAGATGCTGGAAACCAGATTCTGGATTAGTGGTGCTGGAAGAGCACAGCAGTTCAGGCAGAGGAAGTGGTGGAGGCTAGTACAATTGGAATGCTTAAAAGGCATCTGGATGGGTATATGAATAGGAAGGGTTTGGAGGGATATGGGCTGGGTGCTGGCAGGTGGGACTAGATTGGGTTGGGATATCTGGTTGGCATGGGTGAGTTGGACCAAAGGGTCTGTTTCCGTGCTGTACATCTCTATGAGTCTGTGACTCTTAGTCCCCTCAGGATCTTATATGTCTCAAATAAGTCCCCTCTGACTCTCCTAAACTCCAGCAGATACAGGTGTAGCTTGTGTAGCCTTTCCTATAAATCAATCTGTTCATTTCAGGTATTAGCCTCATCCACCTTTTCTGAATAGCTTCCAATGCATTTACATCATCTCGTAAGTATGGTGACCAGAACTTCACACAGTACTCCAAATGTGGTCTCACCAGTATGCCATATAACTGAAGCATAACCTCCCTACTCTTGCAATAACACATACATTATATTAGTTTTTATGATTACTTGCTGTACCTGTGTACTAACCTTCTTTGATTCATGTACTAGGACACCCAGATCTCTGTGAAGAGTTCTGTAACATCTTAAGCAGATATTTGATAAGAAACAGATAAGAAAACAGTGGAGACCTAAACCGAAGACCTTATTTTTACACAAGCGGCTAGAAACCTTCACCAATCCTAAACGCCAATAACTCTCTCTCAGCTCTCATACTCAAGTCACCCTCCTTTTACCTGTGTCAGAAATAATCACCATTAACCCTAACCGTATCGCAGTATGGAATAAATCCAGAACAAAAAAGTCAACTATTTGACCAAAGTAAGAATAAAATCTGACTGTAGGCCAAATTTAAAAGCAAGCACAACAGTATGCTGAAACTGATCAAGTGAAAATCAAGAATCAAAAATCAATGGCTGGAATTATCTTTAAGATTAATATTTAACAATGGTGAATGGTTCTCATGTGGAGAATTTAAGGAATTTGCTGAACAGTAAGAATTTAGCATCATTGCCATATTATCTGTTGGGATGCAGGTTTATAAAAATACATGTTCAGATGATCAAAAGAACTCTTGCAAGGTGCCAACTTATAAGGAAGACAGAAGCCTTGAAGTCGCTTAAATCCACACCTCTCCAGACTGACATGAACTCACTTTCAGAGCTTTTGAATGGAAAAATGTACAAAATGCAATTTTCTTGAAAAAGTCATCATCTAACTGACCAAGAGGAAGCGAAGCACTGAAGTACAGGAAAGAGGAGGGCAGCCCTTCAACAAATATGTTGCCAAAACCTGGTCTGAGCTGTTGAAAGGACAAATTATATTTGTTCTTTGAACAGGATCTCTTTGTTCAATAATACTCCTCAGGACCTTACCATTAAGTGTACAAGTCATGCCCTGACTTCCTTTTACAAAAAGCAGCACCTCACATTTATCTAAATTAAGCCACACCTCGGCCCACTGGCCCATCTGTATTCAGAGGTAACCTTAATTGACAAGATTACAGGGCCCAGCCATGAAAACCTGGAGCCCAGCTAAAGAGTTGAGACCCAAGACCACCCTCAATTGTGGCTGAAACCAAAAAGCAAATGAGAAGAAACAGATGCCATATTCAACTTGCATCTCAGCTGGAAAGCCAGAAAAAATCATTAACAACACCACCAGATATATCACTATCCAACAAGATAATATCTGCAACAGAGATACTTTTACAATACTAAGAACAGCATGCATAACATCACCGGTGCAATGAGAACAATCTATGCCAAATATAAAAGGTGGAGAAATGACCTCTTTTTTTATAATTCATTTGTGGAATGTGGGCATTATTGGCTGGCCAGAATTTATTCCCTGTCTCTAGTTGCCCTTCAGAAGGTGATGGTGAACTGCATTCTTGAACCACTGCAGTCCACCTGCTATGGGTTGACCCACAATGCCACTAGGGAGAGAGTTCTAGGATTTTGACCCAGCGACAGTGTAGGATCTCCAGATATATCTCCAAATCTGGATAGTGAGTGACTTGGAGGGGAACTTGAAGGTGGTAGTGTTCCCATGTATCTGCTGCCCTTCTCGGTGGAAGTGCAGCAAGGTGCTGTCTGAGGATCTTTAGTGAATTTCTGCCCTGCATCTTTTAAATAGTACGCAACTTGGTGGTGGAGGGAATGTATACTGGTGGATGTACTGCCGATCAAGCTGTCTGCTTTGTCCTGGATGGTGTCAAGCTTCTTGAGTGTTCTTAGAGCTACACCCATTCAGGCACCTGAGGAGTATTCCACTTCTGACTTGTGCATTGTAGATAATGGGTTTGGATGTGAACATAGGATGTATAGTCAGTAATTTTGCAAATAACACCAAAATTGGAAGTATAGTGGACAGTGAAGAAGGTTACCTCTGAGTACAATGGGATCTTGATCAGATGGGCCAATGGGCTGAGAAGTGGCAGGTGTAGTTATATTTAGCTAAATGTGAGGTGATGCATTTTGGAAAGGCAAATAAGGGCAGGACTTATAAATTTAATGGTAAGGTCCTGGGGAGTGTTGTTGAACAAAGAGACCATGGAATGCAGGTTCATATTTCCTTGAAAGTAGAGTCACAGGTAGGTAGGATAGTGAAGAAGGCATTTGGCATGCTTTCCTTTATTGGGCAGAGCACTGAGTACAGGAGTTGGGAGGTCATGCTATGGCTGTAAAGGACATTGGTTAGGGCCACTTTTGGAATATTGTGTGTAATTCTGGTATACCTCCTATAGGAACAATATTGTGAAAGTTGAAAGGATTTAGAAAAGATTTACAAGAATGTTGCCAGGGTTGGAGGTTTTGAGCTATAGGGAGAGGATGAATAGGCTGGGGCTATTTTCCCTGCAGCGTCGGAGGCTAAGGAGTGAGAGACATGGATGGAGTAAATAGACAAGATATTTTCCCCGGGTTGGGGATGTCCAGAACTAGAGGGCATAGGTTTAGGGTGAGAGTGGAAAGATTTAAAAGGGACCTAAGGGGCAAATTTTTCACGCAAAAGGTGGTGTGTGTATGGAATGAGTTGCCAGAGGAAGTGGTGGAGGCTAGTACAGTTACAGCATTTAAAGGGTATCTGGATGGGTATGTGAATAGGAAGGGTTTAGAGGGATATGGGCCAGGTGCTGGTAAATGGGACTTGATTAATTTAGGATATCTATTCCACATGGGTGAGTTGGATCAAAAGGTCTGTGTCCATGCTGTACATCTCTAAGACTTTGTGGCAAGCTTTTGGGAGTCAGGAGTTGAGTTACTTATGGCCGTATTCCTCGCCTCTGACTTGTAGCCACTGTGTTTCTATGGTGAGTGAGTTTCCAGTCAATGATAGCCCCCCAGGATGTTGACAGTGGGGAACACCATTGAATGTCAAGGGGTGGTGGTTAGATTTTCCTTTATTGCTGATGGTTATAGCCTGTGGCATGAATGTTACTTGCTACCTGTCAGCCCAAGCCTGCATATTGTCCAGATTTGAACATGGACTGCTTCAGTGACTAAGGAGTTGAGAATGGTGCTGAATATTGCGCAATCTTCGGCAAACATCCCCATTTCTGACCTTATGACAGAGGGAAGGTCATTGATGAAGCAGCTGAAGATTGTTGGGCCTAGGACACTACCCTGAGGGACACCTGCAGAAATCTCCTGGAGCTGAGGTGACTGACTCTCCAACAACCAAGAACATTTTCCTAAGTGTCAAGTATGACCCCAACCATTTGAGTGTTTGCCCCTGATACCCATTGATTCCAGTTTTGCCAGGGCTCCTTGATGCCATACTTGGTCAAATGCGGTCTTGATATCAAAGGCCCGTCACTCTCACCTTACCTTTGGAATTCAGCTCTTTTGTCCATGTATGAACTAAGGCTATAATGAGATCAGGAGCTGAGTGGCCCTGGCGAAACCTAAACTGGGCATCACTGAGCAGGTTATTGCTGAGCAGGGGCTGCTTGAAAGTACTGTTGATGATACCTTCTATCACTTTACTAATGGCGGAGAGTAGACTGATTGGTCGGTAATTAGCTGGGTTGGATTTGTCTTGCTTTTTGTGTACAGGACATACCCAGGCAATTTTCCACATTGTCAAGTAGATGCCAATGTTGTAACTGTACTGGAAAAGCTTGGTTAGGGGAGTGGCAAGTTCTGAATCACACATCTTCAGTGTTCTTGCCGGAATGTTATCAGGGCCCATTGCCTTTGCAGTATCCAGTGCCTCCAGCCATTTCTTGATGTCATGTGGAATGAATTGAATTGGCTGGAGACTGGTATCTGCGATGCTGTGGACCACTGTGGAGGAGCCTGAGATAGATCATCCACTTGGCACTTCTGACTGAAGATTGTTGTGAAGGCATTAGCCTTATCTTTTGTACTGATGTGCTGGGCTCCTCCATCATTGAGGATGGGGATACTTATGGAGCCTCTTCCTCCAGTGAATTGTTTAGCTATCCACTACCATTCACAATTGGATGTGAAAGGACTGCAGAGCTTAGATCTGATCCATTGTTTATGGGATCGCTTAGTTCTGTCTATCACTTGTTGCTTATGCCGTTTGGCATGCAAGTAGTCCTGTTCGGAAGCTTCACCAGGTTGACACCTCATTTTTAGGTGTGCCTGATGCTGCTCCTGGCATGCCCTCCTGCACGCTCCTCTGAACTGCCCTCCTGCACGCTCCTCTGAACTGCCATCCATCACACTCCTAGTTCCTGTAAACTCCTTATTACATTTAACTGCCACTCCAACTGTTCCATGGGATCTGATAGGATTCTCGACCAAACACATTTAGTGCAGACATAATCACCAGTAACATACAAATTCTCCCTAATCTCCCACATCCAACAGGAAGAACATATCACTCTACTGAAGGCCATCTTTGCACCTTAACAATTACAGGAAATTGCACAGTCTAACTGCTCTAAAAAAACACTGCTCCAGACTATTTTAGTACCTATGTTTTATACTTTTAAATTTTAATCAAGAAATAGATCTCAATAAAACATATAACAAAAAAGAACCCACTCTACTCACATGGTAGAGGCCTTGGGGGTAGAATCTTCCCAGCTCTCTTCTGTGTCACTCATATGCAGTCCAGGTTTCACTGTAGACAGGAGAGTGGTGACATTTCCACAGTTTTTAGAAAGTTGAGTTGGTCCAGTCGATAAAGTGTTAGATTTCCTTGTCAATGCTGACCATTTGAGAGAGCTGGCTGCCCAGATTTGGGAAGTGCTCAACATATTCCTACTTCAAAGTATATAGGAGATGGAAAATTGGACAGACCATCTCTAGATTGATGTAGGAGTTCTGTTTCAGCACGACACAATGATGTGCAAATACTCTTGCATACACTTCTCAAAAAATCAAAAAGGGGTTTGCGATTCAGATCCAGAGTGGGCACTGATCATAAATAATATATATATCTATAATGGTCAGTTTGAGCATGGAGGCAACTGAGGCATCTGGATGGTACTTAATACTCACACTAGAGGGCAGCAGATCTTTAAGGAGCTAAATAGCTACTATCAAATAATACGATAAATAGAGTAGATAGAAAATATTGCTGTAGCTTGGGGAGTTTTGGTTAAGGGAGCATTGTCTATAACTTATAGCAGTGTTTCCGTGACTATTTTCCAATATGACTCAAGTTTATCAGTTGAAAATTGGCATAACTTCAGCAAAAAAATCAATAAAAATAAAACAGCAAGAAACCAGCATTGTAGCATTCAGTATAACTTATTATAATTAAAATTTTTATTGTTATATGGGGTATAGAAGACATCATGTATGCAGCACATAAATGATACTTCCTCCAGCATTTGGTCATTGGTACACAGGTCTATGCATGGCAGCACCAACCCAACCCGGAAGTAAATACTGATTGGCATGTGCAGGACCTTGTGGGAACCTGAACAGCTTTGAGGGAACACCACATATAAAAAAGAAAATCTATTGGCTGAATCTTACTATTGCTTTGGCTAAGCCCGAGTTGCACCAAGTTGATTTGGAGGGTTATTTGCCACTAAGCCTGCACATTTACTCACCATATCTTCTCAAATGCATTAATTATTTTCTACACCCCTGCTGCATCACTCATATCCAATTCCATCCACATCTTACCAAGATGCATTCCCAGAACACCCTCACCACTCATCCACCATATCCACAAACATGTACTAACATCCCTCATGGCCCAACACTTTGGTACACTTGAATGAGCCGTGCCAGTCCAGAGCTGCCCTGCATGGTTCCTGACATGGAAGACAGGGAAAATCGGTTCTACACTATGTGGACATAGTTATGGAGATCCTGCTGAATAGGGTGATGAGAAATGGAACTTTCTCTTTACCCAAGGACCACTGGTGGAGGCCACATTACCAGATACTTCCAGCCTAGTCTGAGGGTGCTATCTGTATTAAAGCAGTCTCAGCTGTGCATAGGAAGAAGATCATTCTCCTTCTCCATTTCTCCTGCATAAATGCCACCATCTTCTTTCTGATACATCATGTTCAGTCTTGCTGCTATCTCTCACCAATGTTTGTGCTGTACAGCCTGCAACACCTTCCCTCACCCGCTGTCACAAACCCTGACCCACGATACCACTAACCCCACATAGCCTCTGTGTTACCTAGTCACTTTTAGGGACACTATCCATCTGCACCATAAGTAACAGCAGCGCCACCCAGTTTCATTGCCCTTAATGCCTGCCTCTCTTTTTCTCATTTCATGCTGAAAACAGACCCTCCCAAAGGGTGGAAATAGTCAAGGTGGATGGTGTGCTGCATATTATTCAGCCATTGATGCGTTATGAGGACAGCATCCTGACTCTGACTACCGTGAGCAGCTGTGTCAAAGCCCCTGAACTAGTAATCAAAGTCTGCCCTTATCTTACCCTGGGTTCTGCTACATTACACCATTATCCACTGGATAAATGGCAGAGACCGAGTACGCAGCATCTGGGCTCCTCAGCCTAGGGCTTGTCCATCTGTCCGCTTTTTTTTCCATTTTTTTTAGGAAAAGAAAGCTTAACTTGGAGCAGCTAAGGGCTGGAGTACAGTGGGCAGGAGGCCCAGACCTGAGCAACTGAGTGCTGGAGAGGAGCAACTGAGAGCTGGAGCAGAGTGCTGAGGGCCGGAATGGAGCGGAGTGGGCTGGAGACATGGAGCGGAGGGGTTGAGGGCCTGGAGCAGACAGGGGACAGTGTTGAACTAGGGATCGTGCAGGTGGTCAGCAGTATGCGAAGTCGGGCAGACTCTGTGTGGAAGCCCCTGTGCCAATCTGCTGCAATGTAATGTTATCTGCAATCTGTTTATCTGGCTGTAATGTTTATCCTTTTAACTTTATGTCTTATTTTCTAATATCTACTATGAATAACTGTAAGGTACTGTAACCTTTTTCTTCTTTACTTCTCTATTTTTGTTTTTAAGATTTGTACTTTGATACTTTATACCTAAGTTGGTGCCATGACGTGCAACATTGTAAATGTTTCACTATATTCCTGTACTTCTGTACTTGAGTACATGTAGTAACACACCTAATCCTATTCTATAAACCTAATTCTAATGTAGCTTTCAAATAAACTGGATTGAATTCACAGGGTAAGCAACTCAATTGAATATAGAGCCATACTCCTTTCATCAATGGGAAAACAGAAAGTGACGAGCTTCTGTTTAAGAATAGAATCAGAATCAGTGAACGTAACCTGTAATAGTTTCTGGCCACTGAAGTGGCAGTCATACTCTCAATGGGTCAACAATCACCACATTTGGACCTGAAAAGTGCTTGGTCTATCTAAAATTAATCTCGAAAGATAAATTATTTCAAATTTTACCAATCAGTTAAACAACCATTTGATGCTGCAACTAAGGAGTGGCTTAAGTGAGTGGTATTCCCACAAATAGAAAGCTGCCTTCACGCTAATCAGACATCCTTCCTACCAATTAAGCAAGATCATACATGAATTTAGGTGCCAGTGTGGTATTCCCACAAATAGAATGCTGCCTTCACGCTATGTAGATCATATATACCAGTAATTGGGATTGTATCTGACAATGTTCTTTTGATAGACAAAGAACGTGACCAGTCTACACTTGCAACACCCAAATAAAGCATGTTTTGCATGATGTGAGTCTGCCATTGGCCAACAATTGTTGAACAACCCTGAGTGTGCTGACAACAAGTAAAGATAATCAATGGATTCCCCAATATGGCTCAGTTACATACACACATGCACAGCTACTCATTCACTGCAAATGATGCGCTTTTCTTTTCTTGAATTATCTAGGAGTTTGAGTATGTATAATTCCCTGTTACCATCACCAATGGAACAATGCAGGGAGTCAGAGATGACATGCCAATCAATAGCTTCCTTTTCTCCTGTAGTATGAACTGTTGTGATCACTTGAAGTTCTTGCATTTGTCCTGATGATTGCAAAGTGAAAAGCTTTCTCAAAATGTTTGTCTTTTCAGCAATATTCAAGTTTGATGAAAAAATAGTTGCTTGCTGCATTTGTTCACCAATTTGTATTTGCAATTAAATCACAAGGAGAAGGAACTACTGCAAAGGTGGAACAGGGCATTTGATTGCATTTACGTGATAAATTGAAAGCTCTGAAGTAGATAAACAGTAAATAGGTTGCATGATGTTATTTGGTGGTTTATCATAAAATACAACAAATTAAATGGAGTGGACAATGTATAATACAAATGTTTTTTCACTGCACGCTATGTTACATAAAAGGTTAGTATTGAGGCAACACGACCTGCTACAGGAAGAGGTGAAGAAGAGAAAAAGGTAAACAGCAGAAAGAAATATTGAAATGAAAAATAGTAGATAGAGGAGTGATCAGGACCAAGAGGACAATAAGGGGAGGCAATAGAAATGCTGTAAAAAGCAATGATAGACACGAGAGTTTGTGTCAGCAATTTGCAGGAGGCACAGAATAAACTAAAATGAAGGTTTTAGAAAGTCAACAAAGAAACTTGCAATAGGAGGGGAAAGATCCAGTTGTAGTCCATGTAGATACCAGCGATATAGATAGAAAGAGGAAAGAGGTTTTGCTGAGGAAATATGAGCAGCTAGGGATTAAATTAGAAAGCAGAACCAAAAATGTAATAATCTCCGGATTCCATCTGAGTCATGAGCCAATTGGCACAGGGTCAAGGAGATTAAAGAGGTAAACGAGAAGACAAGAGAATGTGGTTGAGAAACATATCAGCCATGATCAAATGATGGAGTGACTTGATGGGCCAAATGGACTAATTCTGCTCCTGTATCTTATGTCTTATGTGTATTGTTGAAGGTGATGGTTCTTAGAGTCATAGAGTCATCAAGATATACAGCATGGGAACAGACCCTTCAGTCCAACTTGTCCATGCCGACCATATTTCCCAAACCAATCTAGTCCCACCTGCCAGCACCCAGCCCATATCCCTCCAAACCCTTCTTATTCATATACCCATCCAGATGTATTTTAAATGTTGCAACTGTACCAGCCTCCACCACTTCCTCTGGCAGCTCATTCCATACACATATCATCCTCTGTATGAAAATATTGCTCCTTAGGTTCCTTTTATATCTTTCCCCTCTCACCCCTAAGCCTATGCCCTCTAGTTCTGGACTCACCCACCCCAGGAAAAAGACTTTGCCTATTTATCCTATCCATGCCCTCATGACTTTATAAATCTAAATAAGGTCACCCCTCAGCCCCAGCCTGTTCAGCCTCTCCCTGTAGCTCAAATCCTCCAACCCTGGCAACATCCTTGTAAATCTTTTCTGAACTCTTTCAAGTTTCGCAACATCTTTCTGATAGGATGGAGACCAGAACTGCACGCAATATTCCAACAATGGCCTAACCAATGTCCTGTACAGCCGCAATATGATCTCCCAACTCCTGTACTCAATACGCTGACCAATAAAGGAAAACATACCAAACACCTTCTTCACTATCCTATCTACCTGCGACTCCACTTTCAATGAGCTATGAACCTGCACTCCAAGGTCTCTTTGTTCAGCAACACTCCCCAGGACCTTACCATTAAGTATATAAGTCCTGCTAAGGCATGCTTTCCCAAAATGCAGCACCTCGCATTTATCTGAATTAAACTCCATCTGCCACTTCTCAGTCCATTGGGCCATCTGATCAAGATTCTGTTGTAATTTGAGGTAACCCCCTTCGCTGTCCACTACACCTCCAATTTTGGTGTCATCTACAAACTTACTAACTATACCTCTTCTGCTCACATCCAAATAATTATATAAATGATGAAAAGTAGTGGAACGAACACCGATCCTTGTGGCACTCCACTGGTCACAGGCCTCCAGTCTGAAAAACAACCCTCCACCACCACCCTCTGTCTTCTACCTTTGAGCCAGTTCTGTATCCAAATAGCTAGTTTTCCCTGTATTCCGTGAGATCTAACCTTGCTAACCAGTCTGCCATGGGGAACCTTGTTGAATGCCTAACTGAAGTCCATATAGATCACGTGTATCGCTATGCCTTTATCAATCCTCTTTGTTCCCTCTTCAAAAAACTCAATCAAGTTTATGAGACATGATTTCCTACTCACAAAGCCATGTTGACCATCCCTAATTGGTCCTTGCCTTTCCAAAGCCTGTACCTCAGGATTCCCTCCAACAACTTGCCCACCACTGAGGTCAGGCTCACCGGTCTATAGTTCCCTGGCTTGTCCTTACCACCTTTCTTAAACAATGGCACCACGTTTGCCAACCTCCAGGCTTCCAGCACCTCACCTGTGACTGTCAACGATACAAATATCTCAGCAAGAGGCCTAGCAATCACTTCCCTAGCTTCCCAGAGTTCTCGGGTACACCTGATCAACTCCTGGGGATTTATCCACTTTTATCTGTTTCAAGACATCCAGCACTTCCTCCTCTGTAATATGGACATTTTTCAAGATGTCACTATCTATTTCCCGACATTCTATATTTTCCATATCCTCTTCCACGGTAATTACTGATGCAAATACTCATTTACTATCTCCCCCATTTCCTGTGGCTCCATAAAAAGGCTGCATTGCTGATCTTTGAGTGGCCCTATTCACTCTCTAGTTACCCTTTTAACACGACCCCCTCTCCCTACACACGGATGAAAAAAACCCACCATTTCGACTGGGACAACACATCTATCCTGGGACAGGCTAAGCAAAGACATGCCAGAGAATTCCTAGAGGCCTGGCACTCCAACCACAATGCCATAAACAAGCACATAGATCTAGATGCCATCTATCAACCCCTCAGAAAACGAACAGGAAATGACATCATACAAACCCCGGGACCCCCATCCAGGAGAAAGATATCAATAGAAAGCAGGAGACAACAGCTTCGCTTCACTTGGAGGTCACCACTGATGATGTTACCTAGCCAGATAACAAAACGTCTGGATATCAAACCTACAGCTCAGCGAGCAAACCTACACCCTAAACCTCAACCTGAGCTACAAACCTTCACAAACCTTGCATTACCCTTTTATCCTTAATGTACTTGTAAAAATCCTTTGGAGTCTCCTTAACTCTATTTGCCAAAGCTATTTCATGTCCCCTTTTTGCCCTCCTGATTTCCCTCTTAAGTATACTCCTACTTTCTTTATACTCTTCTAAGGATTCACTTGATCTATTCTGTCTGTATCTGACACATGCTTCCTTCTTTTTCTTAATCAAACCCTCAATTTCTTTAGCCAACCAGCATTCCCTATACCTACCAGCCTTTCCTTTCACCCTGACAGGAATATACTGTTTCTGGACTCTTGTTATCTCATTTCTGAAGGTTTCCCACTTTCCAGCTGTCCCTTTACCTGTGAACATCTGTCCCAATCAGCTTTTGAAGGTTTTTGCCTAATACCATCAAAATTGGCCTTTTTCCAATTTAGAACTTTAACTTTTAGATCTGGTCTATCCTTTTCCATCAGCATTTTAAAACTAATAGAATTATGGTCATTGCTTCACCACTGACACTTCATTCACCTGCCCTGCCTTATTTCCCAAGAGTAGGTCATTCTCCTGCTCAATATCCTCATCACTGTCCTTGGAAGACAGCTGACACTCTCCCACCTCTTCAGAGTTCATTATATCTCCTCTTTTCCTGCTGTAGTTCTGTGGATCATAGCATGTTGGGATTATATAAGATATTCTGTCTGAAGTGTACTGCAAGATCCTCCTGCAACTGACTCAGTTATTGGAACCTTATCTCTAGTAGACCTTATTATCTGCTCAACTATGGCCCTGATGGAAGAATGAGTTGCATTATGCTCAGCCTCAGTCACGGGGTTGCATAATGGAGTCATCAATCGTGGGTTCAGCAGGTAGGTCTTGTCTCCTGGTAAGCATCCTTGAAAAACATCTGGCCTTTAACAGTTTAGAAAGTCCTCTATACAAGGGGACATAGAGAAATCCAACAAGGAGGGACATGGGATGCGTCTGGTATAGGGATCTTATTCTGAAGCGTGCAGCACATGCTATAACATGCAAGTATTGTAGGAGATTGTAAAAACTGTATGTGTTGATACTTTGTCATTCCACCCACCACAATACCCAAAAAGACAACATTTCATATAAGAGCATATTCGTGAATACTTGACAATCCAAGGTGAAAGGAAATCAGTTTTGTGTCCTTGTGCAGCCTGAGGTATTTGGAAATGGTGGCACATTTAAAGACATCTGCAATTACTTTGCAGTGATGACAATCTTCAATCTGCAAAGGCTAATGGTATGCTCAAGATTGGTTGGAACCAGGATTTGGCACACACTGGGCACTCCGTGCAGATCACATGCAGGACTTTGTGATAACTTCAACCTGTGCTATGAAAATCTCAGATTGATGCAAATTCCCTTTGAAGAACCTTACATCATTCCTAAGTTGAGCCTGTGAGCTCAAGCAGCAAAGATGCACTTACTCCACTCACTCTGGGTGTGTTTACATCAATTTTCCATTTCAGTGTGTATTTGTGATTCACATGAGTGTGGAAAATAACACACGTTGCACTTGGCAGAGTGCGCTTCAGGCTCAGCCTGGGAATCAAGCTCTCTCCACCTTCTCCAACTTCCATGATCCTTTCTTCCTTGTTGAGCCCATCAAAATTGATCTCCTATAGTATTTGTACTTCTCTCCCTCCTCCCATTGAAGCGAGGCTGGTGGTAACTGTTAATATCCTCCTACCCTGCAGAAACACATATCCACTAATGTACTGCCATCTCACCCTTCTTGTATGTTGTTTTCCCTCTTCACAATGACTGCTTCTTCTGCTGTCTCCAGCTGCAGAATCATTTCCCCAACTTCTGAGCACAGCATGTGCTCCTGATAATCCTACTGGACTTTCATTGAGCTGACTCCCAGGATTGACCATGACCCATCCAGTTGATCAATTGAGACGGACAGCCCTGACCAATGACCCCTGATTGATCTCTGTGCATCTCTCCAATTGACTTACTGCAAATCTGCACTGACTGTGGCCCATATCTTAGACTGGAGTGATATCCACCACCTGACTGACCACATCAAGCAGCTGAATGACCAAGTCCAACTCCATGGACTGCCCTTGACTTTGTGTACTGAAACCCCTACCTAAATAGTGCCGCCTTTGTCCTGACTAAGGACTAATCCCCGTAGACTTTGAGACATAACCATTTTATTGAGATACATTCATTATGTTTGCCACTTATACTGGTGCCTTATAGTCTGAGACAGATGTGGTGCCTGTTCCTGACCTTGTAAAGTGTCCTGGCAGAGCATTGAATGATAGGTGCTGATAGTTGATGATATGCTCCAAAGTGCAGCATTAAGGTTTTGTAGGTTGATCGGAAATGTGCCTTGTGGAAGCCTGGTATGTGTCTGTTCCAAATTCTTGGGGATGAGGCGCGAGCATTCACTGTCCATGGAGTGTGTCTTGAGATCTTAATGTCTGGTGTCCATGGTATAGATTACAAGAAAGCACCAGGCTAGATCTCGAGAGTCATAGAGTTAGATAGCATGGAAACAGACCCTTCGGTCCAACTCGTCCATGTCACCCAGATATCCTACATTAATCTAGCCCAATTGTCAGCATTTGGCCCATACCAACTCTAAAACCAAAATAAAAGAGCTGTAGATGCTGTAAATCAGAAACAAAACAGAAATTGCTGGAAATGTTCAGCAGATCTGGCAGCATCTGTGAAGAGAAATCAGAGTTAACATTTCAGGCCTTGTGACCCTTTTGTTCTGAGGGTCACCAGATTCAAAATGTTAACTCTGATTTCTCTGCACAGATGCTGCCAGACCTGCTGAACTTTTCCAGCAATTTCTGTTTTGTCCCCTCTAAACCCTTCCCATCCAGATGCGTTTTAAATGTTGTCATTATACCAGCTTCCATCACTTCTTCTGGCAGCTCATTCCATGCATGCACCACCCTCTGCATGAAAATGTTGCCCTTTAGGTCCTTTTCAAACCTTTCCACTCTCACTTTAAATCTACACCATCAGTTCTGTACTCCCCTACCCTGGGGAGAAGACCTTGGCTATTCACCCGAGATTTTATGAACCTATATAAGGTCACCACTCAGCTTCTGACCCTCCAGGGAAAATAGCCCCAAGCCTATTCAACCTCTCCTTATAGCTCAAGCCTTCCAACTCCGACAACAACTGCTCTGATCTTTATGTTGGGAAACATCACCATCTTGTTTCTCTCCAACAGGTAAAACTGCAAATCAAGATTAGGCAATAATAGCATGCTAATTCATGCAACTGAATGCAAAGAGATTTTTGATGGTGTTACAACACCCTTCTGCTTAATTTAAATCACCAACACAGAACAAATTTATCCTATGCAGTAATCTGTGAACATTTGAGATGCCATGAACTATTTAAAGTAAAAATTAACAACTTTATTTCCTAAAGTATAACAGAGAATAATTAACTAATAACTCTTTACAATTCCTCCTCTAACCCATCTTTTATCTCCCCTTCTATAACACTAGTCTGATAATCCCCCAGACCCCCCCACCACCCCCATTAAGATTAACAAAGTATAACTTCTTATCTCAAACCCAGGTAGCTTTCGGTTCTTCTCTGTATTCCTGTCTTCTTAACTTCTTCTTGGGATTCCGCTTTACAGATTACTAATCAATAAAGATACCTTTAAGAAAGCTATTTTTCAGGTAGCCTTTTCATGCTGGTGGATTGGTAGTTCTCCTCCTAACTGTTCAATTTTCCCTGGTCTTATTCCCCCCCCCCCCCCCCCCAAGCATTGGATTGTGTCATTGGCTTTTAAGATTGTCAATATATTCAATTCAAACTTGATTGGAGGTTGATATTTTGGGGTATAATTTAAACTGATTGGTCGAATTCAAATTTGTTTTTGTCTCCAGGGCAACCAGCTAATCGAGTTGTTTGACCAAATGTTACATCATATATTTTTTCAGAACACTTGATGCTGTCAGGTAGTTCTACTAGCTAATAACTGTCTTAAAGGTACAGTACACCCACATTTGATAACAGAAGGTCACTAGTGAGGTTCACACCTCCCCATTCAAAACTCAGTCTCAGAATTGGGCTTTTCCCTAACAATATTGAGAATCTCATTACAGCTGATCTCACCATATTTTCCCAACTAATTCCTCAATGCCCATGTTGTTTGGGGGCTGGGAAGCTTCTGAGCAAGTTGGAACTTGTTCTACTTGGCTGCTACCTTGCACAATTGGGGTGATATTCTTGAAATTCTGTTCTACTAGAGGGCCCCCATGCCCTCCCCAGAATCACTGTTATTATTCCTATGTTTACTAGAAATTATATATTGCCTTAAGTTGATAAATTGGAAAAAAGGACATTCTTACAAGATGTTAAACTGCAATAATTTGCATTTGTCATTTTCCTCATTTCCTGGGAACCTGAATGCCATTCCAAACCCAGAGGAAATATAAAGGGCTAGAAATATGCTGGAATGGGTGCTATGGAGGTTCTCAGCTGGCACTTTGTCTTTCAGTGCACCCCAGACTGGGAAGGGTAACTAACATGTGTATGCCGTACATACCTTGGAAGAATCCAAAATGAACGGATTGTAGCCAATTCAGTTGAAAGAAGGACCACTCCCACTTATGCTGTTTGAAGCACAGCTAAGGGAACTTTGACTAAACCTCAGCTATTGGAAAGACCCTAAAGGTTATATAGGAGTGTTGTTTTTTGGAGGTGACATGGTGAGTTCCTAGACTTGGGCAGCAAGTGTTCTGAATCATCACAGGGAGATCAGAGGATCTTTTGTCTTGTTGCAACATACAAAATGGTTGCAACATATCCTTTCTCGTCACATGTCATCCTGATTTGAAATTATGTCACCATTCTTACACTGTTTTTGGGTCAGATGACACCACTCAGTATGAACTGGCTGTCTGACAGATTAAAGTAGGTACAATGGCACTTCCAACTGTTATTGCCACTCCTACATGGTAGCTCATCAATGTAATTAGAGCCTGGATGTCCCTTTGAGCACTACTGTTTACAACCACGATGGCCACCATCGCAGCCTGGAGGACATTGAGCACAAACCTTGTGGCATCTCTTTTTGCAACATGTAGTGACTTCTAGTTGTGCTACAATGCAATCTGTAAAGTGCTACCAGATGTGCATCACAAGTTGGTTTACAAGCATAGCATAGAGTCAGCCACCATTTTCTTAAAGAGAAGGATAGGTTCCCATCTCTTTGCCAGTTGGAGCAAACCTCCACCACTCTTCTCGAAAGTGTTAAGCAGCTGTGTCCCAATACACCAAGCATCTCAAAATTAAAAACTGAAAGAACTGTGGATGCTGGAAACCAAAAAAAAAAGGAATTGTGGGGAAAAAGCTCAGCAGTTCAGGCAGCATATGTGGAGAGAAATCAGAGTTGACCGTTTCGGGTCTAGTGATACTTTCTCAGAACTGATGGTAGCTAGGAAAATGTTTTTTTTATGCATTTGACAGAGTGTGGGGTGGGGTAAGGAGTAAATGATAGGTGGAGGTAGTACCCAAAGATGGAGAAGAGCAGTTGGACAGACAAAGAAGTGGATAGAAGTCAGCCTGGGAGAATGAACAGTTACTAATTGGGATAATTAGTGGCTAACAATGGGTTGTGTGAAATGGCAGAGAATGTGATAACAAGGCCTGGTGTGTGAGTGTTGGGGTAAGGACATGGGAGAAGGTGCCTTAAACCCAAAAATTGTTGAATTCAGTACTGAGTCCAGAAAACTGTAGAGTTCCCAAGCTGAAAAATGAGCTGCTGTTCTTCCAGCTTGCGGTGAACTTCACTGGAGCATTGCAGCAACCTGGAGACATAAATGTTGGCCAGAGAACAGTGTGGTATGTTGAAGTGGTATCTCTGAAGTGGGATGGCAGGATAACTCTTCCCCTTCCTCTTCACCTCCTGCTGTCCACAACAAGATGTGTTTGAGAGGAAATGCTTTAAACCCTTTGGAGTGTTGTACTTCTCCGTAATAAACATGAAACAGGCTTTCAGGTAAGTCTAAATCAGAAAGAATGATAAACACTTTCTCACACAAAACCCAGAAATGCAAATATGATGAATATATTCATTCCCTCATGCACAGAGAGAGACACATATTTATGCACACAAGTAACGATGGTTTCTGGAAAACAAAGCATGCATCTAGATTGTTATCACAATATAAGAAGCAAATCATGTTTATATTGAGTCCTTTAAAGTGTACACGTGGTACACCCAGGTCGGTCCCCTCAAGTAGTTTGAAGAGTTTGATTTCCAGCTGAGCGCATGTTCATAGATGAATTTCTATAAAGGTGAACATTTTCAGGTTGAAACAAACTGATCCTCCTCACACTGCCTGGGTCAACTGGATGTTCATTGTTAGTTGTGTTATTTTGCCTGAAGGAATTATGCGTTTTGTCCTGTTGGTCTCCAGACCTACTGTGACTGGTTTCCCCATTTTTTTGGGAGGGGGATTAAAGGTTTGTTATTGCCAGTTTTTGGTCACATAAATTAATACATCTAATGTGCACACAGAATATACTTTGCAAATCTGAAGCCATTACCGTACAACAGGAAAATACAGTAGATGGTTTATTCACATCTACTTTGGGATGAACTGCTGCCTGGACAAATCAGTTTGTTACATTTGAGCTTGGAGACATGAAATCTGGATTGGAGTTTTGGACTAACCTACAAACAACAGAAGGTGTGAATTTCACAGGTCTTGGGATATCCACTCAAAAGCGAAAGCTCCACCATTGTCATTTACATTTTCTGAAAAGATGTGTAGACTTGAATTAATCTTTTGGTTGTGCAGTAATCACAGCAGGTCACCTGAACCTCAGTAGTCATCTTCACTCAAGGGAAATTGTCCAGGTGCCATGCCATGCTTTTATTTTAAAAGTAAAACTGTCCATTATCTTCATGTGCTTTTGGTATAAGCATAAGCATAACAGTACATGATCACCAACACTCTCTTGTAAGCTGTTTCATCAAAATCCTTATCTGAGTCTTCTACAGTGGAACTTTTCTGTGAAGTTGCCTTCTGGTGAGCTCACATACAAGCTAATTATTCCTCCCCAAGCCATTAGAGCCCATTTTGTGCATGGTACCACTGTTCACCTACAGATCCTGATTCCATGCTACCTGCTAAGGTACACAACGTGGTAATAGCTGAGCTGGCTATGGGTCACAGGCCAAGTGATGATGTTTTTCTATCTGTTTGGCTCTTAGCCTTGCTTCTGCGAAGCAGTCTAAGCACATGGCTGCTCCTGGGTGTTTAAAAGCTGAAATTTAAAAGCGAAAGATTGGAATAAGGAAAGGGGAATGGGCAGGAAAGCAAGGGATCCATGGCCGCACCATCAGCAATCTGCTCATCATCCCAGACAACAGGATGAGGATGAGGTGGGAGAAGGGACAGAAAGCATAAACATTCTCTGGGATGCTAGATATTGCAAACACTGATGCTGCTGACCCTATAATATGGAGGACCATGTCTTCTGTAGGGCTCAGGAGATGCAAGTACCCTTGTCCTCCAGCAGTTCTGCTCTGCTTTCTTGTTATAGGCAACCTTGTCTAGCAAGTGATAGCATTGAATGTCAGTGATTTGTGTTGAACTCTATTTGGGTAGTTGGCTACAATTGAATGTTTAGCAATATTTGCCATCTAGAGGAGTTAGACATGAAGTTAATATCATTGGAAATTGTGTGAAGGTGACATTAAATATCTGAATGTTAGGCCTGAATCTTGATTGCAAGAGACTAGGTAAGTTATGGCCAATTAAGCAATTTGAGATAATACTAGTGTAGAGACTAAGTAATGCCATTGAAATGCATTTATTGGCCATGGCCACCTCTGCAAGGTTGTTGAATTTCTTTGGATACTGCAACCAAGCTCTCGAGGTCAAATTTAGTACCCTTGCAATTTCCATCCCCTCAATCCTTGAAGTGGCCAGGTAGTCTATGGAAACATATTATCGTCCAACACTAAGGTGTCCAACAATGCATCTGTGGGCCTACTGTAATGGTCTAGCCTCTTGCCTGGTGCAGCTCCAACTTGCAGTCAATATCAACACAAGCAGTCAACAGCAGCTTTATTCCAATACTGCAGCCCATCTTTAAGAAGGATGATCTGCCTTTAAGGGAAACAGGCTAACTGCATGTGTGTTACCAATGCACACCCCTAGGCCTCCTGACGAAAACTCAATCGCCAGCAAGACAAGTCACTTCTTCTGAACACTGCAATAATTTAAATGAAAAGGTAGCATGGAGCTTGTCTATCAATACCTCACCCAAAAAGGAGCCTAATCAAATTCTTATCCATTGGTCTATTTCACTAAATGAACTATTGATGAAATACTTTACCTGATACAACTAAAGTCCTACTCTTCATAAACACGTATAAGCATTACTTTCCATTTTGCTTGAAACCTTTGAAAGAGAAGAAAGATGAGTAAATGATTATTCACAAAAAAGTACACACACTTGAGAGGTGCTTCTCAGGAATTAAGATTTTGAGTGGGTGGAAACCTTTCCATACGAGATGCATGGAAAACGGTTCATTGGTGTGAGTTTGTGAAAAATACCTCAGGTAGGTTTTGTTTTAAATAGAGCTGGAAGAATTAAGTGGATACAGCCCAGATCTCAGCTGCAATTTTGGGCCTGCAACATTAGCCATTGTGCAAAATTCTATGGAAATGATTAGTGCGTTTGCCACTCAGACAGTTGAAGAGGTGGTTCAGAGTGAGAACAGTTATACCTGTTGTTCTTTAAATGACTACAGTCTGGCATTTTTCAAATTCATGTTTTTCCCACATACCTCATAAAAATTAAGCTGCTCCTTAAAACAACACTGCATCTGGTCTGTTACCAGCACTTTGCAAAGATATCCCAACATATTTCCATAAATGCGTTGTCTATGTGGCAGTAAGCTGGATGGATGGTTACTGCTTAAAAATGATCATTTTTAAAAATCTTAGAAGGTTTGGAACATGAATCAGTCATTCAGTCACTCAAGATTGACCTAGCATTCAATTGAACCATGGCTGTTTCTCATCCACCATGATTATAAATACTTTAAATGTTTATGCCTTTCAACTTGGTTGATAGGCATCAATCTGAGCTGCCAGAGGAAGTGGTGGAGGCTGGTACAATTACAGCAATTAAAAGACCTCTTGACAGGTATATGAATAGGAAGGGTTAAGAAGGATATGAGCCAAATGCTGGCAAATGGATCTATTTTCATTTAGGATAGCTGGTTGGCATGGCCCTGTTCAACTTAAGGGTCTGTTTCTGCGCTGTACAGCTCTATGACTGTATAACTTTGTATCACTCAGTTTTCAAATTTTCTATTGGGCTTGTCTCAGCAGTTTACCGACAGATAATTTCATGTTTCCAACTCTTTTTGTAGAAGTGTTTCCTGACATCAAACTTACTTTAATTTAAAATGATATGTCCCCCAATTCTTGATTTGTATGGAATAAGCTGGCAGAGGAAGTGGTGGAGGCTGATACAATTACAATATTTAAAAGACATCTGGATGGATATATGAATAGGAAGGGGTTAGAGGGATATGGGCCAAATGCTGGCAAATGGGACTAGATTAATTTAGAATATCTGGTCAGCATGGATGAGTTGGACTGAAGGATCTATTTCCATGCTTCTTTATGACTCAATAAATAATTTCTCTCTATCACCCAATAAATTCCTTTAATCATTTTACACATTTCAATTAGATCACCTTTTAATCTTTTGTGTTCAAGGGAGTACAGGCTTAGGTATGAAACCTGTCCTCATAATTTGACTCTTTAATTGTGTTATTCCTATTCTAAATCTTCAGTGAAAATGAACACTTCAAAGACCAATACATCCTAACCTGTTCTCCCCTGTAAACCTGGTCAAATGTCTCTTTATTAATTAATACAAATCATTTATAATTATAATGGAACATGAGGTTCAACTAGATGAATATTGCAAGTCAAATCCTGCTAATTGAGTACACATCAATTACCCTTACTCCCTTTGGCCTACTTCCTAACCGATTCATCATCTATGTCAAAAGGTTGCCTTCAATCTCACATACTTGCATCCTTCCTAACAAATTGTGGTGTTGCTTAACCAATAAAAAAGGATGCCATTTAGCCCAATGTATCTCTGCCAGTTCTCTGAAAGATTTACTGCTCAGATTTTTCCCAAAGCCCTGCAGTTTTATTTTTTCTCTTTTCAAGAACATAGCTAATATTCTTTTGAAAATCCGTATTGAATCTGTTCCTACTATTCTTTCTGGCAATGCATTCCACTTCATAAAAATGTGTTACTTTAAAAAGAAATTGCATCTCCCCAATGGTTCCTTTTGCCATTCTGCTATTTGTCAGACTGCTATTGAGCTCATATGCTCTGCTGATTGGCTTTGCACTATCTGTTCCAAGCACAAAGTTCCCTAAACACCTGCAGCCCTTTCCACCTCTTCCCCAGATTCACAAATAGATCAATTCCAGCATACCCATTGTTTTAGCTTGGCCTTGCCACACCAAAATTATTTTTTCCAATTACAACCCTTTTTGCTCCCATTGACTAGTCTCTCCTGCATCTGTATATCTCTCTATATCTCTTCTGAGCTACAGCGTCAAGTCCTTAGATACTACCTTCAACAGTTTCCAGTTTCTTGACCCTAAATGTCCCCTTTTCACCCAGACATCCTATCCCTCTGCACTTTCATCATCTACTATATGGCCTTGTTGTTCTCTGTTTCTCCCTGGAATGGAGGTCCCATCTACTATCACCTTCCTTCAATAATTAACTTGCTCTTAAGCTAAATATTTCTTGATCCCTCACACCTCCTCCAAACAAAAGAAGCTATAAAGGGTTCACATATTGGTTTTAACTGTGTTTATCTTTTCATGGGATATGTGTAATATTCTTGATCCCAGTCATACTCAGGTGCTATCCCTCTACCCTTTCCCTGCTGCATTGGTGTCAGTTTTTGGCCACTTCATACCTTGAGCTGAAAAGGTGTTGCTGGAAAAGCGCAGCAGGTCAGGCAGCATCCAAGGAACAGGAGAATTGATGTTTCGGGCATAAGCTCTATTCTCCTGCTCCTTGGATGCTGCCTGACCCGCTACGCTTTTCCAGCAACACATTTTCAGCTCTGATCTCCAGCATCTGCAGTCCTCACTTTCTCCCATGTAACAAGATTCAAAAACTTTGTTTTCAATTGCCCATCACTGAATCTTGCTTTCCTTAATTTTTCTGTCTTCATTTCTGAAGGTAGACTGCAGAGCAATATCTCACTGACTCCCACCACCACAATACATTTCCCTCCCATCTTGTTTCTTGAAGGAAGCTATTCCAGTTTCTCCATCTACCTTCATTTGTTCTGACAAAATAATGTTTCCAATATGTCTTCTTTTTCCCCTCATCTGAGGATTTCCTTCCAATATGATTGACAGGAACCTTACTTATTTCATTTCCTGCTCATCTACACTCAAGCCCCTACCCTCACAGAACCATGATACAATTCTCTTTATCCTCACTAACACGCAGCATCATGCACTCAGTTCTTACACAATGACACTACCAAATATTTCTACCCTTTTCATTTTAGCATTCTGAAGGGACTGTCCCCTCTGCAACACCTTGTTCCACTTTTCTGGTGTTCTAATTAGCGTTCCTCATTACATAACACTTCTCTTTCAAGGAGATACAATATCCATTCTTTCATGTCCTTGTTCTAATCATCCAGGGCTCTGAATGCTCTTTTAGATGAAGTAATGATTTACTTACACATTTCTCAATTTAATGTACTGGATTCACATCTCTTACAATGCAAAGTCTTTTAAATTGGGAAAACAAAATACAGATTGGGAGTTGCTTTGTTGAACATTCTCATTCAATTTGTAACCATGATCCAGTAGCTTCTGGACCTTTGCTTTTTTTAATTTTCACTTCATTCACACACTGACCTCTCTATCCTCAAACTCCTATACTTCCAATGAAACTGAATGAATGCTCAAGGAGAGCAGGTCATCAGTGCTTCACAATCGTCCATAGTCAACAATAGGTCCAACAATTTTAGATCTTAACCAATATTGCCATTGAAATGGGAATGTGGTGCTTCTAATGAATCTGCTGTTTACTTATCTGTGCTCCTTTCCGCACTACCGCAGACCTCCCCTTTATTGTTTTCTTACTCACCCCCACTTTCCTTGTGTCTGTTTTTGTTTAAAAACAGTTTCATCTGCAAAATTTTCCAGTTTTTGATAAGGTTGCTGAATTGAAGTATTAGCTTTGTTTTTCATTCTACAGGTGGTACCTGAGCATTTCCAACATTTACTGCTTTTAGTTTAGATTTACACCATCTCTAGTATTGTGCCCATCCCGATGAAGCATTGTGGAACGTGCTTTCATAGGCCAAAACAAATCATGATTTCATAGTCGTTATGAAATGTGAAGATAACCCCCAGCTTATTTTTTTTCATTAATAAAAACTACTCTTTTAAACCACTTCCATCATCATTGTAAATAAGTGCAAGGATTTCCTTTGTCACAAAGTCTGAGACTTTTCATTCAGTTGGCTCTGCCATGAGCTAAATTCCTTCGAAAGTATCCCCTGCCATTTCCCTGAGCTCGCATCTCTAATTTCTCTCCTGTCTCCTGTCACCCACTCCAAAATCACCTAATGCTCCTTAACCTTTAATTCCCATCAAACTAGTGAACATTCTTTTCCTGGTCTCCATGTTAACTGACACTAACAATTCCTTCTTCTCAGGTGTCATCTGTTACACCTCCAGATCTGTTGTGATCATCTGCTCTATGCCCTGCTTACAAAATCCTACCCTCTCTCCTTGGAGGTTATTGTCCCCATCACCACCCTCCCCATTCCCACATTGTTCTCACTGTCAGCTACTCAGCTGTGATAGCCAGAGCACCAAAAACAGATTGCACCACATTAATTTACACACTTCCCTCTTCGTTAAGTAAAAACTCAAAGAACTGCAGATGCTGGAAATCAGAATCAAAAGCAGAAATTGCTGGAAAAGCTCAACAGGTCTGGCAGCACCTGTGGAAAGTTGGTTCTGTTCTGTGTTCTGAAGAAGGGTCACTGGACCTGAAATGTTAATTCTGATTGCTCTCCACATTTGCTGCCAGAACTGCTGAACTTTTCCAGCAATTTCTGTTTTTGTTCTGATTCTTGCAGTACAAGATGCACAGGTAAAAGCAGAAGGAGCTGGTTCAAGGGTAGCTAACCTTCATGTAAAAATTGTACTGATCATACGTTGGAATGGTAATTGCTTGACACCATGGCCTGCAATAGGATTGAGTCGGTTGAAGGTGAGGGTATCCTCACACAATGCTTCTGATGTCCTTTTGCTTTCCTGCCTCTCCCCTCACCACAACATACTCTTTTGTTCTTTACTCATTTCACATAGCCGAGAATTGCATATTTGCCAGGGATTGGATTAACAACATGGCAGAAAGTTTATCATCAATCTCACACTCACAAAAATAGCTCTGATACTGACAGTAAGCATCATGTGGGGAAGCAGATAGCAGAGAAGCAGGATCTGCATAAGTTGAGACACCAGGTAGGATAACCAACTGCCAGGGGAAGGATAACACTACATGGTAAACCACTGAAGGAGAAAGGTGGTAAGGAAAAGCCAGAGAAATATAGACCAGTGAGCCTGACATCAGTGGTGGGCAAGTTGTTGAAGGGAATCCTGAGGGACAGGATGTACATGTATTTGGAAAGGCGAGGACTGATTAGGGATAGTCAGCATGGCTTTGTGCTGGGAAATTATGTCTCCTGAACTTGATTGAGTTTTTTGAAGAATTAACAAAGAAGATTGATGAGGGCAGAGTGGTAGGTGTGATCAAAATGCACTTCAGTAAGGTGTTCAACAGGTTTCTCATGGTAGACTGGTTAGCAAGGTTAGATCTCATGGAATACAAGGAGAACTAGCCATGTGGATACAGAACTAGCTCAAAGGTAGAAGACAGAAGGTGGTGGTGGAGGGCTGCTTTTCAGACTGGAAGTCTGTGACGAATAGTGTACCACAAGGCTTGGTGCTGGGTCCACTGCTTTTCATCATTTATATAAATTATTTGGATGTGAATGTAGGAGGTATAGTTAGCTACAAATCTTCTCAAAACTCACTAATAGTTAGTAAGTTTGCAAATGACACAAAATTGGAAGTGTAGTGGACAGTGAAGAAGATTACCTCAGAGTACAATGAGATCCTGATCAGATGGGCCAATGGGCTGAGAAGTGGCAGATGGAGTTTAATTTAGATAAATACAAGATGCTGCATTTTGGAAAAGCAAATCAAAGCAGGACTTACACACTTACTGGTAAAGTCCTAGATAGTGTTGTTAAACAAAGAGATCTTGGATTGCAGGTTCATAGTTCCTTGAAAGCAGAGTCGCAGACAGATAGGATAGTGAAGAAGACATTTGGTATTCTTTCCTTTATTAGTCAGAGCATTGAGTATACGAGTTGGGAGGTCATGTTGAGGCTGTACAGGACATTGGTTAGGCCATTTTTGGAATTTTGCATGCCATTCTGGTCTCCTTCCAACTTGAAAAGGTTCAGAAAAGATGTACAAGGATGTTGCCAGGGTTGGAGGATTTGAGCTGTAGGGAGATGCAGAATTGGCTGGGGTTTATCATCTGCATAGGTTTAGGGTGAGAGGGAAAAGATATAAAATAGACCTAAGGGGCAACTTTTTCACACAGATGATGGTGCGTGTATGGATTAAGCTGCCAGAGGAAGTGGTGGAAGCTGGTACCATTACAACATTTAAAGGCATCTTAATGGGTATATGAATGGGAAGGTTTTAGAGGTATATGAGCCAAGTTCTGGCAAATGGGACTAAATTAGGTTAAGATATCTGGGGTTGTTCTTCCTGGAGTGTTGGAGGCTGAGGGGTAACCTCAAAGTGGTTTATAAAATCATGAGAAGCATGGATAGGATAACTAGGCAAAGTCTTTTCCCTCTGTTGGGGGAGTCCAGAACTAGAGGGCATAGGTTTAGGGTGAGAGGGAAACGATATAAAGTAGACCTAAGGGGCAACTCTTTCACACAGAGGATGGTACGCATATGGAATAAGCTGCCAGAGGAAGTGGTGGAGGCTGGTACCATTACAGCATTTAAAAGGCATCTTGAGGGATATATGAATAGGAAGGCTTTAGGGATCTGGCAAATGGGACTAAATTAGGTTAAGATATCTGGTCAGCATGGATGATTTGGACCAGGAGGTCTGTTTCCATGCTGTACACCTCCACGACTCTATCTCACATTAGTATTGCTGCATAATATTTTGTGAGTACTTCAATGGAGCAGACTACAGAAGAAGGCTGATAGATCAGCACAATTAGATACTTGGTGTATTGGGAAGCCTCCTCGAAAGCCTATGGTTAACATCCAGGAACACAGATGAGTGCACAATTAACTTGACACATGACTTGGTATGTGGAGAATGTCGATAATCAAGATGCAGATTTTATAATTCATGTTGAACAAGACACACTGAGGGGGGAAATGTCACAGAATATACTCTGGGTGCAGAACTTTAATGTCCATTGGAGACTCTCTTGTGTTGAAATCCCATCGACGCTCAACTAGACATTTTGTAAAGCCCCAAGTAGTGTTAGATGCCTTGGGAGGAGTTACCATTTTATAAGTGGACTTACATGTTGCAGTGTACTGAAATTATTCTTGGTAACTGCACAGAAAACCGACAGAATAATGTCTTTATACAAGCTACCACTTTTTAAAAAATGAATTGAAACCACGTTGTATTATCAAAATATTTTTATTTTAAAAATTAATGATAGTATTTCATTGGAGCTTTGTACTTAAATAATGAAAATTAAATACTGCAGATAAATTTAAAGCAATTTACAGAGAAAAACTGCGTCTACCTCAAATAGCTTATTCCAGAATGCATGCCAAAGCGAAATCCTACATTCACCGGACAATGACAATGCAACTTTCAAATTGCACATCTCGGTTCCTATCCCCCAATGGTCGCACTTAATGTTAAACATGATGGGCAAAATACATTTTTTTTTAACAAAGATTCTTTGGAGTCAACTCTGAGACAATTTCAGTTGCATTACTTTTGTGCTGTCTTGATTTTACCTTGCAATTTAGTAATTAATATGACGCTTATTTAGAGAAAGTATGAATGTTACCGACATTTAACAGCAGCACATTTTTAATAATCTCCGCGCATTTTCGAAAGCATCAAACTATTCTTTATTAACTTGATCCAGCTGAAAAAATAACGCAAATGTCAACCGGGAGACCACAACAACAATGCAGTGCACAAGTTCGTCATCCGTGCCCCAACCAAAGCTAAGGCTGCAATCTGTTAAATTTAAATCATTGATGGTTTGAACCTGGTAAGTGGTCTTGAGCTGAGCTGCTCGGTGTCTGCACCGCTCGCTGGAAGTCTCCTGCTGACCTTCAGCGAGGGTGGCCAGGACACAGGGAGCACCAGCGGCTGGAATCGAATGCTGCTATCGATTAAATTAATTTTTGACTCGGGATATTTTCGTATAGTAAAACATAATTTGATGATTTTTAAAAAAAAAATCAATATTTAAAATGACTGTTCCCATTTAATTTTTGGCATCCAGACAGGATCAGTTCAGACTGTCCAATCTGAGGTAGGAAGCCTTGGATACCAGCGGCGGACTTTACAATAGCACTTTGACATTTGTTCACATTACAGTCCATTAACACATCAGCTTAATACCTTGGCATAGCACATTCATTGTCATAACAAGCTTATTTTTGTAAAAGGTTGCAAAGATTGTAGGAAACATTACTGTCACCTCCACCTAATATTTCTTTTGATTATGCAGGGGATTTCTTTGTAGGTTTGTTTTAATGGGTTGTTATGGTGACCGAATTATGGAAAAAATGAGCGCAATTCTTGATAACGAAAATTATGGTTTAAAAAAAATGAGATGCCTTCTAAGTATAAACTTGGGAAAAGTACTAGTAAAGGATGAAGGGGATATTTAGTGAAAACGTGACCAGACGCTAACGACTCGCGTCGTCATATTAATGTTCGCGCCATTCATCAACAGATCTATGAAGTCGATTCGCTCTTTAAAAAAAAATTTAGACTATTCTCATCCTTTTTAAGGATTAATGAACCACATGTTTACAAAAACTGGCAGCTGAAATAAAATCCAAAATCATTGCATCCTTCTCCTCGTCCCCACCCTAGAACAGTTAAGACCTGGCATATAGATCATGGTAGAGTTACAGAATAATAAATATATGTCCGTAAGCTCTGCAGATGCTTCAAAAGAAATTTAACTTTGACTAGCCACCATAATGATTTTTGTTTGCCTGAGCAGTAGTAGTTAATTGCTTAAAGAAAAATAAATAAATCAAATAAATCTCTTGCATTGAGAGACTAGTGTTAGGATATAATTAACAAAATATCTGATCATGAGAACCTAAGATGAATAAGGGACACTTATGTATTTGTCACATCCAAAGTTTGATATATGAATGGCCTTGAGATCAGATACACAGTAACATGATCAGAGGTCACGATGTCCATTTTGAGGGCACACAGTCACTCACTTGCGGTTTGACTTTCTTATTGATCAAATAAGCCTTCTAAACATAAGCCAACTCAATTACTGCAGTGCATTAGGCTGGATGGGATCGTTTTCACAGCAAACATTGAATAGGACATAGAACAGTGCCCTGTGAGGCATCTTTGCATTGTAGGCATGACTAGTCAAAATGAGAGAGTCCTGTTAAATGAGAAAGTTCTACTTGTGAAACTTTGTTGAACAATCGTCATTGATATATCATCTTAATCTTCAAGACATATAATGTCTGAAAAATTGTACAGATATATGATATCTGCTCTAAACATATTATTTATGTGTTGAATGCAATCATTCCTTTGGTAGAATGTATGGCTGCACAGTACAAGTAATATTTATGCACACTTTTTCAGAAATATTATTCAGTTACAAGAGTTCCTATCCAAATAGATAATAAATAATAATATATAATATTAATAATTCATACTCAGGTGAATTGAAAAATTAAATTCTTCCATCAAAATAAATCACAGTGGCTTGAGATCTCCATTCAAGAAAGGGTTATTCAGTGACATTTTTGAAATATCTTGCCTCATGTAAAAGACATTGTATCACTGTAAAAGACAGTTAAAATTAATTATTATTAGGATAGAATAACAGTTATTAAAAGTTATTTTGAAACCAATGATGATTGATGTGAGAAACAATATTGGAGACTTGCCAATTTACGTGCTGGAATTTCAGGAATAAGCAACCAAATTCTGTAATTAGCTTAGATTAGGTTCTCTAGAGTATGGAAACAGGCCCTTCAGCTTAACAAGTCCACAGCAACCCTCCAAAAAGTAACCCACCCACATTCATTCCCCTATCCTATATTTACCTCTGACTAACGTACCTAACACTATGGGCAATTTAGCATGGCCAGTTCACCTAACCTGCACATCTTTGGACTGTGGGAGAAAACTGGAGCACCCGGAGGAAACCCACACAGACACGGGGAGAATGTGCAAACTCCACACAGACAGTCCGCCTGTGGCAGAAATCGAACCCGGGTCCCTGGTGCTGTGAGGTAGCGGTGCTAACTACTGTGCTGCGCCAAATTAGGTGACCAGTTTAGAATTGCCATAATAAAATGATCATATTACTAGAAAATACTAACAAGTCAGCAAGGTTCATTGAAGCAATTTTTTGTTTTACCCAGTCACTGAGGACATGATGGCAAATGTCTTATAGTTAGTACTTATAATATTTTAACACAGGCATTATTTTCCCGAACTTAAGAGCATAATAAAAGAGCTACTACAAATTGGTTATAACACATTAGCTATTCATCTTACCTGTGATTTCCTGAACTTATATTGTAGAATAGTGCGCATTTGTTTCAGGAACTTTTCATTGTTCACATTTGTGTTTGTGTAAGAAACACAGTTGTCCTGTGGAATAAACAAAGTGGAATTGAGCCCCTTTTACAAGGATGTGATATCAGACAACTCAACAAATCGATAAGAGTGCTTCAGGAAACACAATATTTTGTGTTGCATTCTATGTGTGGAGAGGAAGCTTTAACACCATGAAGATTAAAGGTCTCTTTGATGGACTACAAAATGCCTTCAAGCTTTATACAGCTTAGAGCATGCATATTTCAATTCCCACACTTCACTGTCCTACAATCTTTCATAGGTATTGTCTGTTCTTTACCCAAATCTGAAGCTATCCTCCTGATAGTTTAGCTTCTACACTGCTAGTCTTGACAGTCTGGATGTCTAATTTCTAATTCATTCTCTGTAAATATGTGGGTTGCTATTACTTTCACAATATGAGTGAAAATTAGCTAACTTCAACACGTTTATATGCACTACATTTGTAACAAAATGATGTTAACAGATTGTTTAAATTAGAGCAAAGTGGATAAAACAACAAGTAATGATGCCTAACATGGATTTTTAAAAAAAAATTTATTCACAGGATGAAGGCATTGCTGGCTAGGCAGCATTTATTGCACATCCCTAATTACCTAGAGGACAGTCAAGAGTCAACCACATTGCTGTGGGTCTGGAGTCACATGCAGACCCGACCGGGTAAGGATGGCAGTTTCCTTCCTAAAGACCATCAGTGAACCTCATAGGTTTTATTCCAACAATTGGCAATGGCTTTATAGTCATCATTGCCTCTTAATTCTAGATACTTTACTGAATTCAAATACCACCATCTACCATGGTGGCATTTGAATCTATGATCCCAGAACATTATCTGGGTCTCTTGGTTAACAATTCAATACAATACCACCAGGCCATTGCCTCCCTTGATAAAACATATAAATTGTAGCCTGGCAAATGAGAAGAGGTTCAATATTAGGAACAGTTGCTTCAAAGGACAATAAATAATTGGCCACATTCTATGAGTCAGTAATCCGAGGGGAACTCGAGGCCTAATTTTGAAACAGCTTGACATGACAATTTAGCAAGGTTTTGAACAAACATAAATATCTGTGATGGAAGGCATTGTTTCTAACTCAAGCTGATGAGGAATCAAGATGTTAGAAGTTTCTGTGTCCAATGCGTTTTGTACAGCCTTCCCTTAGAAGAAGTGCCACACACTTAAACTCAGGCAGCTTATTGGCTGGATGCCAACAGCTAAAACTTACAAAATCCAAAGCTTGGACAGAGTTTTGTTAGAGCTTAATGAGCTAAAATCTTAGTATAGCTCATAGTTTATCAGCAAAAACAAAAGTAATCATCTCCATGTTGTGCAACTGACAGCCATCTGTTAGCACTGTAGAGGATGATCTGGAACAAATTGGAGACGTTCTGGCCTCTGCTGAAAGGATTACTGTCCCAGACACCATTAATAAGCCTACTTTAAAAAATAGTTAAAACTTACGCGAGAGATGTTCATTTGGCGTGCCTTTTTGAACAGTTTTTTGATGATACTTCTGACAGTGAAATGAATGTCCTTTATTTTTGAGAATCTTTCTAGTTCTGCCACATAGCAGGAAAGGTCATACTGTAGGGAAGAGAAAAATATTTCACAGAACAGCTCAATACATTTTCAAGTGGTAAATGCCAGCTGTCTCCCAGAGAACAAAACTGTTTAGTATATCCAAAAAGATTCACAATTGCTTCATGAAGCCAAAGTATTGGAAACTGATTACAAAATTTGATCTGATTTTGCTGACCTATTAGTTTCAGATGTCTGTTCATGCCATCTGCTCAGAAAATAAAACATGTTAAAAATTGAAGGTGGTAGGATATGGGCTAAACATGGTCAATTTGTCTGTCCGGGTTGGAGGCAAGGAGGAAGGGATTTGAGGTGATTGAGGAAAGAAAACATGTTCATACTTTAAAAGCATATTGAAACGTTACTGTGTTTTCAAGTCATCATGAAAATATGGAAGAGGCTTGGTTGCTATGGGGAATGGGTGGTTAATGTAAATAAAATGTAAGATTATAACTTCTTTGCAGGTTCATACATTGCATATGAGGGAGACATTTTCACTGATGGTGTGTACATGGTGCCCTTTTGTTGAACTTCATACAATTTTGCCAACTCAAAAGCTATAAAAATATCTTATCAAAAGCTCCCAACCACTCTGTCAGAAATGTCAGATTATAAATGATCAAATGCAGCCTTCGTATTTACCAATAGCTATTAGATTGAAGCTTGCATGAAGTTAACTCTTTGATTTTCTTCCTGCATTGTCGTCATTCGTTCAAACTACTGAGCAGGACAGGAAATTCTGACTAAGTGATAATCTCAGTAACTATGATTACGTCCTTTAGCATGATATTGTTCTCATGTTTTGGCAGTTTATTTATGATCATGCAGTGTTTTAGAAAGGAAAGTTTTTGGCCTTGCTTGCCAGCAAGTGGGGAATCCCCTGATAAAAAAAGTTTCCTGCTTTATTTACATAATATTTTTTTAGCTGTACAATTTAGTACAATGCAAACACAACATTAAATTTAGTGACATGCAAGTATCATACCTTATCACATTGTAATTCTAGATGCGGCACACGTTGCAAATAAATTCAACTTAAATACAAAATAGAGGCAAGTGCTGTCCACCTGAGGCCTGAGTGCAATTTAAATTAAAGGTTCATTTAAATGTTGCTAGCAAGGTATACTTGCCAAACAGGGGCCTTGTTGAAGTTTGTTGGGAGTGGGGGCTTATGCCACTCACTGCGTAGTACAATTTTTGGGAGTGTATGTCTGAACTTTGCAATTGAAGTTCAACAAACAACTTACAATTCTGATTTGCAAATTTGCACTTGTTGTAGGCAAGTGACTACTTGCCAATCTTTAGGTTCACCAGGATAAACATATTGTACTAGGTGGACTGTGAGAATTGAAACAGCTCCCAACTCTGATAAAGAATTGCTGCGCATTTCACAGGGGCTGGTCAGTTAAATTTCTCACCCATTGTTTCTTGTTTCTTCAATTAATAAAGGTTCTGTAATCTGTGATGTTAAAAGAGAGGATTGATTGTAGCTCTCAGTATGTTTATCTAATTTGATCTCTAACCTAGCAAATTGAGAGGAAGGATAACCTATTCTTTCTCATAATAATTTAGTTCTTGAAATGTTTTTCAATGATTAATGCACATTTGATTAATACAACCTTTTGGTTAAAGACCAATCTAAAGAGATAGAACGTTGAATTTAAATTCAAAATGGCAGATGTAATGTCACAAAGTTGATCTTTGCCAGTAAGCATGATATCAGTACATTGTCGACTGGAAGTCCACTTTAAACTGCATGTAATTTTCCTTACCCTTGATTTCAATGGGAAAATATTTTTTATTTGATTCACAGGATGTGGCCATTGCTGCAGTTCAGTGCATTTATTGCTCACCTCTAATTATCCATGAGAAAACATGGGGCAATTGAGTGATTTGTTGGGCAATTTCAGGAAGAGTCAACCACATTGCAAAGGATCCAGGTAATGGCAGCAGATTTCCTTTCTTGTTAAGGACATTGGTGACCCTTTTACATTTTCCCAAGAATCCCATTGTTTCATTGCTGCCACCGCAGAGACTAGCGTGCCATTTGAGATGTTACTAATGAATTGAGATCAAATTAACATGTTGGAATTTAAATGCACACAGCTCCATTATTGGTGCAGGCTTCTGAATTTCCAGTCCAGCAACATAAGCAATGTGCTACCTCATTTGATATGCTGATACATAAAACAGGTTGGCAATTCATTGTTCTGTGTTAATATTAAATAAAAACAAAATACTGCAGAAGCTGGAAAGCTGAAATAAAAACAGAAAATGTTGGAGAAAGTGAGGGTCGAGCAACAGCTGTGGAAAGAGAAACAGAGTTAACATTTTGAGCCTGATATGACTACTTTTAGAACAGAAGTTCTGAAGAACCGTCATATCAGACACAAAACTCTGTTTCTTCCTTCAGAGTTACAGTTAGACCTATTGAGAATATCCAACACTTCCTGTTTTAATTGCCAAAGGTCAGTTTCAACAGCATAGATAAGCAGGATGTCATTTAGTCTAACACAGTTCACAGAACTATTCAATTACTTTCTCTCCCTTTCTATTTTCCCATAGGTCTGCAAACTGTTTTCTTTACAAGCATATATTTATTTCCCTAGTTGCCCAGAATTTGGTAACGAATTGCAGACCATATTATCCTACTTTTTTTTGCCCTCTTGTCACCTCAGATATTGTTATCATTTATTTTACATTTACATTCTTCTGTTCACCAACCTGTCTCTCACTTGAAACAGTATTCACATAAAAGCCCTTCAAGCCTTTGACTCCATTTATGAATTTTCCCCTTAAAATTCTCTGGTCTGAATAGAATATCCCAGCTTTTCTTGCCTCACTACGTCACTAAAGTCCCGAATTCCTGATACAATTTTTGGAAATTTTCTCAGCACCCTCCCCTTTTGGTTTCACTAACTTCTCAAACAAAACTGAAAAGGCAACTTTGATCAGTTCATTGGCTGCTAAGGTTGTCATTCCCATTATCTTTGTGAGAGAACAGTGAGGCAACTTGTGACTGAACAACAGAGCGTATTTCATAAATGACCACTAGGAGATGAGCAAGAGCATTATAGGTTATCATTTCAATACCTTCATTCCCTTTTTCTCAGAGTTGAAGCTGAGAATTTACCAGAACAAAAATCACATGGGGATGTTGGATTTAGTTTAAACCTCCTATCAGATTCAGTGGTCATGCAAAACAAAATGATTTATTTCATCTGTTTTGACTTGCACTGACATTCTCAACTTTTTCTAGAACTTGTTTCACTTTCTTCTATCTTGGCTTCTGATGCTAAGTAGTTCACATCAACTATGTTTGATATTTCATTTATAATCCTTAAACCTACATCTGTTTAATCACTACAGCAGGTTTTTATCACATTAAGCAAGAACAGTAGGAATTATAACACTCCCTGAGTACTGTAAAGCACTCTAGGCTAAAGAGTTGAATTGTTTAGAGCTATTGTTGATGTATAAATGACTATGGTTACCATTTAAATACCTTAATAACTTAATGTTAATTTGGATTAGTTTGCTTTATTGAAGTGGCAGTAGTCTTTAAAAAATGCCAGGCGCTTGATTGTAAGTCGAGACAATTGGACAGGTTTTAAATATGTTAAAATCTCACTTTTGTTTGAAACTAAAAAAAAATTGAGTTTGAATAAAGTCTCTGAAGACATGCTACTTCAAATACTTAGCGCAATCAACTGTCTAACTCCAGGCCAAACCAAATTAAAAGGAGCTAAGTATAATTCTGGAACAATTCAATAAAAACTGTAAGTGACAAGTAAATAAACTGTTTTCTTATCTTTGCCATTTTGCAGTATTTTTGTGTGTTTTTGTTTATACCATATTTGGATTAGGTTATGATTTTTTAAGAGGTTTATTATTTCAAATTAAGATTTCAGTAATAACTATGTGAAATTTGCATTTGGTTTTACAGAATAAGGTATTAAATTATTTTAATTAAGAAACCTTTTTTTTCATTATTAAAAGCATATTAAGCTGCAAGCTCTTTCAATTGCTAATAGTTACAATTTCAGTTTCATTGACAGTCAAAGGATACAGAGATAAACAAAATTGTTTTTTTTATGCGCTTTAAGTGCAATCAGATGTATATATGACCCCATCAGCAAATGCAAAGGAAACACTAACTTCCTTCCTGTGAATACATTTGGTTGATATAGCAGAAATACAACCAGTTCAAAGGATTAGTCAACAAGTTGTAAAATAAGAAAAGCTACATTTTGGTCAAAAAGTGTTTTTTAAGGGTTCAAATTCCACATTAATGACTACAAAGGGAAAAAAAAAAGTTGTCTATCATGTCCAAAGATATGCAGGTTAGGTGTATTGGCCATGCTAAATTGCCAATAGTGGTCAGGGATGTGTAGGCTAGGCGCATTAGTCAGGTGTAATTATAGGGGAGGGGAATGGGTCTAGGTGGGTTACTCTTCAGAGGATCAGTGTGGGCTTGTTGGGCTGAAGGGCCTGTTTCCACACTGTAGGGATTCTATGATTCTATATGTTGCCTTTCAACCCCTATCTGAATTATTCTTATGAATTATCTTTGTCCAAAACCTGCCCCAATTTTTATTTCTAGATTAAAGTCCATTATAACATTTGCAACTTCTGGTTATTAGATTCATGTTAGATCCTATTTATATTCGAAAGGATTTTGTTTTGTAATCTGGGATTGTACCTTGAAATCAAACCTAAACAAATAAAGTGAGCAAAATAACCTCTCAAATTTTGCAAGGTGCCAAAATGTTTAGTTTTAAGTGGAGGAATTTAGTCTCCAGCATATGCAATTGGATGGTATATTCCAGCAGATTAAATTAATCACTAACTGTTTTATGTTTATTTCACTTTAAAAGTTAACTTAATAATAAAATGTTAGTAATTTTGCAATGTTATGTATCACTAGATTGCAATTATATGTGATATATGGGGGTGACTGAGGTTCTGACTCATGCACTTTCAAAATGCAAATACTGATCTTTAGCCTTTCACTTTAACCATTTAGAAAGTTTAATGCTGAGTAGACAGCATCAATTGCTTTCTTTGCAATGTCCCAAAATGTAATTTATATTTCTGTAATTACTAATGCATTTTTATAACAGTAAAGTTATAAAGAAATTCTGACTAAAAATTAGAAAGTAAGTTGACAAAACAGCGAAATGCAAGTTTTAATTAGCTGGCACCTATTCAGCACTGTCTAGAAACATACTCATAGCTGGTAGAACAGTCAAAAAGTAAATGCAATATACGCCTACAATGCCAACTGCAAAGCCTGCAATGTTTGTGTTAAATTTAAAAGATTTTGCCTACCGAATCATTTACTGGAGGAACAGACAACTGAGGAACACCATCCTGAGAAAACAAAGAGATAATTCAAACTGTTATATCTCATTTGAAATTGAAGATGAAGTCAGTCAAAAAGAAAACTCTTAAATAATACTGAATTGCCTTACCTGGAGCTTTAATAACAAATTGTCTACATCTTTTATCATCTCACGGTATATTTTATGATGATGAAGACCGGTACTGAAAGCAGCCAGGATGAAACTGTAGAAAATTATCCTGATCATTGTGGCAACGATGGATCGAAGATACACTGAAGTTTGGTGTAAGTGCTTCTAAAGAGGACTTGGTTGAAAAGTGAATAGTACCTACAACAGGTGGATGACATGTATATATTCTTGTAGGGAAAGGTAAGACCCTCCCATTTAACATGTTGGAAATGTTTTGAAGCAACTGATGAGTAATCCTTTTCCAGTGGCAAGGTACACGTACGTGCGTGCATGTATGTATATCTCTGTAAGCGCGTGTGCAAGTAGGGGGTGGGAGATAGGAGGCGCAACCAAGCTGAAGTTGATCTCCATGTTGGTTAGGGAAACAAGCGAAAGTGGTAAATTCCCATGTCAGTATAAACCAATAGAGGAGCATGATAAACTCAAGCATAACATCACTTCACTCCTATCTGGAAAATGACAATTATGTTTTCTTTTTGATTTTCCATATCGCATTACCTGTCTCAGTGGACAACATACAGTCATATCTTAACTAATGTAATGAGTAATGCTATATGCATGTCATGTGCAGGTTTTTTTTTTAATTTTACAGTTGTGCAGAAACCTGTTCAGAGGAAGAAATAGGAAGACTACTAAATAGATATTTTAACCAACTGAAGTTAAAGTTTAAAAGCAAACAGGAAATATATGTTTTATTGATTGTTTATTCATGTTGATTCAAAAAGTGAAAATGACTTTGGAAAGGCATTAAAGGAATGTTTTGGCTAAATGCTATACAATTTGAAAAATAATTTGCTTGTGAGTCATATTGAATTGAAATCTATGACTTAATGTCCAATGTGTCTTGTGAAATCTCATTTACACACTCTGAATCAGAGACAACGTGGTGAAGACCACTGATAGAAGTTTAACCACTGCCTGTCACTTTTATGCACCACTTCTGCCACGGTGCGAAACCCACCAAGATTTGATTTTATGCAAATAGTGAAGGAGTATACATTTTCTTTAAACCCATTGCCCCAACTTCTGACCAGTACTAAAATATGTGTGCTATTGCTGTTTTAGATATTGCAAGTTCCAATTTGTGTTTCAAAAAATTATTAACTCTTTCATGTTCTACTATTGAAGCCTTCATGCTACTGTATTATTTTCCTCCATCAAGGTGGACCTTTATGTTGTACATCTTGGTCTGGATTGGCATCAGTACCATTTCATGGTTTTCAGACATAACACAAGTGTTTGTGTTGTAAGATTGTACCCCTGTCTAGCTGACCATTGATCCACTGCAATGTTGCACATCATGTCATATCATGTACACAGTTCTTTGTTTTCAGATATACATGTAAACATATATTCCCATCTTTATCTTCTAAACATATTCCAGTTAAAATCATTCATAGAAAGTATTCCTGTCAAATTGCATGGGAAATCTCAAGAGATTATTTAAAGATTTTCAAAACACATTGAAACTTTTTGATAATTTATTTTATCTTTGTTTTGAAATTATTATTCTAGTTTCCTAATTTATTCTCCTTACAACAAACCACAAGATTGTTTCAACCAGACTTTTAGGAGAAGATTAATGATGATATTACAATTCATGAATTTAGTAGAGAAAATAATTAACAACTTGAAAAGCAGAAACCTTTGATCAGTTAACTGCTGGCATCTGGAACTATGACCAAATAAGGCATAACTGTGGTAAGATTTGCCCCGCATTTAAAAATGTATCTTTTCAGTGGAAAAAAATGAAAGAGTTCAACACTCTTATGAATGAATGTTAGTTAAATTAAGATATTTCAAACCCAGGGGGATTGATAGGAATAATTATTTGAGATGTGAGGTGCAGGAATATTATTGTCCCGTACATAAATTACAGCATAATTTCAGTGGCTCCACACATGAACCTTTTATTTTACACACAGGGTATAAAATGTACATTAAGTAACAAGTTATTAATTTTTTGAAACTGTTAAACTGTTTAAAGAGGGTGCTATACTTTGCTTTATGTATTTCTTCCATCATTCTTTCTGCTTGTTACATTATGCCATACTGTACTGTAATGATTTGGCAGGAAATTGGGCTTTTTCTAAGTTACTTTTGGAAGCAATTTAGTTTGTTAACCAACTCTCTGTGATTTCTCTCTTTTCACGTCATGGACAAGTTAATAATTTCACACAAATACAAATTAGGTCAATTTATTCCTGCTGTTGCAGTGAACATGGAGAAAAGGCTGTAAATGAACCTGATTAAATCTTCACCCTCCAGATTTAGGTTTAGATTTAGATTTTATTGTGACGTGCACTCAAGTACAAGAAGTGCAGTGAAAAGTATCTAATGCCGCCACACAGGGTCATCTTGTGTACAAAGGTACCTAGGTACAAAAATCTCAGGTACAAAGTAATAACAGGAACAAAGTAAGCATTACTTTCATAGAGTAAGTAGAAACTAAAAAAACTGTAACTGTTAACATTAAAATCCAGCTAGAAAATTAAAGGAATAAAGTCAAAAGATCAACAGAATTTGATGAATGCTTACTGGGGCCCCAATCTCATGTGCTTAGCTCGCTGTCCTGGAGACCTCAGCTGCCTGTTCTCAATGCTGTCACCAGGAGATACCGGGCGGAGGGGGTGGGGGAAGGGCGGGAGGTCGGGGGGTGTTGGGGGTGGCGGGGGGGCATTCATGTTTCTGGCATTAGGCCACGATACTATCGCTGCCACTGAGGCTGCCACCTCTGATCATCTCCTGCTGCCTCTGGAACATGTCCAGGAAGGACCTGCTTAGTCTCTGATTGGCGGGTGTGTGCTGGGCCCTTCTCTCGCTGCTGGCTGCCTCGTACACTGAGCCAAAAGATTGCCATGGACAGCTGAGAGACTGCCACAGACCGCCCAAAGACTCCCATCCTGCACTGGGAGGCTGCCACTCCATGCTGGGAAGCTGCCTCATGGATCTACACTGAGGCCAGGAGAAGAAAGAAGGAAAGAAACACAAAGAGAGAGAGGAAAGAAAGAGAAAGAAAGGAAACATTATATAGAACAAACAAGATATAAATCTTGGAAAATAAATATCGTCAAGCAATAGATCTCTGAAAAAGAAACAAAATATACTGGAAATATGCAACAGATCAATCACACCTGAGAAAAGAAATATGTTTAATATTCAAACCCTTAATCTGAATTAAACACTAAAAATAAACAAACAATTTAGTTAAGTTAGAAAAGTAGAGAGAAGGTGGAGGGACTGGAAGTGAATAAGTAAATCAATAGATAAGGCAATAACGAAGACTGGGTGACTGGATAATGAATCGTAATGGGCTGAGATGTACAAAGGTCATCGATGAGAGGATGCAGGTCTATAAAAAAAGGATACTGGACTGTCAAAATAATGGGATTGGATAGGTATAGGAGAAGTACTCATGAACATTGTGGGTAAATTAGATGAGAGAGATTAGAAGCAAGCAAGTGGCAAAACAGATTAGTAATTATAGCATAAAACGCAAGGAGTGCATAAGCAATTGCAAAGGAGGAAACATATATCTTAGATTTGGACTGTAGCTAGAAGGACATATCATTAACCAGTTTCAACAAAAAATATAAGTTAATGCAAATATCAGTGTTTAGTGCGAACCACAAAAGCTATATATTTGCATAATCGAATTGACTAATAAAAAAAACAATACAAAAGAAAATAAAATGTTATAAACTCTTTGGTGGGCACAGCAACATCTATTCAGAATTTTAAATTCTTCCAGTTTATTGTGGCATTAATACAAAATCAAATGTGTTGTACAGTTTTGTTGTTGTTCATTGATCCACAAGATAATGTCTGTGGAGTGGAATGTTTATATAATAAATCGTGAAAGCTACAAAGCAACCTTCAGAATTTTACATGTTAACAAAGGTGCAGTGCCATAGTTTTTCTTAAGCTGGGTCCTGCAAAAGAACAAAGTCAGCCAAAAATTCAGTTTAACAGTTTCTTTTCATGAAAGATGTGACTCCATTGTGCATTATTCATGTCTTATTAATTTCCCCATAAAATAACAGCAGCTGGTGGCAAGATATTTTTACGTGAAGATTTCTCTCTCTCACACACACATGTGCACACAAACACACACATACACACATTCACACACACATCAAGTACATAATGCCAATCTTATGATCTAAATCAACAAAACATACAAACTGTAATGCACATAATGTGTTGTGGCAAAAGTTTATGATCTAAAAATGATCGATTCATCCTCTAATTGTGAGCATATTTGGGAGGGATACTGAACATGTATGGAAGTAAAAAATATGTGTTGAACCTATGGGTAGTTTCTCTGGTTTAGGACTCAAATGGTGGTGTCAAGTCGGGATGTGATTAAGCTCTTAAAACCACAGTGTATTGATTAGCACATATTTGGAATATGTAAACAGGCTGATACATATGATATATTTGTATCTTTCAATGTAGCTGCAAGAAGTAAGTAGTACTGCTAAAGAAAATAATCTGTTATTAATTATAATCTAATCCAGGGCAGCATGTGTCTCAATGGCTTCACAGTGGCAGAAACCTGGGTTCGATTCCACCCTCGAATGACTGTCTGGGTGGAGTTTGCCATTCTCCCCATGTCTGTGGCCATTTGGCCCATTGGGCTCTCTGAAGAGAATCCCACCCAGACCCACACCCTTACCCTTTCCCTGTAACCCTGCATTTCCCACTGCGAATCCATATAGCCTTGCACATCCCTGGGACTGTGGGAGAAAATCAAAGCACCTGAAGGAAACCCACGCAGAGACAGGGAGAATGTGCAAGCTCTACACTGACAGTCACAGGAGGCTGGAATCAAACCCAGATCCTTGGCACCGTGAAGTAGCAGTGCTAACCACTGGAGCCACTGTTCCACCCAACAGTCGATGTGCCAGCAAGTCTAGGAGCAGCAGCAAGCTTCCATGGAGGCTGAAGAGCCTCCAGCACAGGAAAAGGTCACAACTGCAAGACTCTCAGGATGTTTCAGGGGTGCAGCAGAAACTATAGTAATTCTGTTCTAGATACCACTTCCTCTAGGTGAGTGAGCATCAAGCACGTCATGAATGCCCTGGCATACTATGACTGAACTGTCCTAGCTGCTGGATTGGATCCTGCAGAATGAAGGTGTGAGAGGGCCATCCTACCCAAGTGGTCATGAGGGTGACAACTGCATTGAACTTCTATGTGGCTGGCCCCTTCCAGGGAGCTACAGGGGATCTGTGTGGGATTTCTCAGGCGTCCATTCACATATGCATCAAGGGAGTGATCAATACTAGGTTGAGTTGTTTCTTGTTTCTTGATGACATGTTCAGTGCTCAGCCCAGTCAATACGATTAAGTAACGTAGCTGGCTTCTCCCAGCTGCAGGGTGAAGTCAACTGCACGCATATTATATTGAGAGGTCCTTAACTCAACTCTGTTGAGTGCATCAATAGGAAAGGATTCAATTCCATCAATATGCAAGCGATCTGTGATCATTGGTTTTTCACTTACTGGAGATGCCCTGGATGCATCCCCTGCTCCTAGGTTCTAGAGCACTGCTGTGTATCTGCATCGTTTCATAGTCCAGATGCAGTGTATGGGGGGCTAAGAGCTCTCCACTGCAACACCTGACTGATGTGGAGCATGGATATAATATAGTCCATTCTCCAAACAGGACCGCAGTGGAACAGATGATAAGGGGTGCTGAATATGCAGTTCTCCGCCTGGGTGTCTGGGTATCTCTGCATTGTGCTCTGAACAGACTGTGTTACATCAAAACATCCTAGCTTTGCCTGACTAGAGCAGGCAATGTGATAAATGCTGAGCAACTAGGAGAAGAGGAGTAATCTTCCAAGGAGAAGGAGGCTGAGGACATTGAGGAGGAGGAATGTACCTTGTTAAAGACAGCTCAGTTATGTCAGGTACTGCAAGCCAGACAGAATTTAATTGACACTCTATTCCAGTGGAGGAGAGCTGGGGCAGTAGACAATCTTTGACTGTGAAATTGTCAACAAATAAGCAATTTGTTTGCATTGTGAATGAGGAACACAGCTTCTGTTCACCTTGTTAAAAATCATACAATGCCAGGTTATAGTCCAACAGGTTTAATTGGAAGCACACTAGCTTTCGGAGCGACGCTCCTTCAACTGATGAAGGAGCATCGCACCGAAAGCTAGTGTGCTTCCAATTAAACCTGTTGGACTCTAACCTGGTGTTGTGTGATTTTTAACTTTGTACACCCCAGTCCAACACCGGCATCTCCAAATCATGATCTTGGTTCATCTTGGTTCAGTATGGTGATTTTAAATGAAAGATGATTTTGTGCATTATTGAAATGTGTATGTGTTGCCCTCTCCAAGTAACGATAATAAGATGCTGGGCTACAGTGTGCACTGGGGACATGGATGCGATAAATTACAGAGGCTGTTTAGATTGCTGTGATTAAGGACAGGTAAGCTGGATTATCTGGTAGTTAAGCACCAGCAAGAAATTGGAATTGCATGTCCAAGGAAGTGTTAGCTATGTCACCCATGTGCAATGAGCAGTGTAAGATTGTGGCTGGTGCCACCACGTTATCAGTGAGGGGCTACTGGAGCACAAATGGTTGACCAGGTGTTCTACTGAGGTTCCAAGATGGTGCTTGGATTGGCGATCTGTTCCGAATAGTAGTGAATTATTTCATCTACAGTGAGAGGGAGAATCGGTCTAGCATTTGGGTGAAAGCAGTGTGGTAGGTAGTTAATGAGGTGAGTTGCAGACAATGGCAGAAGAAGCCTCATTGGACCTCTCAGAGAGAAGCCCTCCAAGAAAATTGGCAAAAATTACACTTAGCCAACATATCGTTAAATTAATCCCATAATTCCAGTATTCGTGGTTACATAGTAATCAAGTAAATTTAAAAAGGATTGACAAACTTATGGAAATATTTATTCATATTTGAGTCGAAGCAAAATAGCAAGAGTAAAGCCAGCAAGAAGCTCTATTGTATTAAGTGCATTTCTAAACAGATTTCAGGTATCAATAAGGTGTTTCAAATAGGTCCATATAGTTAACTTTTCAAAAGCCCAAAAACATTGCAACTTCCAGAGATTGCACATATACGTAAATTAGCTGGTGAAAGATATTAGCATTTTAAAAAAAATTATCAGTTGGTCTATACAGCCCTTTTGTTAAGCAAAATAAATCTTTGGCTGGTAGGGAAGAAACAGATCAATCCATTCATTATTTAATAAGGTTCGACAATCTAGTGAAACATAGTTCAAAGAATTACTGGAGAATTTTTAAGTTTTCAGAATTCCCTCAGCTAATCGACTGCTAAAAATCTTCCTTCATGTCATTTCTGCCTCTGGATTCAACTTTTCCAGCACACTGTTGAGTGGCTTCATCATTCTTTCCTCCATAAATTTGAGATCATCCAAAACTCTGTTTCCCTCATCTTAACTAACAATGATCTCTTATTCCTTCCCCTCCCGAACTCTGTTAACTCCCCTTGTCCCACAATCATCTGCTGCGAAAGTATCACTCTTCATTTAATTCTGGCCTTAAAACAGCTGAATTTTACTGCACCGACATTGATAGCGGTGCCTTCAGATCCAGGGGTACCAAGCTCTGGAATACCCTCCCTGAACCTCTCTAACTTTTGACCTGTGCCATCCCGGACGAGCCCTCATTTCAAGGGGTGGAACAGTGGCACAGTGGTCAACACTGCTGCTTCACAGCGCCAGGCATCCAGGTTTGCTTCCTGCCATGGGCAACTGTCTGCGCGAAGTTTGCACATTCTCTCCGTGTCTGCGTGGGTTTCCACCGGGTGCTCCATTTCCTCCACAATCCAAAGACGTGCAGGTCAGGTGAATTGGCCATGCTAAATTGCCTGTAGTGTTAGGTACATTAGATAGGGGTAAATGTAGGGTATGGGAATGGGTCTAGGTAGGTTATTCGTAGGAGGGTTGATGTGGTTTTGTTGGGCTGAAGGGCCTGTTTCCATACTGAGGGAATCTAATCTGTAAGATACTGTCTAACACTTACCTCTTTGACCAAGATTTTAGCCATCTGACCTAATATCTCTTTTTAAGCACCATGGAACTTGTTGTTACAATAACATGCTATTTAAATGGAGGGTTTTTTTTTGTTGTATTCTTGAAGTGATTTAGTATTTTAGTGATTCCAGATAGAGCAGTGTGAATACCCACATATACAAAGGTGCCCAGAAAACTAATAGTTCAATGAGATTAAGTTTTTCACATTTTATAAAGGAAGCCAAAATAGAAAATTTCTTATTAATCACAGTTGATTGGTTCTTTGATCCATTCCATTTACTTTGTTTATTCTAAGGTCTTAGAAATGACAGGTGCAAATACAAGATTTTAAATCCAATTTGCAGTGTCGGCGAAGAGCACCGATTTAAAAAAAACTTAAAACCCATGCACCCTGGTGTTTGTGTAACTATTGTTTTGACTGTCATAATTGTAAAACACATTTTCAATGAATGCACAGCAGTTCAAAATTAACAGTTAAGGAAGGAGTTACATCAAAGCTAGATATTCACTTTCTGATGAACAGATAGTGGATGAACAGGCACTCTGCAGAAATTGATTAGCAAGGACAACTCCATAACCATTCAAAATCTTTATGTGTATTCAGAGCTTAAGCTTGACATGGTGAAAGACAGATATATGGCACGAGTGCCACTTTGTTCCAGTAGACACATTAGTCCGTTCAACATGATTGCCATCTTTTCAAGTTGAAGAACAGGTCTACAGGATACCCCTAAACTGCAACAAAGGTCTAATGGCTGTTATTCCTTCTGTGATAAGCAAATCTCTTTGCAGAGCTGGCCATTTTTAATAATCCCGCCTGTCACTCCTAGATCATAGAATCCCTACAGTGTGGAAGCAGGCAATTCAGCCCATTGAGTCCACACCGACCCTCTGAAGACTGTCCTACCTAGACCCAATCCTTCTACTCTAGTACCCTGCATTTTCCGAGGCCAATCCATCTAACCTGCACATCTTTGCACTGTGAGAGGAAACTGGAGAACCCAGAGGAAATCAACACAGACATAGAATGTGCAAACTCCACACAGACAGTCACCCAAGGCTGGAATTGAACCCAGGTCCCTGGCACTGTAAGGCAGCAGTGCTAGCCACTGAGCCACCGTGGCCTCCCAATGTTGCCATTTTCGATGGTGCAGGCAACTCTTGACAACAGGTAAGCCAGAGCTTTCACACTCATCTTCAGATGAAAGAAAGCAATTAATGGCTGGAGCATCATAAATAAACACTTCTCAGCACCTTTGTCAAGGTCATGCAATCACCAGGAGAGGCAAAGAAACAGAATCCAAGCTCAATAAAAGAAAGATATTCAAGAAAAGTGTTCTCTCTGAGGTCATTCATAGTAACTGCTTGGATACTCACTTTTGGAATCCACATAATTGAACATGCTTTTTCATTGCTGAGTTTGATTATTTCAGATCTTTATATTTCTCTTTCACTTTTTAAACTTATTTCATCTGTATACACACCTGCTTTTTGGCATTTGAATGGCTGATAGATATGTCCCCAGTGCAGGCATTTTGCTTTTTTCAAGCATAATGTGCAAATTACATTTTTAAAAAATGTAAGTGCGTAAGTTGAATAATGGATGCACAGAAAATGAGCAACTATTTGACCCAATAGACTCAAAGTCATGCTTCCCCACACTGTGACATTATTGAGGGAATAATTAGAGTTTTATCAAACCTACCCTTAAGAATGTTTTGAGGCACTGTGGTCACCCTCTGCTCTTGCAATTATTTATTCATTTGTTTAACACCATTGTTTTGCTATGGATTAATTTAATTGATTGGACCTATATAATGTTTATTGTACTGAACTCCTGCATTTAAACATGGAATACAAGATTTCTTTGTTGATGCAAAACAATGGATTTTTTTTGATAAGGAGATCCTTAATTAAAGGTTTCAGCTCCTTCTCTGTTTTTGAATATCTGTCTAGTTTTGACATTTATAATTGTGCTCTCTATCCTGCTATTGTCCTACCTTTGTAAAAGTCCAGAAGCTAATCCGAGTCTGATTCTGGGGATTCATTCAATAAACTGTGTCGGATTTGATTGGATTTTCCCATTGGTGGAAATGTAGTTTTGAGTATTATCTTAACATAGTGAAAATGGTTGCTGCACCACTCTTCTCAAGCCCATTTACCTCTCTGTGGCAAGCATTTATGTAGTGTCTTTAAAATAGTAAAATGTCTCAGGCATTTAAATCTGTGATTATCGAAAGGAACTTGTCATTGAGCTGCATAAGGAGATTTTAGGACAGATGACCACAAGCTTGGTCAAAGAATTAGCTTGAAGGAGTGCCTTAAAAGAGGAAGAAGGCATAGAGAGGGAATGTTTGATGGATGTAATTCCAGAGCTTATGACATAGGTAGCTAGATGGAACAATGAAGATTGGGGTGTGTAAAAGGCCAGAATTGGAGCAGTGTGGAGAACTCAGGGAGTTGCACGTTGGAGGAAGTTACAGAGAAATAAAGGAAAGATTGTAAGTTAAAGTTAAAAAGTTTTGTATCTAGTGAATGGGGCTTGGTATGATTTGAGATCTGCACCTCATTTTCCGCTTGGGAACTCTACAGCTGTCTGGGCTCAATATCGAGTTCAACAATTTTAGGGTTTAAGGCACCTCTGTCATGTCCTTACCCAACCCCCACACACCAGGCCTTGTTATTACATGGTCTGCTATTAAACACAACCAATTGTTAGTCATTAATTGTCCCCATTAGTATCTGTTCATTCTGCTAGGTTGACCTTTAGCCATTCCTTTGTCTGTCCAACCATTCTTCTCTCTCCTTGGGCTCTATTTCCACCTATATTTAATCACTACCCCTTCCCACACCCTATCTTCTGCATAAAATAAACAACTTTTTCCTAGCTGTTCTGAGAAGGGTCATTTGACCCAAAAAGTTAACACTGATTTCCGTTCACAGATACTGCCTGACCTGCTCAGCTTTTTCAGCAATTTCTGTTTTTATCTCTAATTTTCAGCATCAGCAATTCTTTTGGCTTTTATTCGGTTAAACTCAGGTTTATGGAGGTGACAGGCTGGCCAGGATAGCATTGGAATAGTAGCGAATAGAGACAGTGAAGAGATAAATGGATGAACTGAGAGGATGAGTAGGAAACAGAATTAGGGAAAACTCATGATAATATATCAATGGAGGTAGAGGGTCTTAGTGATGTGGAGGATTAAAGATAACTTCTTAATTTCATACAATGCATCTTTTGATCTTTGAAATGCTACCTCAAGAGTGACTACTTCTTAGAATTGTGTGGCCATTACGCTGAAAGCTCATTCCGATCTTAATGCTGGACAAAACATCCTTAAGGACGAGTAAAATGGTCTTACTGTTTTTATCAGATAAACCAGAACATGGGGTGGAAGTATGATGGAGTTTGTTTTTGCTTAAGTTATAAGACAAACATGAACAGTGTGACTTTTTCTGTCCTACTTTAGGGTGGGAGAAGCTGAAGTAATAGGAGTTACTTATCTCCACTAGTTTCCTGCTATGAACCCATATTAAGCAGGACACTGGGGGAAGGAAGTGAGGTCTTATTTAACGTAAGCAAATTAAGTCCAATTATGTCATCTGAACCTGAACAAGAAGCCTGAATGGATTTGAGGATGACTGTCACTTTCCAGTCAGGTCAAATCTGCTGCTAATCTCATCCTGGGCCTAAAGAGGTAAGTTTTAAAGTTAGATGTCTCTTTGATCACGTGTATCTCCTGGCCCTAATTTTGTTCTATCTGAAGTAAAGCTACCCATCTTCTTCCATCCATTGTGGCCATTCATAAGCTTTCCCTTTAGTGGAGCAATGTTTCTCCTTTCCCCCAACCCCCTAAAGTACTGCCAGAACTACCAAATTCTTCCACTTGCCCCAGATTATGAGCAAGCACTATTCTCCTCTCCAAGTATTAGTGAGGCCACACTTGGGGTACTGCATGCAGTTCTGGTCATCCTACAAGAGAAAGGGGATTATTAAACTAGAAAGAGTTCAGAAACGGTTTACTAGGATGCTACCTGGTGTGTAAGGTTTGAATTATAAGGAGAGGTTGAATAGGCTGGAACGTTTTCCCCCGGAGCGTAGGAGACCAAGGGGTGACCACATAGAGGTCTATAAAGACATAAAGAGGCATAGATAACTTAGGTTTAAGGTAAGAGGAAAGACATACAAAATCGTCCAGAGGGACTGTTTCTTTCACACAGAGGATGGTGGATGTCTGGGATGGGTGAAATCCCTCTCAGGTTTTCAGAGGTATGGAGGGCTGGGGGGGGCGGCGGTCGGAGGTGGGGGGGGGGGGGGGGTGGAAAGCAAGTACAATTTGGTCATTTAAGAAACATTTTGGATTGGTATTTGGACGAGATAGGTATGAGGGATAGAGACAAACTACAGGCAAATGGGACTGGTTTAATTGTGAAAACTGGGCACATGGGTAAGTTGGGCCGATGGGCTGTTTCCATGCTGTAGATCTCTATGAATTCACAATCATGGCTGGAACCTTCACTAGCAGCTGCTTAAGCTGCACTAACATTCACACAGCTCCTTGGTTGCAGCCTCCTGATGCAAATTCCGTTTCCATGGGCAACCAGGCTTCAATTTTATATTTAAATTAATTCTGGTCTGTGGGCCACCAGCACCTACATGACCATGGGCATGCTATGATTTCTGCTCTCCCCAAGTCCTCCTTGTCTCTTGATTACTACTGAGGTCAAAATGTCTCACAAGAAGTGAAATTACACCATATTTACATAGAAAGCATTGTGAAAACTACTTATTGCCAAAAAAATGTTTATTGTTAAACTAGAATTCAATATAAGGGTAGAAGATTTGCTTAGCTAATGATAAACATATTCTGTTTGATTTATGAGTTAGTTATAAATAAGTCATGGAGGAAAACTCTAATTAATCTAACAAGTGGAAATGTCATTTATGACAGCTATATTTTAAATATAGAAAATGAAATACTGTCTTAAACACAGTAAAGGAATAGTACAATAGTAAAAGACATGGGTGAAATCCCTCTCAGGTTTCAGAAAAATTCTTTGAAAGCAATCCAATGAATGAATAATTGTTATCTGGCATATTCTACTCCTGTAATGACTAGCAACTAGGAAAAGAAACACTCATGAATGAGGCTGCAGTCAGTGGGGGATAAAGGAATCTGTAGGTGGGGAAGAGAGCCTCCCTTTTTTACCCATGGTGTCATCTAAAGGAAAAGCCCAAGCATTGTTCCCCATGGTTCTGGATTGAATTGAATGTAATATTGGTACTTGCGCTGTAGAAATATCCGTCTGCCCTCATTTGACAAAATCATTGTCAAAGGAACTCGCTTCAGGTGATTTGATGAGTCATATAAGTATTCTGACTTGTAGTGTACAGTGATATAAGTAGGAAAAGAATGTTTTTTTTTCTCTTATCGGGTGGGTAACTTCACATTTTGATCACTGACGTATTGAGTGAATGATAAAATGGCCAAATCCATCCCTTTACTACGAGTTCCATGTAACTGACCACATTTTTCTTTAATCAACCACATCTCATCTCTGCCCACAACTCAGCATTAATGACACAAACCACTGTTATCTTCATTCAATATTTTTAGTATGCTAGATTCAATTAGAATACAGGAGTTTATTAAAATGAACATATACTTGCAGTTAGCTGATAATTTTCAATTTGTCTTTCTCAGTTTTTTCAACCTTCTCAAAATCAAGATATGTTTAAATTTTCAAAATATACAAATAACAAAATTACCTTTTAAGTTACTGATATCCAAACATTATAAGTAGGAATGAGAAGAATCAGATGAAAATTGCAGTTATTTTTGAATTTTGAAGTAAAGGTGATTACATTTTGTGATATTTTGGAGTTTGGGATCAAAATGATATTGTAACCTCATTTGATTTATATGATGAACTTGAGGTAATTAAGCAGCTTCCTTTATTTGCATGCCTATTAAGGGATTTCAGGATAACAAGCCTTGTTACCATCATTCCTCTTTATATTCTAAAAATTATTATGATTAAACAATAGAACTTCAAGATGCCAACTTACTTGCCAGTCATTAACATCATAAAAGAAATTCTCATGGGTACATTCTAACATTCTAATAAAGCCATCCATTCATTCCCATCTAAGAGTTTCTGATCAAACGTTATTCATGAAAAGTAAATGATTTCAGATCTATTTACTGAGCATGATTACTGAAAGTAAACTTCTTCCCAATTACTTTTTTCTTATTTAGATTCTTTTATTTATATAATCCCAAAGTCTTGAATGACTTCTGAAAGACTGCTGTTATGACGAGATGAGGAAGGTTCGGAAAGCTTCCCTCTTTTCCCAACCCTTGTTTGACTGCAACAGGCTTTTTGATAAAAGCATATGCTTGTCAATTCAATTAACATTTAATTGCTCATCTGCTGCGACAGGTTTCCTTGAATATTATTGAAAAAGACAGATGGATAATATTTGTTGTACTCAATCCAGGCTAAGTAAAATAATTTAAAAATGTTCCAACATACATCCACACATACACTTTCAAAATTCCTACACTGTCAAGTATACTACTGAACAGGAAGGTAAGTATATTAAAGTCTAATACATTTAAAAGGATATTGAATGGATCTTGAAGGTTGATGAGTTAACTGGCTTCAGGTTGAACTCAGTGGTCCTTCTGTGTTTAGTGTTGAGGTGGTGAATTATAGAGTGGATACAATATAAGGAGGCCATTTAGTTGATCAAGTCTGTATGTTCTTTCAAGAGCAACTGAACTGATTCTACTTTTCTATGCTCTCCTGTTCATCCTACTGTCAACTTATATCTTCTTCAGGAGGTAGCAACTGTTAATTCTTATGCATGCAGCACACATACAGTCAAACAGCAGGCAGGTTCAAAATCTGCAAGTTGGATGGAGAGAGAAGGATTACATTCAGGATTTTGGGTTTTGAGCAGCTCAGCTGTTTGTGCGTTGGGCTGTGAGGAAAATAGCCTACAAAGATTGAGCTCGCTTGGCACAGCTTTTAGTCCCTACTTTCCTTCACTTCTCTTTCAATATTTATTTGCCAATCAAAGACTTCTGGATTCTCTTTTATGTCTCTTACCACAATCCTCTCTTTTCTTCACTTATTTTTTGTTCAGTTCTCCTCTGAACCTTCTCTATTCAGCCTGGTTCTCAGTCTGTTATTCACCTGATATCTCTCAGAACCATTTTCTGCTGCATTGTAATCTGTGCCTCTTCCATCATTCAGGGAGTATTGGACATTACTGCCCTACTTCCCCCTTTGTGGGGATATAGCTGAACAATACTCTATCTTTTTCTTAAAGCCTGTCCACTGCTCAGTTAACCTTTGGTTGCTCATTAATGATGACCTATCTAACCGTACCCATTCTTGCCCCCTTGAAGTTGGATTCCATCAATTAATTATTCATTCTCTGATTATGTGTTGTCCTTTTCCATTTGCAACCTAAGTTTTATGAAGCAATGATCAAAGATGTGTAGGTTAGGTGGATTAGCCATGCTAAATTGCCCATGGTGTCCAGGGATATGCAGGGTAGGTGGATTAGTCATGGGAAATGCAGACATGGGGGTGCTGGATCTGGGTGAGATGCTCTAGTGTGGACTAGATGAGCCAAATGGCCTCTTTCCCTACTGTAGGGATTCCACAATTCTAGCCTGTTCTGTCTGCAATAGTTGGCTACAAGAGTAACTCAGTTATTCGCATAATTCTGAAATTGTTTTCTTTTCAGTAACCATCTAATTCTCTTCAGAAAGCCCATAACACACTTAGCCAGTGCTTTGCAAATTCTAACTCTCCCTACCTCAGTGTAAAGTTGTCTTTTTTTTAGATTTAGATTAGATTACATTTCAGTGTGGAAACAGGCCCTTCGGCCCAACAAGTCCACACCGCCCCGCCGAAGCGTAACCCACCCATGCCCCTACATTTACCCCTTACCTAACACTATGGGCAATTTAGCATGGCCAATCTTTCCTAATGTAACATTTGTTTCTTTTGTTATTAGCCTTAAATTGATGGAATTTTGTTCTTGGCCCTTCCTCCAATGAAAACAATTTCTGCCCATCAACTCTATCCAGGCCACACATGAGTTTGAACAAAACAGAAACTGCTGGAAAAGCTTAGCAAGTCTGGCAGAATTTGTGGAGAGAAATCGGAGTTAACATTTTGGGTTCAGTGACCCTTCCTCAGAACAGAGGTTTATCGGTTTTCGTTTCTGACTTACAGCATCCATAATTCTTTCAATTTTATTTATCATGATTTTGAACACTTCTATCAAACTTCTCACTTAGTTTCTTATCTCTAATAAGAACCTACTTTCTCTAACCTGCCTGTTTCCAGGAAATCTCTGACCCCTGAAACATTCTTGTAAATATTTTCTACACTCCTGTATGGCTTCCACATCCATCCAAAAGTTAATTCTCAGAATTTTACACAATAATCCAGTGGAGGGAAATCCTTTTTTAAAAGTACACCATAACGTTCTTGCTTTTGAGCTCCATGCTGTTTATAAAGCCTAGAATCCCTTAAACTTTTTTAACCATTATCTCAACCTGCTCTGCCAAGTTGTGTTCAGAAACCCCAAAGTTGCCTGTGCTGGTGCAGTCCCCTTTAGAATTGTGTCATTGTTTTTAAGGTTCTTTGCCTCATTCCCCCCCCCACCCTGCAAAATACATCAATTTCATACTTCTAAGGACTAAATTATATCTGCCATGTGGCAGTCCATTCCATCAACCTGGCTAAATACCCTGACTATCCTCCACACACTTCACAGTGCTTCCAAATTTTGCATAATTTGCAATTTCTGAAATTGTGTCCCGCAGCTGCAAGTTGAGCTCATCACTCAGCTTAAACCCACCCATTCAAAACTGGCTCTCTTTTTGTTAGGTTTATTTACTCCTGAGCACTTCTCCTTTTCCATAACTGACCGAAATCTTATGATTCTTTGATCATTGTTCCCTCAAAGTTTCTTTAGTAATGCTCGATCCACTTGACCCACCTGTTTCCCAAAAAACGGATTCTCTTTGTTCATTGCACCAGAATCAGACGAATCAAGAAGACTCTCCTAGACACGCTTCAGAAATTCTGTCTTCTGTTTGCTCCCCTTACCACCATTGTCCCAGTCTATTTCAGCATAATTAAATGCCCATCATTACTATTCTAAAATTTTGCATCATTACCTTTTATTGCAAGTTTGTTCCCCTATTAGTTGGTGATCTGTAGATTGTACATGCTAAATTCAAATATGTTCTGTCCTTGACCTCTTTAGGATATTGTCTATCTCCAATACTATGATATTCTACTTAATTAATACTGTCACCCCCTCCTGTTTCACTTCCTTTGCTATCTTTCCTGAACACCTTGCAATCAGGAACATTCAGTGTCCAATCCTACCTTTTTTGAGCCTGGTCACTATTATTGCCACAGCATCATATTCCCACTTGGTTTTCTGCGCCTACAGCTCACTGACATTACTTATCCCACTTTGTGCTTACCTACATATGTGGTAAACCTGACTTAGGTCTCACTGAATTCCCTCTCATTTTGACCTATTTCTTACTCACGTGACAGCCATCTCTCCCAATTTATTGTGTACATTTTTGATAATAATTAACCTATTTTTCTAATCAACCTGTTCAGAGATGTTACTACACACCTTTGAAGCAGGTAGAACTTGAACCCAGGCCTCTCAGTCCAGGGATAGGGACACTACCACTGTACCACAAGAGGGCCCTTTTATTATGTACATTGTGTACATCCATTTCAATATTCCCCCCGGGTGCTCACCCTACTGCTGTATAGTTTAAATTTTCCTTGACAGCACGAGTATATCACCTTAGAATGAAATTGGTGTGAGTTCTGTTAGGGTACAACACATATGACCTATACTATCACACATTTATTCACACTATCCACCTATTTCAATATTTTTTTTAACATGGAGCCACAGGAGTAATCTAGAGAATATTTACTCTTGAAACCCTGCTTGTTAATCTATTTCCTAGCTTCCTAAAATCTAACTGCAGGGATTTATCCTTTTTTTAAATCTGTGTTATTGGTACTGATATGGACCCATGCCTCTGCTTTTCAACCTTCTCCCTCAGAGTGTTCTGCAGGCATTCTTTCATACCCTTGACCCTGGCAGTATGGAGGTAACATATCATTGTACATTCATATCTGTAGCTTCAGGATGTCCTGTTTCTGTACTGATTTCCCATTGTTGATTTCCCAATTTTTTTTGGCCAGCTGCCTTATACAGCTGAATACCCTCTATAGGATTTCCTGTACTTCTTTGAAGTTCTGAGGAACATTTACATCTACCTCAGAAAGCAGATAGGACTTTGTTTTAGCATTAAAATAAAAGAAAGAACTGTGGATGCTGGTGATCTGAAACAAAAACAGTAATTGCTGGAGAAATTCATCAAGTCGAGCAGCACCTGTGGAGAGAAAGCAGCGTTAATGTTTTGGGCCTCTGGTTTCTGCTGAGTTTCTCTGGTAATTTCTGTTTTAGTTCCTGACTTTGTTTCAGATCACCCTCACTGGAGCTGAAATTATTGTACACCATTAGCACAATACAGACAAGTAGCAAATTTACAACCAATTCTACCACCCACATAATTCTTTTATCTGTTGAATTCAACTTGCTTGAAAACAAGTTTCAGTGTTAATATGGGAGTGTGTGGTAAAATGACTTTTGTAGCAGTGCAACGCAATGAGTTTGCAGTCTCTTTTACATTTCTTTCTGATTTTCACTTCTAAGACTTCCATCGGCAAAGTCAAGATCCAACCCAGTATATTTTCATTTCATATCAAATGGTGTCCCAGATTGTAATCCACTTAATGGTAGAAAACTGCAGCTACGTATCAGGCATGCTTTCCCAGTTTAATGTATTATTGTATGGCTGCAATAATCTTAGTGATAGACTCTGACGATAGACAATTACATTCTTTATTGTGAGTTACATCTAAATAATGCATTTTCTATGTGACTAATCTATCAAAGGAAATTAATCTTCTATTGAAGTGAGCAAGGGGGCCTCCCCATACAATACACAGCAAAGGCACTGTGCGGTTTGATACTAAGTGGTACATTAACAAAGGAAAGACAAGCATTATCCTGGATTGTGTTGAGGTAGTTGTTCTGATCTTATTGATTCTGTGACAGGATTATTTCAGAAACCTTTGCCTCCCTGAATTAGGTTGGAGGTGGTTCAGGCAAAGGTGTTAGCCCCCACTGATTCTGACACTAATTCTTTGTGAAAGTGAAGGCTATGGAGGTATCAAATGAGAGAAAGAACATGCTCAGATGTGATTCCCATCTCCCCAATCCCAGTATGTGCTTTGCTAACACAAGGGCAATTGTCTGCTAAATGAAGCAGTCCATCATTCTTGCATGAAGCTGTACCCACCAAAAATCAATACCTTCAGTGAATGAGGGGCAAACATTTTTGCGACCAGAAGGAGTGTTAAAAAAAGATAGAGAGTCATGCAGCATCAAAACGCAGGCCCCTTGGCCCGCCATAGCTATGATATTTTATGACAATTAACAATATTGCAAAAATATAAGCAAGGCAGCAAGTTGTACAGACAACTGAAACTGTGATGTGCATTCACATTTCTTGCAAAATTCCCCACTTAAACCTCAGCATATATTTAATTTCCTTTATACTTTAGAGCAGACCAACCTGATTTCCATTACCTAAAACTGTACATGCAGACAGCTTAAAACTAGAAGAATTTGTGGGAGGCCAAGAGGAATTTTTTCATGCAAATGGTTTTTAGGATCGGGAGCATTTTATCACAAGTTGAGAGTGAACTAATTGTGGAATTTGAAGAGATTAGATAGATATCACAGGCTGATTTTTTTTTCCCTGTAGGTTTCTGAATTCTGCCATTATGCTCAACTGGAATCAGAAGCGTGCAGTTTGTGGGAGACAGTTACTCATTGCAATCTTCCCCGGAAAGGTCAATTAACGGTCAGAGGTTTGGTGAGCTCTCGAATCTGGAACGTCAATCAGAGACCTTGCACCTTGAAAGCGGCAGTTGGGTGCAATGATAGGCAAGTGAGGGAGACAATTCCCAAAGTTTAAATTCAAATCTAACTTTTTAGCCAGGCCACTCATGTAGAGTAGAGGGAAAGTCAGGTGGGGTGAAGAAGGTTGGGTCCCTCTACCAGGAGAGCATTGGCTGTTTCTGTATCCAGGCAGACCTGGATGAACTGTAATCCCACCGAGAGCTCTTTCCTCTGATCTGCCTTCAGGCAGTTGCTTCCAGAAACAGAAACTGACCCCCAGTCAGCCACCAGTAAGTTTAGTTGGCTCCCGAACACTTGTAGGTGGGAAGCTCTCCCACCTCCAGAAAAATGGCCAAATCAGAAATGCGGCGGGATAGAGTTGGGAAAATAGCACACCAATTAGCAACGCTCATGTTAGTGTGTGCCCACTTTTGATCCTGGCCATGGAAGGAGCTCAAGATGCTGCCCTTGGAAGAAGAAGAGTTATTGAATGGTACAGGGAAAGATAAAGGAAATTGGATTAGACTAGAATGCCCCCTGTGGGGAGTGGCAATCAAAATAGCTGTTTCCGGTTCTTCTAGATCTACCCTGGTGCCTTCTCCCATTGAGGGTGTTTCACATTTCTGTGTAAAAATTGATTTGAAATATCATACAAACATTTTTTTGAAATATTTGTTCACAGGATGTGGACATTGCTGGATGGGGCAGCATTTCTTACCCATCACTACTTGTCCCTGAGAAGGCAGTGGTGAGTTGCCCTCTTGAACCACTGCAGTCCATTGAAATTCCAGGATTTTGACACAGTGACAGTGAATAGAACATAGAATGTAGAACAGTACAGCACAGAACAGGCCCTTCAGCCCACGATGTTGTGCCGACCACTGATCCTCTTGTATGCACCCTCAAATTTCTGTGACCATATGCATGTTCAGGAGTCTCTTAAATGTCCCCAATGACCTTGCTTCCACAACTGCTGCTGGCAACGCATTCCATGCTCTCACAACTATCTGTGTAAAGAACCCGCCTCTGACATCCCCTCTATACTTTCCTCCAACCAGCTAAAACTATGACCCCTCGTGTTAGTCATTTCTGCCCTGGGAAATAGTCTCTGGCTAGTGACTCTATCTATGCCTCTCATTATCTTGTATACCTCAATTAGGTCCCCTCTCCTCCTCCTTTTCTCCAATGAAAAAAGTCCAATCTCAGTCAACCTCTCCTCATAAGGTAAGCCCTCCAGTCCAGGCAGCATCCTGGTAAACCTCCTCTGAACCCTCTCCAAAGCATCCACATCTTTCCTATAATAGGGCGACCAGAACTGGATGCAGTATTCCAAGTGCGGTCTAATCAAAGTTTTATAGAGCTGCAACAAGATCTCACGGCTCTTAAACTCAATCCCTCTGTTAATGAAAGCCAAAACACCATATGCTTTCTTAACAACCCTGTTCACTTGGGTGGCCATTTTAAGGGATCTATGTATCTGCACACCAAGATCCCTCTGTTCCTCCACATTGCCAAGAATCCTATCCTTAATCCTGTACTCAGCTTTCAAATTCAACCTTCCAAAATGCATTACCTCGCATTTATCCAGTGATACAGTTCTAAGTCAGGATGGTGTGTGCCTTGGAGAGACATCTGCAAGTGGTAATCTCATGTATCTGCTGCCCTTTCACTTCTATATGTACTTCATCATACTCATTTGATTACATGTGACAATAAAGCTAATTCAATTCAATTCATTTCAATTCAGGTAGAAGTGGACATGGGTTTGGGTGCCTTGCTGAGTTGTCAGCAGTTAATATGTTGAACAATATTCCAATGATTACCTCTTTCATCCTCATTCCCAGAGTCCTATTTGATAGGAGCAATGTATCAGAATTAGGCCTGTAATTACATGGACTGAGACAGTGCTGACACAACTCACCTTGGTCTAATATTTGAAGATGCAGGAATATTAGGTTGAAATTAAGAGTTTCTAACCATTAGTTTGGCAGCATGAGGGTTCTGGTTAGATACTAATACCCAGGGCTGGGATATTACAAGGTAAAAGTGTATTGCTGTGCTGTCTAGGGTCTGCCCTTGACCTTAAAGCTCCTTAGTTTGATGGGAGGGGCGTGGTTCTTGAGCTAGTTCTTACATCAGAAGTTTCGAGCATTACTGGCTTAGAGTTCCCAGTTAGCATACACAATAGAAAATAAGACATAAATTAGGCATTCTCATTTAAATGTTAGCTGCTGATGCATGTATGCCTGTGGCAAGTGTAATTCATTGTCCAGAACATCAAGAAATACTGGTATATTGAAGAGACAGGGAGCTGACAATTCCAATCCTTTATTTGTATTTGGAAACTTCTCGGCAAAGTTGAAAAAATTAAGACTTACATTTCTGTCATGTCGATATGGAAGTGTTGTACATTTGATGATAGATACCGGCAATATCCAGAATTGTTCTGTCTATAGTTTCCTGGAATTAATGGACTGGGAATTTTTGTAGTGTTGGATTTCACAGCAAATGGCAAACAATGTTAATTTGGTAACAGATATATTTAAGCCACATATTATTCTGGCATCATTCCAGTGACAGTGCAGTAACGATATGTTCACATTAGTGATGTTGGATAACATGTCCAATGAGTTATCATCCTCAAAGTACTTTAAAAAGCTGAAAACAATCACCGTAATTCATATGTGATAAGTGAGGACAACATAGTGGAACTGAGGTTCATACTGCTGCCTCACAGCAATCGTTACTTGGATTCAATTCCAGCCTCGGTGACTGGGTCTGGGTGAGATGTTCTTCGGAAGGTCAGCCCTCTATCTGCACAGTTTTGGACTCTATGAGTCACCCACAATGTTGCAAAACCTACTGGATTTTAAAAGTAACCTTAAATAGAAATTTACAGTCCCCTGAGAAGTAATATTCAGTTTATTAATCAACTCTTTTCCACAGAGAATAATGCCTCCAGTAGAAAATAAGAAATGTTTGTTGTTGATTTTTGGATAAGTGATCTGGGAGTCCTTCTGGATGGAGAGCATGAGTTGCTGTTGAAAACTAGAAGGGTGAGATGACCAAGAAGCAGAATGATGGCACAGAGTGAGGTGGTGGAAATCCTCAGTACACTATCCATAACCCCACAATCAGGGGATCAATACCTGAAAAAACAGAACAACATTGCCAAGGTAGGCATGGTATTTAGAGTCATAGAGTCATAGAGATGTGCAGCACGAAAACAGACCCTTTGATCCAACTCGTCCATGCCAACCATTTATCCCAACCTAATCTAGTCCCACTTGCCAGCACCAATCCCATTTCCCTCCAAACCCTTCCAATTCGTATACCCATCCAGATGGCTTTTAAATGTTGCAATTGTACCAGCCTGCACTACTTCCTCTGGCAGCTCATTCCATACACGTACCACCCTTTGCGTGAAAACGTTGCCCCTAGGTCTCTTTTATATCTTTCCCCTCTCATCTTAAACCTATGTCCTCTAGTTCTGGACTCCCCCATGCCAGGAAAAAGACCTTGTGTATTTACCCTACCCACGCCCCTCATGATTTTATAAACCTGTATAAGGTCACCCCTCAGCCTCTGACACTCCACTGAAAACAGCCCCTCAGTATCTCCATCCTCTAATAATTGTACAAAGGGTTTCTGCTACTTTAGAATGATTACGACCACTAGGATTCATAACAGCACACAAACCAACAGCCACGCTCAGAAAACAACTCACCAGAACAAAGGACCCGATACCCAACATGAGCAAAACCAATGTAGTGTACAAAATCCCATGCAAGGACTGCACAAAACACTACATCGGACAAACAGGAAGACAGTTAACGATCCGTATACACGGACACCAACTAGCCACGAAACGACACGACCAGCTATTCTTAGTAGCCACACACACAGATGACAAGCAACATGAATTTGACTGGGACAACACTACCATTATAGGGCAAGCCAAACAGAGAACAGCCAGGGAATTCCTAGAGGCATGGCACTCATCCACAGACTCTATCAACAAACACATCGACCTGGACCCAATATACCGGCCACTACAGCGGACAGCTCGAACTGACAACTGGAAGCGGCAGAGACAGGCCACTATAAATGCCGGAGGAAACAGCACAGAAGCGCTTCACAGGAGGCTCCCAAGCACTGAGGATGTCACCTAGACAGGGGACGAAACGTTTGCAAGACAAATTCCCAGCTCGGCGAACAGAACCACAACAGGGAAGGTATTGCCACAGGAAACATCTAACAGTGCTTTTGAGTGAAGCCACTAGTTTTCAACTGACCCCAACAATACAGTGTCACTACTGCTTCTCAGTCAAAAGGTCACGATATATACACATCCAGTGTAGAATATTGACTGGCCACTGCTAATAAAGCCTCATGACTTACACTTACATAAACATATGTATTGCTACTTTGTTCATTCATTCTGATGCAGTTTATGCAATTGCTGATCTTCATCTGCATGCATGAATTTACATTTTAAGCTATTGTACTCAATAAAATTTTATTTCATTTTAAATCTTGCCTTTCTCATCTTGTGTTCGTGCAATAATGGGAAATGCCAAAGCACCAGAAAGCCACGATTGGAACCCTGGTTGGGGAATAGAAAGGGATCTGTCAATTATGATTCCTGAATACCCAAGTCACAATATGCCCTCTCACCACCCGGTGACTTGCTCTCTGCCACTGTGTCTTTCTTAGGATGAGTTGCCATCATTGGCCCTAATCCATCAGATTTACTGGCATTTCATCTTCTATATTAGGAGTCAGATCTCTTCGCAGGAGAAAATTGTAAAGTTCACATGTGACCACCTCAATCTTCACTACTTTGCCCGATGAATATTTTGAATCTCTGTTCCCCCTTCACAATGCTCTTACCACTGAGGTCATCGCATGGAAGTGTGATTCCACCATGCCAATTGTCCTTGCAATCACTTGGCACAACCCCACAAGTCCCCTGCCAGTGTTGCATTGCTGGTGATGGAGAACAATGTTATCAAACATGGCTCAACTAAAAACATAATTTCACTTGGAAATCCATACACTCTCCGATCTTTCTTTTGGACTGTGAGAACAAATTGTGCATCCTGGATTGACAAAGAATGAAGTCAAGATGATACATCCCCTTTTTATCATTTGATTCTTACAGGAAGTATCTTTGTTGGCATCTGGGCTTCCTGCATTTTGGGCGAGGCAACAATTGCTTACATGGAAACCAATAAACCTCTTATCCCTTTGCTGCATTTGGAACATGTCATACTTAATGAGATCAGATACCTTGTGGAATATGTAAGTTGAACATTGGCCCTCATATCACCCTGGGTAATGTTGCAGATATCACCAAATCTATCTGAAAAGAACCATATGAATAGAAATTTAGGGCTGTCAGCCACTTTGTGACTACCAATAAGGCCTTTTGGAAGTTAACCTGTGAATTTAGATTCACATTTATCATCTCATAGATGGTACCTAATATCTCCTTGCTTAAACCTATGATGAAATTTAATGATCACAGCAATGACCACATCCTACAGCAAGAGAACATTTGACAACCTGCTGTGGATTTACTGTGGATCAAGCAATCTGCTGGTTGCTTTTGAGCCCCTACGTAGGTTGCAGAGTCAACAAGACTAGGTTATACCCATCAGAAGATAAAGTAAGGACAATCAAAGGTGCCCCAGCTCTCAAGTCAGTACCAGAGCTTAGGTCTTTCCTTGTGCTGGTGAACTATTACAGAAAATTCATACATAACCGGGCCTCCATCCTGGCACTTTTGCATCAACGTTTAAAAAAGGGTCATCTTTTGAAATGGTCACATAGCCGAGCTATAGCCTTTAGGAAAGTGAAGAAACAGCTCTAATGCTCTAAGGAGTTAGCCCATTGTGATCCCATGCGAGTTCTGGTATTAACATGATGCTTTCCCGTATGGTATTAGCTCATGGATGGCCGAATGGAAGGAATGCCCAATAATGTGAACATCCAGGACTTTGGCTAATGCACTGCATAACTATCCCCAGATAGAGAAGGAAGGTTTGGTGGTCATATTGAGAGACAGGAAGTACAAAACCATACCTCTATGGATGTAAATTTGTAATTGTAACAAACCACAAACCCCTGGTGAGTCTACAAGGCAGTGCTGCCCATGGCTTTAGGCCGAATTCAGTGGTGGGCTCTCATACTAAGTGTGTATACTACAAGTTGGAGGCCAAGTAGCAAATGCGGATGCATTGAGCCACCTCCCACTGGCATCTGGAAGAGTCCATAATGGTTTTAAATTTTCTACACACACTTCCATTCATCGCTAACAATATCAGACTTTGGATGCAGAAAGGTCCAGTCCTGGCAAAATTGATACAGTTGGTGGTGATAGGGGAAACTAAAGGGCCATCATAACCAGAATTGAAACCTTTTTGGACCCAGGGAGACCAGATCACAGTAGAGGATGGCATATTATTATGGGGAGGAGGAGTGATTGTCCCTCGCAAAGGTCGCTGCCAGATATGGCTGAACTCCACCAGGGTCATCCGGGGTGTCAAAAACAAAGATGCTGTCAAGAAGCTATGTCTGCCAGCCAGTACTGGATGCAGACATTGATGTGTTAGTGGGCAGTGCCCAAAGTGCCAACAAGGACCAAAATTACTGCTGGTAGCTCCCTCACATTCATGGGAATGGCCAGATAAACCCTGGACTTGGTTACATGTGGATGATGCAGGTCTTTTCATGAGCTCAATGTTCTTAGTCATTGTAGATGCTCACTCAAAATGGCTGGAAGTACACAGTTTATTTGGTAGACATGGCAATTATGACTGAAAAACTACATGTCTGTTTTGCAAAATATGGACTCCAGGAAGTGTTAGTCACAGATAACGGGCCATTGTTTACCAGCAGGGAATTTGAGTATTTCCTAAATTCAAATGGTATTTGTCATGTAAAGATAGTTCCATGCCATTCATCATCCGATGGTCTGGCAGAAAGAGTTGCCCAAACGTTGAGGGCAGGCTTAACGCAGCAGCTTCCAGCTTCGCTAGATAGCAAATTGTCTTGGTTCTTATTTGCCGATAGGACCATCCTTCAAGCAACTACAGAGATAGCTCCAGCAGAGGTGCTGATGTGGAAAAGATTCCGCACCAGGTTAAATCTGATTTTCCCGGACCTAGGAAGGGGGTGGATGAAATGGCATCAAGAGTGCCAATGACGGATACAAAACTCCACTCAGTGAGAGCGACAGTTTCTTTCAGGGGCAAAATTTGGTGCCAAAACCACGGGAATAGTCCTGCATGAGTAAGAGAAATGGTTGATACAAGGTCAAGACGTATAAAGTTCAGTAGGTCCGAATATCCTCATCAAGCATATGGACCATATTAAAGCTGCAAACTTGAAAACAGCGAGGGAGCAAAACATGCCCTGCTCCTCTTCTTCCTTTCCCACTGTTCCAAAACCCATGGGTTCTCCCTCCCCATCAAGTGTTGAAGATACCTCGGATTGTTGCCACGATACCTTTGCTGCTGAAGAGAAGAATATATTTCTTCTGAGATATTCTGGGTGCAAGAGGCGAGCTACTGTGCACTACATGTCACCTGTATCAGAGACAGGGTTAGAGAAATCTGACCCACTGCTAAAATGGCGCAGGAGGAGGTACGACAAAAAGAACCAGCCTATGTCATCAGGCTCAGAGGTGGAGGGAGGTAGTGATTGTAACAAGGTCAGCCAAGTGGACCTCATAGAATATGAGTTCCCTGATTAGTGTGGTTAATCTGGTCCAATCAGGGAGCCCTGGCTGACAGGAATAAACAGGAGTGTCAGAGGTTCTGTTCACTCTTGAAAGCTGGCTCTGAGGATGCCAGACCAGTATCAAAGACTCTCCACATGTAGTAAAGGGTAATGGGATACTGGCTTTTGAAGAGTTATTTTAAATATGGTATATAAAGAAAATGAGAGATGTACAAAAGAAAGGAAAGGAGAAACTGGTTAGTAATAGAATCCAGGTAGTTGTTCTTAAGAAAATATTCCATGTTGCATTGTAGTGATAGGTGTATATGTTAAATTGTGAAGGGAGATGATGGTGTGGTGTCAGTGACACACCTTAGTAATTTAGATAACCCTCCAACAAGCCATTTGCGGTACAGGATCAAATCCCACCAAGGTGGCTGGTAGAATTTAAATTCAATTGATAGTATTCGGAATTGAAGCTTTCCCTCAGTAATGGTGACCACAAAGCTATAAGGTTTTTGTTAAAGACCCAAATGGTTCACAACTACTTTTTAAGTAAGAATATCTGCCATTATTTAAACAAGGTTCCTGTGGTGCAATGGCAGTGTTCCTACCTCTGACCCAGCAGACCCAGGTTCATGTCACATGCTGCTGAATTGTTTCAATATGTCCAATTTAGGAAAAATTAGTTAGTTTTTTGCGACTGTATGCCTTTTTCTACAATTACATTTGTGTTTGAGTATCCTTAGACAGGGAGCAGGCAGCGTCTATGAACATCCTTGAAGCCTTTACATAGAGGCAGGCAACCTGGGGGCTAGCATGCTTTATCTCCTCCTCCCAACAACAAAGGAAAAGTAAAAATACAGCACAGGAACAGCCCCTTTGGCTGTCCAAGCCTGTGCCACCACATTTTGCCCTTCCATACTAAAACTATCTTCACTTAAGGATCCCTCTACCCTTACTTGTTTGTGTTGTTTTTGAAATGCTCCAGTAGGCAGTACTTGCAATTTATTAATGGTTCAATTTTTCAAATGGTTTACTTGGTAGTGGGTTTTCAATTAAAGAAGAGCTGTTTTTTGTCTTGTCTGCCTGTCTCTTCCACAGTTAGGACTTTGAAAGGGGGCAGGCAGTGTCCACCAATATCCTCAAAGCCCTTCGAGAGAAGTGGGTACCATGGGGGCTGGAGTGCATTATTTCCCCTTCCAACTCCATTTTGATTTAGCCCCTCCCTCTTTTCCTACCCTTCCTTTTTTTGTTATTGTTGCACTGCCTTCAGTGGGTAGGTTTATAACTTATTTGTTTAATTAATCAAACAGGCAATTTGGTAGTGGGTTACCAAAAAAGATAGGTTTTCAGTGGGGGCTGAGTGCATTATTTCTGCCACCAACTCCATTTTAATTTTGTTCCCTGTTTTGTTTACCTACCCTTATTGTTCTTTTGCTACTGTGACACTGTCTCTGATAGGTGGTGTTTGTTAATTGTTACATGGCTTGGAGAGGGTGGACACTAGGAAATTGTTTCCGTTAGGCGACGAGACTAGGACCCGTGGACACAGCCTTAGAATTAGAGGGGGTAAATTCAGAACAGAAATGCGGAGACATTTCTTCAGCCAGAGAGTGGTGGGCCTGTGGAATTCATTGCCGCAGAGTGCAGTGGAGGCTGGGAAGCTAAATGTCTTCAAGGCAGAAATTGATAAATTCTTGATGTCACAAGGAATTAAGGGCTACGGGGAGAATGTGGGTAAGTGGAGTTGAAATGCCCATCAGCCATGATTGAATGGCGGAGTGAACTCGATGGGCCGAATGGCCTTACCTCCGCTCCTATGTCTTATGGTCTTATGGTCTTACCTGTTGAATTGATTAATTATGTGACTTGGTGTTCAGTCTTCAAAACAATAGCTGGGCATTCTGGTAATGAGGGTAAGGTAGGGGAAAGGGAAATAGAAGTTAACTGAAATATAGTTTCATGATAAAACTGTGGTGAATCTCGTAAAGTACTCTCCCGTCTGATACGCATCTGCCTATCAAACCATGCTGAAGGTTGTAGTCCATGAGTCTGGGTGAGATGCATGCAGAGTAGTAAAGCTAAAGTAAGTAATGGTACTGTGAGTGTCAGGTGAGAGAAAGAAAATAATGCTACTAGAATGTAGGAGGTCAGTGACCTTCTCGTGGCACTATCCTTTAGATAGTGGAGTCAGAACTGATCAAGACTGTGATCTCTGCCCATGCTGGAGCCAGGTGGTGCAATGGTTTCTTGTTTTCAACCAGGAAGTGGAGTGATCTCCTTTCCACCAGCACCTTGAGATTTTTCACCATAAAGCGGGAAGATAGCAGGAAGCTGCAGACTGTTGAACTTTAACTTTATTCCCATTTTTTCCTCGTAATGCTAGGAAGGGGAATGTTACCTTTCAACTTTACTTTTTTTTCATTTTTCTACTTGTAATAATCATGGTAATGCTTTACTTTTGACTTTGTTTCTCTGTGTTACTATTTGTACCTCAAATTTGTACCTCGGTACCTTTGCACCAAAGATGGTGCATGTCTGTGCTGGCATTGTGCACTTTTCACTGTACTCCTGTACTTGAGTACACATGACAAAACAGCTTAAATCGAAAGATCAAGGTCAAAGGATCACTTACTTTCCTTCTATACCATGCAGTGAGAAATGAGCACCACATGTGAGGACTAGTTTCTAACTCACAGTGTCTGAAGTAGTCTCCAGCTAGGCTTTAAAAATGGGGCCAGATTCTTAGAAGCCAGAAGATCCCATCAGTAATGAGCACTCCCCTTACTTCTGTTAAATGATTCACCAATTAAAGGCTCAACATCTCAAACGCCCAAAGAATGAGGTGAGAATGTTGTGACTGCACAAGGTAACTCATCCTCGCCCCTGGTGAAAGTGACTCCATGAAACCCATTCACCAACATTCTTTAACGTCAGAAGGGAAAATGCTGACCTGTACAATCAAGAAAAGAATTGCTGAGTATTTTGATAAAATGCGTGCTAATCTAAGTCATGCATACAACTTCTGCTGTGTTTCAGTAAGCTACTAGGCGAATAAGAACAAAAATGCTTTAAGTTTTGAAATCTGATTAAACTTAAACAAGATGATTAAGAGAACAATGCACTTCAAAGTTTGTGTTCATCATCTACTGAAAAACCTCACTATTAATTCCTCTTCAAAAGGTGTCACAGCACTGTTCTTTAGTTCCCAGTGTTGTAAAATAACACAAGTAACAAGTCACATCCTTATATTTGTGAGATTAAAATAAAAAGAAGAATGAATAAGTATGAACTTTAATCTTATAGGATATATTTTGTTATCAGTGAACAGAACAATGGTGAACAGCAATTTACTGTTGTATTGAACGTGAAATTTCTGAACTGCACATAAATAGAAAAGATATATATAGTTCATTGTAGTTGAAATTATAAGGTGTTAAAGAGTTGTTTGCGCATTGGAAAAGCTGGCATTATCTACAAAGAACCTCCTAGCGGTGACAGCAGAGCTGTCAAAACTAAACTGAGAATCCGTGACGTTATTAAAGGGTAAGCGTTTAGTCATATGGGAACCTGAAGTATGGGACCCAGCCGGTGGGTATGTGGTTGTCAAAATCTTTGGATTACTCATTTCAGATTGTTCGTATAACATTGACATCGATTTTAAAGTGAGAAATAAACAAACAACATTCACTCCCGGTTACCATGACCTCTTCGACAACTCGCACAGTTATGGCTTCCTCATCAAGACGGAAGCCACTTAAATCCTACTTATTTAAAAAAATATTTACTTTTATACCTTTTCATTCCAGAGAAACAGATACAATGCAAAAAACATTTTCTACCCACCACCCCCCTCCCCCCGCCCCTTCCCCATGATGAACTTGGAGGCAGGAGAGTGTTTAATTAGGTGGGAGATTGACGTGCTTAAACTCTGCCACCTCGCTGTCTCCACCAGAATTAAGTCAGGTTTTTCAGGCTCATGTTTGCACTTTCCATCCCAGCACAAGTTGGGGCCTTTAAGTGCTCCATTCATAGCATACATAGCATTCATAGCTGCCTGTTAGTTCCTGGGTCAAAGGCACTCATTGTCTGATCCAGGGACTCAACATCAGGAAGTAAAGGGACTTGCTTAGGGCCAACTGCTTGATCTCCCTTTCAAAACTAAACACACTCCTGTAATAAACAATATTTTGGTTTTAAAAAAATGATGAGCAGCATGGTTGCTCGGTGGTTAGCACTGCTGCCTCACAAAACCAGGGATCCGAGTTTGATTTCAGTCTCAGGTAACTGTCTGTGTGGAGTTTGTACATTCTCCCTGTTTGTGCATTACCACAGGTGTTCTGGTTCCCTCCCACAGACTAAAGATGTGCAGGGTAGGTGGATTAGCCATGGGAAATGCATGAAAGGGAGGGTGGTCTGGGTGGGATGCCCTTCGGAGGTCTGGGTGGGATGACCTTCGGAGGATTGGTGTGGACTCAATGTTCCGAAAGGCCTACTTCCATGCTGTAGCGATTCTATGAATGACAGAGAACAATGCAAATGCATTGAGTTAACAGACACATAAATAAATTAGGTAAAGACTTGTTAGTTTATTTTTGTTTGAAAAGTTGTTAAGCTAAAATGATTGTTGAATATTTTTCTCTCCAAAGTTAGTCTTCACAATATTAGTGTATAGATATTTAACATGTAACATTCCTGGTCATCTATTTAATGGAAACATCAACTAATTTAACATGAGTGGGTCAATACCAGTGTTAAAGTAGTGAAAATAAAATACTATGAATTCATCAATACTCATCCATTAATATCTACAGCAGTTACATTAAGCCTCCTATTCCTATGGGTTTGCTCTCTTTGACTGCAAATTTCTCTGCATTGTCAAATCTTTATTTGGAAGGCCTGTGATAGTAATATTACAGCAGCAGTATATTGGGCTGTAAATTTGTAAAAACTACTCTTAAGGCAAAATTAAACAAGCCAAAATTGACATGAAAGCATTATATAAATCAGACACAATACTCGACAAAGGCATTTTCAAAGAATGAAGAAGACCATTTAAGCCCAATATTGTGGTGTGGACCAGAACCGTGAGTCATAAAATTTGCAATAATGAAAGTTTTATGCATGATTTTCAGAGCAATAGTATTTGTGTTATGGCACACCTTCACAGCAAGGACCAAAATAAAAACAACTGAGCTACAACCAAAAATAGCACAGATTTTCTCAATCTCCATCAGACAGGAACAAGCAAATATGCTCCAGAAATTGGGGCATTGAGCTTTACTTCTGATCTAGGAGTGGATAATCACATTGGTGATCTCGGAGTCCGTCTATTTTAGGTATTCCGCCAAACTGCTGAGACTACTTTAACCCAGATGACAAACTCAAATTGTACTGGCATGTTCCTGGTGTTGTGGCCTCCCCTGATGAGGACATCCCGCAATGTGCAGCTAGGACTCTATGCCCCTGTCTGCCACGTTTGTGGCAAGTGTCACGACCTGTGCAAGGCAGCTCTGAACTGGCAATCCTTGTCCGAGTGGACAGAAGATATTTTAAAATGGCGCAGGTGCAAGAGATGCTGGTGTCTTGCTGCTTTCCGGTGAGTGGCGGGTTATTCCAGGAACAACTCAAGGTGAGGTAGGGTGAGAAAATCAGACGTGAGAAATGCCGTAGGGTCACCATTGCTCAATTAATGAGGTAGGTTTGGTAAGATGCAGCAAGAGGACTTGCTAGGCCTCATGATAAATATCCATCCAAAAAACTGGATGTAACTCAGATCATTCAACCCTGTGATCCTCATATGATCTGATGCTATTTTAGACAGGATGGGTATGAGCAATGCTCATGTTATTGCCTAGTACTTAACACAAAGTGCACATAACTAGGGACCAAGACAAGTTGCTCAGGAAAATGAATAATGTTTTTTAATGAATTGTTGTGCGGCTAGAAGCCACAAACATTCACACCCACTGTCGCTATCTCTATGTACTGCCTCTAATTTTGCCTCCCCCATCTATAACTCATTACTTTTGTTATGGATCAGTGATAGAAGAAATTTCTAGAGATTTCTAATCTCTTGCACTCCCTCTGCCCCAATACCATAAGATGACCCTGTGCACTGATTCATCACTCACAGCTTTCCAGTCACATTGAACTGAAGAAACCCTATTAAAATGACTGGGTTGCTTACCAAGGATGTTGAACCAGAATTGTACCAACCAATGCTTCCCCCCAAAGAGAAACATTGAAAGTAAAGAAATGAGATATGCCTAGGGGAGGTGTGAATGCCAGTGATGAACAGTTGCTGTCTGATAACAGAAGCAAGAGAAAATATTTTGTCTTCCACCCTAACACAGACCTTACCTTTTGTTATGTTTTCAATCTCACCCATATCGTGTCTTAAAACATGTAACATTTCTAACTTCTCCCAGTTCTAATGAAATTTCACTTTGACCTGAAATGTTAACTCTGATTCTCTCTGCACAGATGCTGCCTGACCTGTTGAGTATTTCCAGCATTGTCTGTTTTTATGTCAGATTTATCGCACCTGCAGAATTTTGCTTTTGTGTTAGAGTTATATGATTGTTATCTTATGAATGTTTTAATAAGCATTTTTTAACCAGAGTTAGAAATGAATAGATCAGCCAACACAATGGAAACAGGAGCTGACAGGGAAAGGAAAGGACAAATTAATGATTTGCTGAGTGAAAACCTAGGTTTCAAGTATTTGAAGAATACAGGATAAAGGCAAATCCAAAGATGCTCAAGTGATCCAGAGTTTTGAGTTCCTGAGGAAAGAATGAATTAGAGACTGGGCATGAGTACAATCATTACAGTTAATCATGGCTCTGGGAAGAAAAAAATGATTTGAGCATTGTATTTGAAAGTTATAAGAAGGGAAGTTTCGGAGGAGTAGTGAACTCAACAGAGAAAAAAGGTTGCTATGAAAAGAATGAGATTGGAGGCTAGTGTTGAGGGAACTATTGCACATCACAGAATAAGCACTTCCTTATATTCTATCCAGCAATGTGAGACAGAAGCTGGAAGTTTCTTTCATGTTATACAAGCAATACCCTTAACCTGATATGATTTGGAGATGCCGGTGTTGGACTGGGGCGTACAAAGTTAAAAATCACACAACACCAGGTTATAGTCCAACAGGTTTAATTGGAAGCACACAAGCTTTCGGAGCGTCGTCCTTCATCAGATGATAGTGGAGCTCCGTTATCACCTGATGAAGGAGCGACACTCCGAAAGCTTGTGTGCTTCCAATTAAACCTGTTGGACTATAACCTGGGGTGTTGTGTGATTTTTAACTTAACCTGATAGGATTGGTCTTTACTTGGTCTTCCTGAGGGGAAAATAGATGTTTATTACAGAAGCTTCATGGGGATACCATCAAAGAAGGTCAAGAATGCCAGTGTGTTTTGAGTGAAAAACAATTGATAGATTCATTAGAACTGCTAATAGAAAATACAAACCAATGGCAGAAGCATATGAATATACACAATTAACATTTTTGATTGTTTTGTTTCTACTACCTTGCACTTTTTTTGGTATGGTCGTCATTAACCAAGCCAGTACATTACATGCATACTTTAATTTTTCTAACCAACTTCCTGTGGGGAACTTTATCAAAGGTCTTCTGAATATCTAAGTAGAATACATTCATCAACTCTTCTTTAACAATTTTGTTAGCAACATCAAAAACTCAAACAAAGTTGTCAAACACAATTTCCCAATCACAAGTCCAAACTAATGAAGCCTAATTAGATCATTATCAACCAAATGTTTATTTATCCTATCCATTATAATAAATTTGAGCACTTTCCCGAATGCTGATGTAAAGCTGATAACTGTTATCATTCCCTTTTCTCTCTCATTCTCTTCTTAATTAGTGTGGTGACATTTGCTTCCTCCTCATCTGCAGATATCACTCCAGAATCTTATAGACGTTTATAAAACCATGAGAGGCATAGACAAGGTGAAGAGTCAAGGCCTTTCCCCCAGGGTAGGGGAGTTCAAAATTAGAGGGCATAGGTTTCAGGTGAGAGGGGAAAAATGTAAAGGGATCTGAGGGCTAGTAAATATCAGTTGTGCGTATATGGAATGAGCTGCCAGAGAAATTGGTAGAGGCAGGTTCAATTACAATATTTAAAAGACATATGGACAGGTACATAGATAGGAATGGTTTAGAGGGATTTGGCCCAAATGCAGGAAATTGGGACTAGTCCAGTATAGGAACCTTGTCAGCATGGATGATTTTGGGCTGAAGGGCCTGTTTTCCATGCAGTAAGACTCTGATTCTATAATCTATAGAATTTTGGAAGATAATCACCAATGCATTGATGATTTCTATAGACACATCCTTTAACACTCTTTAACGTAGTCTATCATGTCCTGGGATTGATCACCTTACATTTTTTAGACCAGTGTGGTGCTGGAAAAGCACAGCAGGTCAGGTAACATCCGAGGAGCAGGAAAATCAGCGTTTCAGGCAAAAGCCCTTCATCAGGAATGACCTGGGGGTTGCAGTGAGAGAGAGATAGAGATTCACTGAGATTCTTGTGGAGGGAGGAGGAGAACTTCTTCAAGGTAGGCATCCTTGCAAGAGGATTCGCAGTAAGGTTAAAATCAACTGGGCAAAAGTGAGGACTGCAAATGCTGGAAACCAGAGTTGAGATCAGCGTGGTGCTGGAAAAGCACATCAGGTCAGGTATCATCCGAGGAGCAGGAAAATCGACGTCTCGGGCAAAAGCCCTTCATCAGGAATCCTGGAGGGCTTTTGCCTGAAACGTCAATTTTCCTGCTCCTCGGATGTTGCCTGACCTGCTGTGCTTTTCCAGCATCACGCTGATCTCAACTCTGGTTTCCAGCATCTGCAGTTGATCACCTTACAGCCGTGTTAATTTCTTGAGTGCAATCTTCCTACTAATGTTAATTTCCTTCAACTCATCATTCTTCCAAGTTACTTAGATTTTTAATTTTGGGAGATTTCAGATATCTTTCTCAGTAAAATAGACACAAAGTAACTTCTTGCCTTTTCTAGTTTCCAAATTTTGCTGCCTGTGACTCTAATGGACCTACATTTGTTTTAGCCAAATGTTTCTTGTTCAGGTACCTATATAAGCTTTTCCAGTTCATTTTTAAGACTTTTACAAGATTGCATTCATATTATATTTTGCCGCTCGTTATCAGTTTTTTGGTCCTCTTTTGTTGCATTCCATGAACCTCCCAATCCTCAAAATTACTGCTATTTTGGCAACTTTATAGGCCTTTTATTTTTATATCTTCCTGCACTTCCTTTGTGAGCTAAAGTCAATTGGTCTTTTTTGAGTTTCTATGACTTAAAGAAATGTATATTTGCTTTAAGTCATGTAATTGTTCTTCTCCAACTATCATTTTGATGCCTTTTAATGTATTTTCCATATCCAGCTCAGCCATTTTGTATCCAATGCCTTCATAATTTCCCTTATTTAATTAATAAATTGCAAATAAGCCCATAAGATATAGGAGCAGAATTAGGCCATTCAATCCATTGAGTCTGTTCTGCCATTCGATCATGGCTGATATGTTTCTCAAGTCGAATCTTCTGCCTTTTCCCCATAGCCCTTGATCCCCTTACTCGTCAAGAATGTTATGACATGAAAATGAACCCCCCCCCATTAATTAAATAAAACACCCAAAGAAGCTCATTGTGTAATCTGTTAAACTAGGAGTGACAGAGAACTCCCAAATTGCACTATTTAAAGAAAATAACATCAATTTATTTTTTTAACTCTAAAAGTGAACATTAAACAACAACTAATCACAAATCTAAGCCCCCTTTTCTCTTAGTTACTTACTATCTGCCTCCAACTCTATAACAATATGCTGTTCCAATAAAACACTTATTAAAATTACATCAAATTAATTTCGAAACCACACTGTGGCTGTCTTCTTCTGTGTCTTCATTCTTCCGGCTAAGGATATCCCTGGGTCATCTTCTTTCTTTTTACTTCGAATTTGTTTCACACAAAAAAAGGTACCTTTGATAGAGAGTTTTCCTAATTTCTTGGAGAGCAAGATGTTGAAAGGGCAATTTGCTCTCTCTCTCTCTACGGCAATTACTCTCTAACCAATTTTCAAAATGTCCACATTCTTACATCCCCAACATCGGGTGGGTCATCTCACTGGTTCGATGTCAACAAATCAATAAATTCAAACAAGACTGGGTTTTAGGATCCTGGGGCATAATTTAAACTGGTTAAATTTAAATTGCTGTCAAAAGCAACCAAAACTCAGGTAACCATTTCACAGCCGAACGTTACATATTTTCAATTTTCCAGTACACTCTGGGACTGCCATCTAGTCATATACACAGGTGCTTGTAAGCTCTCAGTTCAGAACAGCATTCTCTCTCTTTTAAAGGCACACCCTCAGCTTCATAACAAGAACCTATCTATCTCTGTCTTAAATATATTCAATGACTTGGCCTCCTTAGCTCTCTGCAGCAATGAATTCCACAGATTAGCCATTCCCAGCCTGAAGAAATTCCTCTTCATCTCAGTTCTAAAGGGTCGCCCCTTCACTCTAAGACTGTGCTGTTGGGTCCTAGACTCTCCTACTAGTGGACACAACTTCTACATGTCCACTATATCCAGATCTCTCACTATTCTATAAGTTTAAATCAGATCTCCACCATATCATTCTAAACTCCATTGAGTACAGACCGAGTCCTCAAGTGGTCCTCATAGGCCAAGACCTTCATCCCTGGGATCATTCTTGTAATCCTCCTCTAGATCTCCTCCTGGTGGGCTGTACCACAAAAGCCATTGCATTGACATTCCATGTATTCCTTTTCTTAAGATCCACTGCCAACCTGATTTTCCTACCAGCACATCCTTCCTAGGTACAAGGCCTAAAATGCTCATAATATTCCAAATGAGATCTGGCCAGAGCCTTATACTGTCTCAGCAATACATGCCTGCTCTTATATTCTAACCCTCTTGAAATGCTTACATTGCATTTGCCTTTCTAACTGCCAACTGAATCTGCATGCTAACCTTATGAGAATTCTAAAACCACAAACACACACCAAATACTTAACTTCAGAAGCAATCATCCCAACACCCACAAATGAAGCTGCATCAAGACATTATTTTAATGAGCTACATCACACTGCAGCACCCAAGAACTACAAAAAGCAGAAGAAAAATATCTATACGACGTTTTCAAGAAAAATGGATACCCAATAAACACAGTCCACCGATTCCTCAGAAACAAACCCAAACAAGCAGACACAATGCAACCAAAAACTATAGCCACATTACCTTACATCAAGACATCTCAGAAATGACTTCCAGACTACTCAGACCCCTTGGCATCATGGTAGCCCACAAACCTACCAACACACTTAAACAGTGACTAATGAACCTAAAGGATCCATTAGATACTATCAGCAAAACTAACATCATTTACAAGATACCATGCAAGAACTGTAAAATACAGTACATTGGACAAACTAGCAGGAAACGTGCCACCAGGATATATGAACACCAAATAGCCACCAAAAGACACGGCCCACTATCACTAGTTTCCATACATACAGACAAAGAAGGACACCACTTTGAGTGGGACAACACACACATCCTAGGACAGGTGAAACAAAGACACACACTTCTTTCTAGCAAAGTGCATAATTTCACACTTTCCCACATTGTATTCTATCTGCTACTTTTTTGCCCACTCTCCCAGCCGGTCCAAGTCCTTCTGCAGCCTCCTTGATTACTCAACATGTCTTGACCCTCCAGTTATCGTTGTGTCATCTGAAAACCGATGCCCTCAGTTCCTTCATCCAGATTATTAACGCATGTGCTCCCAAAATGGAATCCTGTGGAACTCCACAGGTCACCAGCTGCCATCCTGAAAAATGCCCTATATCCCCATTTCTGCCTTCAGCCAGTCTTCTGCAAATCTTCTATCCATACTAATACCTTCCCCCAATGCCATGGGTTCTTATCTTGTTTAACAACCTCCTGTGTAGCACCTTGTCAAATGTCTTTTTTAAATCCGAACAGATCATGTCCACTGGTTCTCCTTTGTCTAAGTTGCTTGTTACATCCTCAAAGAATTCTAAACGATTTCTCAGGCATGACAAAGCCATGCTAATTCAACCCTATCTTACTATGCACTTCCAAGTAATCCACTATCGCATCCTTAATAATGGACTGTACAATTTTACCAATCGCCAAGGTGAGGCTAACCAACCTATAGTTTCCTGTCTTCTGCCTCCCTCCCTTCTTAAACAGGGGTCTGAATGGATAATGTCTCAACCTAAATTATAGTCACCGTCTCCTAGAGTGTTGTGAATGTACTTTGTGTGTGTTGCCCCTTTAAGAGAGTGGGTCAGGTGGACCGGAGACAGTAGCTGGGGAAAGCAGTCTGGGGAAAACTACAATAAAGTATTTCCTGTTGAAGTTTACCCCTCGTCTACCTCAAGTGAATCACAAACATAATAGTGGGAGTGGGATCCAGTCCACATATTTTATGTGCAAACGCCATTTTTATTTTGTTGGGAGGAAGGATGTCACCTGGACTTTGAAAAATATGTGGGAGCCAGGAGGCAATGTTGAGGAGAGTAGCCGTGAGGGGACTCACGCTGCGGGCGAAGCCAGGGAAGAACCAAATGCTAACACAGCCAGTGGGGCCAGTGCAGAGAGCATTCACTGAGAGGACTGGGGCTGTGAACTGCAGCTAGACTCAAATGGTGGGAAAAATTCCTGCTTATGGGAAAACAAAATGGCAGGCCAATTTAGAGCAATGGGCCCATTTGGTGAAGAGACATAAAGTTGGATTCTATACACTGAACATTTTAATGCATATTTAAATGTGAACAAAATGGCTGAAGATATTATGAAACTTTTTTTTTCAGTACAGTTGGGAGTAGGACATTTGCAGTTCTAAAGCGTTTGGTGCAACCAGAGAAATTGCGGAGAAGACATACTAAGAACTATACAAAGTGTTGGGGAGTTGTTCTGCTGGGAAAAGGGCGGCTATGAAAATGATCCCAGAAATGTAAGGAAGCTTGTTGGGAGGTAAAACGAGCCCTAAACAGGTCGGAGGTGTTAACTGATTTCAACACTTCATGCTGCTGATAGACCACAGACCACTAACCTCCATTTTTGACTCATCAATGGAGGTTGAATGTCTGCTGAGCTATTCATATGGGACCACATGCCAACAGGTGGAGAAGCACATCATTGCAGACGCTATGTCAAGATTGCAGTTACCCAGAACATAAGGATTTTCCTGCCTGGAATTTGAAACTTATGTATTTTCCAAGATAGACAAGATACCAGTGTCAGTGACTCAGATGAGGAATGCTACCCAGAATGATCTGGCCTTGAGCCTAGTGGTGGACTTAGTCCTGTGATAGAGGACTAGTGTTATAAACTGCCCAGGATTACACCCTTAGCTGTCCAGGAGGTGGGAGTTGTCCATATAGGACGGGTGTTTAATGTGGGGGATGAGAGTTGTTATTCTTCCCCCTTTAAGAGGAAAGGTGCTGGAACAAGCACTTTCAGGGCACTCTGACAATGACAGAAATAGCCAGGAGCTATTTATGGGGATTGAATGTGGGCTCGCAGATTGAGGGACAAGTGAGATCAAGTTCCTCAGCATGTACAGGAACACACCACGTGCACTTCAAGTTCCTTACCATGTACAGGAACACACCACGTGCACTTCAAGTTCCTTACCATGTACAGGAACATGCCACATGTGATGACCCAGTACTTGCTGGCATCTTTAATGTTCAACCCCCTGTTTGACTTACTGCAGCTGGAAGAGACCAGAGAGATGAAAGTGTGAAATCAAGATGGATAGATGGCCAGAAGGACAGGAAGCTCATGGTCGAGGGTATTCCAAAGAGGAGAGATCATGTTGGCCCAGATTTCAATGTCGAGGGAAAAATGGACCCAAGTAGAGGTGATGGCTCAAACAGGGCCTTTATCATATAGGATGCAGACTAGGGATTATCTGGTCTGGAGGAGACAAGTGAACCCATTGCTTGCTGCATCTCACCAATGGGGAAGTTCCTCAGAACACCGAGCCTGTCTGGTTGGAATCAATAGTGTCGACTGAGTTATTCATCTTCAAGCCAGGGATGGCTGTACCCAGGGTGGTGACAACAGCATCACATGGCAACAACAGCCACTTAGACTGGTACCTATTTGCTGAGCAACAGGAGCTTCCAGATGCCCAGGAAACTGCACTAGAAAAGGTTCCTGTGATGAGGAGACAGTCTTCTAGTTTTCGCCATTGATATGTCAATGTAAACCAAGGAACAGTCATTTTCTTTGTCCATGCTTTTTTTGTAAATATTCCTGATGAAGTGTACGTGTTTGCTATAATGCCTGTACAATACAGGTCTTCATCTATAACATGATGGTTGCGTTCTTGTGCAACACCACATTAAAGAAAAACCGTGCTTGAGAAACAGTGCTTAAAGTGTTGACGATGTAACTGCATTAAAGCCAAAACATGTTTTAAAAGTTCGTGCTTTAGAAACAATGTTTCCAATTCATCGATCACGTTACAGTGAACTCGCGTTAATGAAATGTGTGTTATAATAACCTGTAGTTATGTGTGTGGTTAAAGGAAGTATTGAAATAAGGGGGAGGGGTGTTATGTATGCAGTTAGTTGTGTGCTTCCCGTTTAAGAGAGTGGGTCAGGTCATCCTTAGTCAGGAGCTAGTGGAGGTAATTGAAAACAGACTGTGGATTGAGAGACCTAGTTTATCTTCTGCATACTTCATGTTCTATTTATGTTTCTAGTGAACCACATACATAATTCCTTCATCCTAAACTCCCTAATTACAGATTACCAAATCCACAAATGCCTGTTTCCTGGTGGGCTCTACCACAAAAGCCATTGCATTGACATTCCATGTATTCCTTTTCTTAAGATCCACTGCCAACCTGATTTTCCTAGCCTACCTGCACATTGAAGTCACACAGGTTTATTGCAGTAGTGCCCTTCTTACAAACCTTTTCTGTCTCCTGATTTATTTTTTCCCCACATCCTGATGACTGCTAGGAGGTCTGTACATAACTCCCATCACAGTCCTTTCTCCTTTGAGTTTCCTCAACTCTATCCACACAGATTCTGATTCTGTCGACTTAATTTCATTTCTTACTAACAAGGCAACTCCATCCTTCTGCCCACCTGCTTGTCCTTTCACTAGGATGTGTATCCTTGGATATTTAGTGCCCAGCTCTGATACCCTTGCAGGCACATCTCTGATACCCACAATGTTGTACCTGCCAAATTCAATCTGCGCGACAAGCTCATTTACCTTGCCCAATATACTGTGTGCACTTAAGTACAACACCCTCAATCCCGCATTGAATGCCCCCCTTCTCATAATTGCTCCTTTATCTGCTGTGCATGAAGTTAGATTCCTGACCCTCTCCATACTTTCTGTCCTATCACTTGTTCTGAAATATTCTGCTGAGCCCTTCCCCCCACTTTAACTTTTTCCATAGTTTTCCAGGCAACTGAACCTTCCATCCCTCCTCGCCTCCCTCCCATCCTATTTAGTTTAAAGCACTATCCATGGACCTAGTTCTGTGATTTTCCAGGACTCTGGTTCGAGCATGATTCTGGCGAAGTCTGTCCCGTCAGAACAGTTGCCTCCTTCCCAGTACTGGTGCTAATGTCCCATGATACCAAATCTATTTCTCCCAAACCAATCCTTGAGCCACACATTTACCTCTTTAATCTTGTTGACCTTGTGCCAATTGGCTCTGGCTCAGGTAGTAACCCAGAGATTATTACCTTTATAGTTCTGCTTTTTCATTTTGCCCCTAGGTGTTCATATTCCCTCAGCAGTACCTTTTTCCTCTCTCTACCGAAATCATTGCTATCTACGTGGACCACGGCAACTGGACCTTTCCTCTGCCAATTCATGTTCCTCTGTGGCTCAGATGAAATATCATGAACCCGGGCACCAGGAAAACAACACAGCTTTCAGGACTCTCGATCCTGGCCACAGAAAAGTGTCTATACCCCTGACTATACTATCCCCAATTACAACTACGTTTGTCTTAGCATCTCCTCTAGGTGTCTCTTCAATATATTGCTCTGCAAACCATCCCTACACACTCCAGAAACTCATCTTCCACAGCTTTAGTGGTCAATTAATTTACCCAGTCCGTATGCAGATTGAAATCACCCTTGAGAACTATGTTACATATGCCTCGTGCTTCTCTCATCTCCTGATTAATACCGTGTCCCATATTTACTGGCCTTTAATTAATCCCAGCCAATGTCTGCTGCCCCTTGCTGTTACTTAACTCCACCCAAGCTGTTTCCACACGTTATTCTTCCGATCTGAGATCTTCCCTTACTAATGTATTGATGCCATCCTTTTTGATCAGCGCAACTCTCCCGCATTTTTCTTCTTGTCTGTCCTTCCTAAATGTTGAATATATTCAAATATTCAGTTCCCAGTGCTGGTCTCAATGCAGTCATGTTTCTATTATGGCAATTAGATCATACCCATTGTTCTCCATTTCTTCTTTTAGATCATCGACCTTGTGCGAATGCTGTGTACCAGAAGGATGTCCTGCAACTGCTCAATAAGATCCTGACCCTGGTGCCAGAAAAGCACTGCACCATCCTGGAATTGGCATGCTAGCTCAGTGGTTAGCACTGCTGTCTCTCTGCACCAGGGTCCTGAGTTTGATTCCAGCCTTGGATGCCTGTCTGTGTGGAGTTTGCCCTGTGTCTGTGTGGGTTTCCTTTGGGTGCTCTGGTTTCCTTCTCTCATCCAAGTTTGTGCAGGTTAGGTGGATTAGTCATGCTAAATTGTCCACAGTGTCTCGGTAAGTGTAGGCTAGGTGGGTTGGTTGTGGTAAAAACCCCATGTGGGGTTCTGGGGGTGGGGTAGGTCTAGGTGGCATGCTCTTTGAAGGGTTGGTGCAGATGTCTTGGGCTAAGTGGCTTCTTTCTGCCCTCTGGGAATTCTATGATCATGTTTACTGCCACAGAAATGCCTGTCTGGTTCCCTGACTGTGGAATCTCCTAAAACTATTGCTCTTCTTCCTCCTCCTGTGCAGAGTTCAGTCGTCTCTGGTACCATGGGCTTGGTTTTGTCTGCACTCTCCTGTAGAACTATGGTTTCCAAAATAGAACACCAGTTAGGAAACATAATACTCTCAGGGAACTCTTGCACTACCTGATTATTTTCCTTAGACTACCTGTTAGTCACCCATTCCCTCTCTGCATCTGTGGTGTGAGCACTGCCCTATACATACTGTTGACTGCCTTGCAGACTTCAGGCACTGCTCAAGTTCCTGAAGCTTGTGCAGCCAATAACACTTCCTACAAATGTGTTTGTCACAAGCTCCGTCTGTGATTTCACAAATACCAGATGATGAATAATTCATTTAGCCCTCCAGACCTGCCATCTCATAACTCTAAAATTATTTGATACCCTCAGAATAAGTAGACATAGTATGAAAACATAACAAGCTATTTCTAAACAAAAGGATAAAGAAGTCTACAAACATAAACTCAACCTTCACTTTAAAGACTGAAAATTCTGATCAGGAGCTTTTCTTGTACTTATGACATTATATGCTGTTAGCCTCAGTATAGGTAGGCCTCTTGATCCATGCCTTATTTCATTTTCCTCTCACCTCTCACTCTTGTTATCAACATAATTGAATTGTCTCTTCCTCCCCTCTATGCCGAATTCCTGCTTTGATCTAAATTCCCAGTTTCTCACTGTCTCACACTCACTCCGGTGAAGTCTCCCTCACTCTGAACATGTGGTTTAGTAACGTCATAATTTCCCTGACAACCAGTGCAGTTTAACTTTTCAAAAATTTTGAACTCATGAGTACAGCAAATTTAATTCTTCCAATTCATTGGAAAGTCTTCATAAAAGGTAATTGAAGGTTAACCAAGTAACTAGCTCATGAATATTTGCAGGCTTTGTGGGGCAAGACTCGTACTGACCCGTCCTCTCCAGCAACATTTTAGAAATTGTCAGAAAAGTACCGTATCAAATTGCTAACTACTACAGAATTTGTTCTACTGTCTTGCCATTGGTCGCAGCCCCACAGTTGCTATCCACTGCAGTTATGTACAGTGTATATATATATATATATGTATATATTAAAGCAAATGATTTTTATGTCATTTGGTGAAATTGGCTGGTGCAAAGTTGGTGAATTTGAGCATAGCTTTTGTTTATTATTTTACTGCTATTACATTTAACTGTAATGTATAAAATACATTTTATCCCTAAGTCCTAAAGTCCTTTCATTACCAACAATTATTTCCTTGCAAACAATTAATTTTGATTATCAAGTCAATGAGTTGGTTGGGGTTAACAAAGGTCAATCAACACTGCAAAAACCTTGTCCCAACAGTCTTAGCTTTAACCACAAAGCAGAGAAATTAAGAAGTCACTTTAGGTAATCTGAATTAACCATTTCATAAGATTATAATGGAGAAAAATGGACTTTAATTGTAACTATCCTTCCAAATTTAACATTTTGGCCTGTATTTTTGTTTATTAAGAGCGGCAGTTGGAATTGAGCTGCTATGACTCCAACACTGAAAAGTCATGCATTATAACGAAATGGAGAAATAAAAACTTCCCTTAAATATCTCATATCCTACTCTCAAAGTTGGAAATTAGTAAATTAAGCTCATGACTCATGCAAATAATATTTTTAAACTTTCTACACTTTGTTGCACAGGCTTCCTGTATGTTGAGGTGGGGTTGTCCTGACTTCCGTATGTAACTCAGACTCAACGTATAGTGATGCAATGGGATTTGTAGGTAGGTACTCATGTTTACAGCAAGGAAAATGTTTCACTGGAGAATCATAGCTTAGCCCTGCATCTGGTTCCAATAGTGGATTTCCATGCAAATGGAAATACATGAAGGCGGCAAAGTATAATGAACGTTCAGAAATGTATTTAAAATTATAAAGGAAAGCAAGCATCAAGGATTTGTTGATTACTTCACAATTAATTAAGGCATGATAGCGATTTTTGAGAATGAAAGTTGGAAAATTAAAAAGATAGGGAATATTAATTTTATTTAAAACACAAATATATCTTTCCCCATCCTTTAAATGCAATACTTCCATCCAGTATAATTGTTATAGAAACCTGAAAATAAAACATGTCTCCTAGCAACATGAGACTGGATATGCTCAGAAATCAGTGAAATTAGGACAATTAAATGATATGGTAAACTAGCCTGTTTGTAGAGCTGACAATTGACTGTAAGTGATTAGAAAAGAGTTTTGTGAGTGGGCGATTGTCTGGAAATGAGTGTCGTCATTCTTGTCAATTATGGTATAAAAATGTGACTTTTCAGTAATGTTTTTATTTAATTTTTTCATGACTTAAAGTCATGCACCAACTGTGCTCGTTTAAAGTTTGTTTCTTTAACTCTGCGGTTGACGAAAATGTTTGGGAATTGAAAATACCTATTACGAAAATGGCAAAGGGCATTCAGCAGAGATAAATCTGCAACTTTGCCTCCTAAGGGGATTTAACCGATTAGGGACTATGGTAGGGATGTTAGTGTTACAATGTCACACAGTCTCCAATCCATGTACCTTATGCGTTTATCTCCTGGGCGTGTGCCTTCACTTAGTGTTAAAAGAAATGAGCATCACTGAAGTTTGTGGTGTTCAGTGTAACAATATTTTGATGTACTGACAGTACTTACTGTGTCACATTCAATAGCATCAGTGCAAATTATAGTGAATTAGGAATACTGGAATTATTCCAAGGCAGTGGTCTGATTAAAGTGGAATCAGAAGGTAAAGTGTGATGCAGCAGAAAAACTCACATCATTCATAAAATCATGGTGGTTTACAGCATGCAGGGAGGCTATTTGTGTGTGTGCTAGCTCTTTACCTGAACAATTAAAAAATAAATCTCAATCCCATGGTCCATAGCCTTCCATCTTGTTCTGCTTCAAAATATTGTCCATTTCCTCTCTAAAGTAGGAAATGCTCAAATAAATGGGAAAATGTTCCATGCTTCCACAGAATTTTGTCTTAATCTTTCTTCTCATTCTCTTAATTACAAAATCAAACTATAAGACAATAAGATATAGCAGCAGAAATAGACCATTCAGCCCATTGAAAATGTTCAGCTTTTCAATGAGATTGTGGTTGATTTGATAATCCTCAACTCTACTTTCCTGCTTTTTCCCCATTACCCTTGATTCCCTTACTGATTAAAAATCTATCTTTCTCAGCCTTGAATATATTTAGTGACCCAGCTTTAACAGCCCTTTGTGGTGAAGAATTCAACAGTTTCACTACCATCTGAGAGAAGAAAATTCCTCCTCATCTCTGTCTTCAATGTGTAACCCCTTGTTCTGAGATTATGCCCTCTGGTGCTGGAATTCCACATAATCAGAAACAACATTTCAGCAACTACACTGTCAAATCCACTAAGAATATTGTACTTTTCATAAAATCGCCTCTCATTCTTCTACATTCCAATGAATACAGGCCCACTCAACTGACTCAACTTGGTCTGAATAGGACAGTTCCTCCATTCCCAGTATCAACTTTGTGAACCTTGTCTAGACTACCTCGACAGCCTGTATATTTTCCCTTAGATAAGAGACACAGCACTGTTCATTGTATTCGATCTGTAATCTGACCCAGTGCCCTGTATAGTTTCAGCAAGCCTCCCCTACTTTTAAACTCCATTTGATATAAAGGTCATTTAACATCCCTATTACCCCTGAACTTGGATGCAAGTATTATGTGATTCATGTTTAAGGATTCCCAAATCCCTTTATTCTGTAGTTTTCTGTTGTCTCTCTCCATTTAAATAATATTCAGCTCCTGACCAAATTGGATAACCTCATTTCCCCATGTTACTTCTCATCTGCCAAATTTTTGCCTACTCTCTTAACCTGTCTATAATTCTCTGAAGACTTTTTGTGTCATCCTCATTGCTCGGCTTGCCATCTATTTTTGTGCCATCCACAAATATTAATCTTTGTTATCCAAGTCTTTAATATAGGTTGTAAATAATTGTGGACTCTGCATTGAATCCAGTGGAGCTCTCTGAGTTACAGGTCGACATCCTGAAAATGTCTACCTTATCCCAATTCTTTGTCTTCTAATAGTTAGTCAATCCTTTAATCCATGCTAATATGCCACTTCCAACATCAGTGGGTCTTATCCTATTAAGTAGCGTAATTGGTATCTTATCAAATGTCTTCTGAAAATCTAAATATGTTATATCTGCTGCTTCCCCTTTATCTCTCTTGCTCATTACCTCCTCAAAGAATTATAGGAAATTTATCAGGCATGAATTCCCCTTCCTGAAGCCATGCTGACTATGCTTGATATTTTTAATTCTAAGTGCTCTGCTATTTCATCCTTTATAATATAATCTGACGTGTTCTCAATAGCAAACATTAAGCTAACTTGCCTTTTGTTATCTTTTGTTTGTCTCCAGCCCTTTTTAATTAAAAGTGAGCATGCATTTAGGATGTGAGGGGAAAGATTTAAAAGGGATCTAAGGGGCAACTTTTTTCACTCAGAAGGTATGGAATGAGCTGCCAGAGGAAGTGGTGGAAGCTGGTGTGATTACAACATTTAAAAGACATCTGGATGGGGACATGAGGGATATGATCCAAATACTAGCAAATGTGTCTAGATTAATTTAGGATATCCAGTTGGCATGGACGAGTTGGACTGAAGGATCTAGTTCCACGCTGTACAACCCTATGACTCAATGACTTGATAACAATTGGTTCCCTGCCATTAGACTGCCCATTTCACTGACCACATGCCTTTTAAAATTCTCTCCCCTTGAACATATTTGGCAAATGTTTTTACTATTTTTTATTTTTTTATTCACTCATGAGATGTGGGCATCATTGACTGGCCAGCATTTATTGCCCGTTCCTAATTTATTTTGAGAAGGTGGTGATGAACTGGCTTCTTGAACCACAGCAGTCCATGTGCTGTATGTAGACCCACAATACCATTAGAGAGGGAATTCCAGGATTTGACCCAGTGACAATAAGGAACAGCAATATATTTCCAAGTCAGAATGGTGAATGACTTGGAGGGAAACTTACAGGTGGTAGTGTTTGTAAGATTTTGACAATACTGTTCATTTTTAGGGCTCTATATTAATTGGATGTAATGTTCAAACTTTACTTTGCAATCCTTTTGAGCATTCTAATCTGAATTTCCATTTGCTAGTGAGCTATTGATCAGTTTAAAGTAAGCTGGCACATATCCCAGGAGCAGTATAGGTGTCAGTCTGTCTCCTCCTAAAAAGCCACATTGTAATGATGAAGCCTACCTGATGCTTTCTGAAAGGCTGTAGCATTTTCTTCATTTTTATAAGTCTTCATAGTTCAAAAACTTGGTTATTTGATCTAATATGACACCTTAACAAGGATCAGCCAAGAGTCAATTTCAAGGAGTTTCATGGAGAAATTCTCTCAATGAACCTCAGTGAGTTATCTCATTAAATTATCTACTGCTCATTTCATTATGTATACCCCTGGGGTTTCACATTCCTCATTGGTGCTTAGCAGAAACAGCAAGATGATTGAGGGATGTGGGATCTTGACTTCATTCTGATTTCCTCTTACTCCCAAGGAGTCAGGATAGTGACAGTTGGACCCACCCATAAGAGGAATGACCAAGATCTCTAGAGATTCCCTAGTGGCCTGGGCACTCCACCCCCACTCTGCCTGCAATCTCCAAACCCACCTGCACGGGTATATGAATAGGAAGGGTTTAGAGGAATATGAGCCAAATGCTGGCAAAGGGACGAGGTCAGATTGGGATCTCTAGTCAGCGCAGCCAAGTTGGATAGGAGGGTCTGTTTCCATGCTTTCTCACTCTCTGCCTGAGTTCAAGCTGGGGAGGGTGAAACTGCATCTGGGAAGGACATTCTCAGCTTATCTCGGCCTTCTAGGCCACCTGGATCATATGTCCAAAACTCCATAGGCAACAGGCTCCACTATAGGGCAGGTTCCCTTCACCCCAGCTGTGGACCCTGGGATGTCACCTATTGAGGCAGGGAAAGGCAAAAGTAAACCTTATGAGGGCATATAGGTAAGCACAGTTGACACTTCATTGTAAATACATTACCAGATTTGTAAACATATGTACACATCTCATGATCAGCTCTCCGAACACTGTCATCTTTGCCGCACTTTACAAGAATGAATGTATAGAGGGCAACCATCCTGAGTACATGATGTCCTAACTTTGTTTGAGTGATAACTAGTCTTTCCATCGCACCCAAACCAGCATGAAACATTGATTTAAGGAGCATCAGATGTTCTGAAGGATTCCATCAGTTTGTAACCTTAAGTTTTGAAAAATAACAACAGAAAAAGTTTTTTGAAAAAAATCAGACAGGTAACCTGCAAAGCTGGTATCAGTATTAGTGATCATGAAATGACTAGAGTCCGTGCTGACCAAGTTTCCAAAGCTAAACTGGTCTCACTTGCCTGTGATTGGCCCAACTTTAGGAAAAAGATCTTTGCTATTCACCTTATCTATGCCCCTCATTATTTTATTAATCTTTATAAGTTCCCCCCTCAAACTTATACACTTTAGGGAAAGAAGTCCAAGCATATCCATCCTCTATTTTGAACTCAAACCCTCCAGTCTCAGTAAAGCCTTATAAATCTTTTCTGCACACTCCCAAATTTAACAATATCCTTCCTATAGAAGGGCAAGCAGAACAGTACTCCAGAAAAGACCTCATCACCTGTAACATCATGTCCCAACTCCAATACTCAATGGTCTGAGCAATGAAGGCAAGCGTGACCAACACCTCTTTACCTGTCTACCTGTGGTGATTGATGTAAAAGCCCAACTTGTTCACTAATTTCCATTACAGAAAGATAGCAGCTTTGCTTATCTGGTCTGGCCTACATGTGACTTCAGACCCATAGCAGTGTGATTGACCCTTAAATGGCTTTGAATTGGGCTAGCAAGCCACGTTAATGGATCAAGTACAGACAAAAGTGTTCAATTGAAGAGATCAGATGAGGTTGTAATCAAGGCAGCATCTGATCTAGTTTGGCAACAAGGAGCCCAAGCAGAAATGGAGTCAATGGAAATCATAGGGAAAGGTCTCCTCTATTTGGTGTCATATATCCAACACAAAGAAAGGTGGTTTGGCTAGTTGGAGTTAATCCTTTCTTTCCTGGGACATCACTGCGGGAGTTATTTCAGATAATGTCCTCAGCCCATTTGTCTTCAGCTAATTCAATTTCTGGATTAGTGGTGCTGGAAAAGCACAGCAGTTCAGACAACATCCGAGGAGCAGTAAAATCGACGTTTCGGGCAAAAGCCCTTCATCAAGACCTACCTTCAGCTAATTCAATCATGACCTTCCTTTCATCATTGTTTACTGATGATTGCACACTTCAGGTTTGGATGGACAAGTGTTTAGTAACATTTGTACCACCCAAGTGCTGGGCAATGACTATTTCTGACAACTGAGAGTTTAACAATTTCTCTGTGACATTCAATGGCATTAATATAACTGAATCCCTCACTATCAACATCCTGGGGGGTCCGTCCAGCACGGAAGAGGACATACAAATACTGTGGCTTCCAGAGTAGGTCAGAGGCTAGGAATATTGTGGTCAGAAATTTACCTCCTGTCTCCTTAAAGCCTGCCCACCATCTACAAGGCACAAATCAGGAGTGGTACACTTTCCTGGGTGAGTGCAGTTCCATTAACACTCCAGAAGCTTGCCACTATCAAGGGCAATGCAGACCACTTGATTAACACTCCATCCACTAGCTGAAATATTCTCTCCCTCCACTGTCGATACACAGTTGTAGCAGTATGTACCATCTACAAGATGCACTACAGCAACTCACCAAGGCTTCATTGACATTACCTTCTAAATCTCTGATCTCTTAACACCTAGAAAGATAAAGGTTGAAGATACATGACAACACCATCAACTGCAAGTTCTGCTTCATAACAGTTACCATCCTATCTTGGAACTATATCACCATTACTTCATTGCAAGTGGTCCAAATCCAGAAGCTCCCTTCCTATCTGTATGGTGGATGTATCTGCACCACATGAACTGCAGCAGTTCACAAAGGAGGCTCACTATCCTCTCCAGAAGACAGTTAATCACAGAATCCATACAGTGGGGAAGCAGGCCCTTCAGCCCATCAAGTCCACACCGAACCTACGAAGAGAAACCCACCCAGACCCATTCCCTTACATTTAACCCCTGACTCATGCACTCAACCTGAACACTATGGACAATTTAGCATGGCCAATTCACCTGACCTGCACATCTTTGGATTGTGGGAGGAAACCGGAGCCCCCGGAGGAAGCCCACGCAGACACAGGGAGAATGTGTAAACTCCACACAGTCAGTCACCCAAGGCTGGAATCAAACCTGGGTCCCTGGCGCTGTGAGGCAGCAGTGCCAACCAACTGTTAAGTATGGCAATAAATGGTGAGCTAGCCAGCATCCAGTGAAAGAATAAAAAAACAAATTCATTTTCTTGACATAAGTTTTATTGTTTAAAATTGATCAACCTGCTTAATAATGTGGTAGCCCGAATTTGCATTGCTACTGTGAGTTTCGATTGATATATATTTTTTGTTTTGTCACTTACTGTGAGAATAGAGCGATTTTCAGTGTGAACTCTTCAAAACTTGTAAACAATGCAAAAGCTGGACTGCTGTTAAATGAATATTCATCCATTTAAGTACAATAATCCTTTGAATGAATATTTAAGTGCAATTCAACTCGAAAATAATTGTGGTTATAAAGTATAATTATAAATTAATTTATTATAATATGTGTAAAATTGATAAAATATCACAGATTCTAAGGAAGATATTCACTGTGGTTTGTTCCCAAGCAAATTTCCTGTTTATACTGTTTCGACAATGTTAGATTTAATTTATAACAAATCAATGTCAGAAAATGTGCTTACACTATTTTTATCAAAACCATCTCAGTGCAATTGAACATTTATCTTCACACCAATTTATTTGTGTGAATGACTTCCAAGCATTTTTGCAGCTTTGTACAGTGTGGATGAACAAAAGATACTAGGGCGGTTTGCGGCTATAATAAGTTTCAGTGCGTAACAGTTGTGTCTTAAAGTTTACTGCTACCGTCACCTCAAAACCCTCTTGGATTTCCAGACTCAGATATAAATTCCTTAATATAGATTGGAGAATGAAAGTAAGTGCAAATTTTATTTTAAACACAAGATGAAGCAAATACAGTTATCTTAAATGCTTTCTTTATTCTTTCATGGGGCATGTGTATCATTGGCAAGTCCAGCATTTGTTGTTCAGTTCAACCATGTTCTATTCTTTTTGGACTTTGAGCAAAGGATAAAAGGTTTACTTCCCTGAAAAACATGAGTGAACCAGCTGGGTTTTTACAACAATTGGGAGTAGTTTCATAGCCATACTAAAGCCAGATTCATCAACTGAACTACTATTTCATTTTCCAAAAACATTCCTTGTTCAAAAAAATTTGCAAAAGCATGTCTGTTCAAACTAAACCAACTTCTTACATTTACAAATATAGTTAATATTTACAAGTTCAAGGTCCAACTGTAGAAATGGAAAAGTTCATCACGATACTCCTCTCTCACTGCTGCCTCCTGGAAGCTGAAGAGCTGCTCTCCAATTCCTTCGGTCAAGAAGCACAATGGACATAATTTTCAGTCCACAACAAATCCACGAAAAGTGTGGGGAACAGCGCTAATCTCTGTACATGGCCTTCTTGGATATCAGAACGACCTTTGACTTTGTCAACCATGAGGGATTGTGGAATAACTTCCCCAAATTTGGCTACCCACAGAAATTCATCATCATTCTCTGCCTGCTGCAAGGTGACTTGCAAATTGTAATCCTCACCAATAGATCCACCATTGATCCAATGTGAGTTTGAAGTGGGGTCAAGCAGGCCTGCATCATTGCACCAACGTGCTTTTTCATCTTCTTTGCTAAACATTCCATCTCGTCCCAATGAAGCTCCCCGCCAAAGTGGAGCTAACCTGCAGGGCATGTGAGAAACTCTTCAACCTTCGACACCTCCAGGGCAGAACCAGGACCACCCCATCTACCTATATCAACACACATTCAGAGGCCCAGCTAAAATCATTTCAGCCCATTCACTGAGGCGTTTGAGAGAATGGGCCTCAGACTAAACATCCAGAATACAAAGTTCTCTATCATCCTGCTCCTGTGAAACAACACTGCCCCAATCATGAAAATCCACACTGAGCCATTGGACCAATGCAGCTCATTTTCCATACCTCGAGATCCTCCTCAGTGTGAGAAGATATTGATGATACAATCTAACATCTACTCCAATATAAATCCTTTGGACGTTTGGGGAACAGAGCATTTGAAGTCTGAGACCACAAATCCAGCACCAAGTTCATGGTCTACAGAGCAGGCATGGTCCCCATCTTCCTGTATGTATCATAAACATGCACCATGTACAGCAGATAGCTGAAGTCCCTGCATAGTTCTCACCAGTGCCATCTTTACAAAATCATACAAATCCATTGGCAGGATAAGTGTACTAACATGAGCATCATCTTCCAGGCCAATATCCCCACTACCACTCTGTACTGGTTGGACCACATTGACCATATTCCTTACACAAGACTCCTTAAACAAGTGTTCTACCCCTGAGCTCCATAATACTAAATGATCAAAAGAAAGGCAGAGGAAATGCTACAAGGAGACCCTGAAAACCTCCCTAAATAAATACAACATCCCTGCTAATGTGGATATCATTTGCACTAGAACAACTAACCTGGAGAAGAAGCATCTACAGACACCAACTTTGCCCACTTCAACCAAATTTGAGCATCATGAGTAGAGCATGTGGAGGCCAAGTGCAAGCAGATAGAAAGAGCACTTCAAATCCAGAGCGTCCCACACACCCGGCTGTGGCCAAGTGGCCAAGTGCCTAAACAAAGAGGCCCAACATAAAATTGATTAATCAATTTCTGTAAGCAAGGTCTGATGAATGCAGAGAGGCCAAGTTTACCACAAGTCAAAAACAAACAAGAGCCACACCAGATCTGTCTTGGATATTGAACAGGAGTGCTCAAAACAGATTAAGAAGTACTCAGCCAGAGCAATTGGGACAGAAATTATGTTTGTGTATCCACAGTTTTGACCAGACCCCTTGACACCATGGAGCCATTATATCTTGGAAAGGGGATGAGTAGACCTCGGAAAACCTGGCCTCACCTCACTGGCCACTGTGACTCCTGCCATGGCACCCTATTTCATGGCTGAAATCAGAGAGATTTCAAAGGTGGGGGGGCTCAGAAAGGAGGTTTAGAAGTGACCCTGGTGGGCATTCCCTCAGTGAAGCTTCAGCTAGTGAGAACTCCACCTTTGTATTGAGAAGACCCTGAGTGCCCCCATCGATGGAGCTCAGTGAATTGAATCCAACAGCTCAATTAAGTTCACCAGAGTGGGTAGTGTATGTACTTTCCAGGCAGTTAGCCTAGTTTGGGGAAAGTTAAATTTTGTGTAAGAGTTGTTTCTATAGCTTGTGAGCATTTTAATAAAATTAAGTTTGAACCACAGTCCTTTGTTTGTCTCATACACTGGGTAAACATGGATCATGAGTAATAAACTGGTCAAAGTGTCTAAACAAAATATTTTACAGGCAGAGTCTGCGGCTTCAGGATTGGACGATTCAGCCACAGCAGAAACCTCCCCCCCTTTCGCAGAGGAATGATGCCACCCTCGATTTTCAAAGAAAGGAACATATTTACAAGATTTACAAACAAGGGTTTTCAACCCCTCAATGTACTTTGGTTGGATAGTCTTTGATGGTAGGTTCCCCTTTTACAGCAACTATCCCAAACTTTAGTGTGACCCTAAACATGTAGGCCTGGTGTTGGGATGTGCCAGTCTGCAACAGTCAGTCTTTACACCTATTGTGTCAACCCATCCACAATCCATAATGCAGTCAAGAGTACCAATCACAGTCAGTCAAGGGGAAGAGGGTTAACTCAGTTGGCTGGACAGCTGTTGTGTGATGCAAAATGAAGCCAACAGCGTGGGTTCAATTCCTGGACCCTTTATGGTTAGCATGAAGGGCTTGGCTCACTGCTGCCTCACAGTGCTAGGGACCCAGGTTCGATTCCAGCCTTGGGTGACTGTTTGGAGTTTGTACATTCTCCCCATTTCTGCATGGGTTTCCTCTGGGTGCTTCAGTTTCTTCCCACAGTCCAAAGATGTGCAGGTTAGATGGATTGGCCATGCTAAATTGCCCATAGTGTCCAGAGATATGCAGGCTAGGTGGATTAGCAATGGGAAATATGGGGTTACAGGGATAGGATAGGGTCCTCTTTGGAGGATTGGTGTGGACCTGATGGGCTGAATGTGCATGAGCAAAATGTAACCTGGCCCAATCCCACCCTGTGAAAGTGGAATAGACAACGCTTGGGATGTGAGTCACAAATAGCAGTAAGATCATGGTAATCAAGAAGTATTGAAGTCTACATTAAAGATATTTAAAGATGCTGAACCCACTGTCTTTTGAGGAAAGGAATTCCAAAGATTTACAACCCTCTGAGGAAAAAACAAGTTTCCTTGTTTCTGTTTTAAATGCTTTCCACCTTTTTTAAACCATGGCCGGTAGTTCTGGATTCTCCCACAAGAGGAATCGTCGTTTTAACATCCATCTGGTCAAGTCCCCTCAGGATCTTACGGGTTTCAATAAAGTCACCTCTGACTCTTCTGAACTCCACAGAATGCAGGTCTAGCCTTTCCTCCTGAGGCAATCCACCTCATTCCAGTAAATCTTCTCTGATTTACAGCCTCTTCCGCCACTTTTGCAAGGATGGAGAGATTTTCCAACCATGACAAAAATCCAAGCCTTGATGTTTGCCAACCCAGAGTTTTCCACAGCTTGATAACTATAGCTGCACTCAAAGAATTGAATTGAATTTCTGTAAGATGCTGTCGTGGGATTTGATCTTATGTTCCTGTTGGTGCTAGTCTAAAATCACTACCTTATCTTTTGGCCTATAATTAAAAAATATTAATGTTATTGCATTACATCAAGTTATTTACATTCCAATTGCTTATAATTTATTACAAATTAATGACAAATTAAAGGCCAACACAATAATTACTGATAAAATATCTTTGAGTTTGTAGTGAGATTTACTATCAGTTGCTATGGGGAAAGAACAGTTAGAATGTAAATGGTGAGAAGAGCCCAGGATTAACACACCCAACATCACTTCTCTTCCCTCAACAGCTTCATATGCAACACATATTCCCACACATATTCCACCTGCCCCTTTGAACTTCCACACTCCCTGTTGTCTAGAGCTCTAAACACTCCTTTGAGGAAAATACAATGATTTACACACAGTTCTTTCAATTTAATGATTGCATGCACTGCTCATGATGTACTCTCATGTAATTGAGGAGACCAAACGGTGATTGGTTGATTGTTTTGCGGAACACTTCTGCCTCTGCTTTCTAATGAAGTCCAATAAATGTTTGAGGAACACCAGCCCACCTTTCAGCAGTTCAGGCAGCATCGAATTTATTCCTGATGAAGGGCTTTTGCCCGAAACGTCAATTTTGAAGCTACTTGGATTCTGCCTGAACTGCTGTGCTCTTCCAGCACCACTAATCCCAGAATCTGGTTTCCAGCATCTGCAGTCATTATTTTTACCTAGCCCACCTTTCAGTCCTCCCCTCTAATCTTTCAGATTCGACTTTGAGTTCAACAATAACACATGCCACATACTTTTTAGTTGTTGGCGAATTTACAAATGCTCTAGATGTGACGTTTGTTTCTGTCATGTGCACCATCATCCCCTTTCTCATTTAACTCTTCCTCCATTTCACTGTTTAGCAGAGTTTTGCCTTTGTTTTTGGTGCCCTCCCCACTTGCCCTATGTTTGTTTTTGTTCAAATCCTGTGAGATCTCTAACTTGTTTGCAATTTTGTTGAAAGCTCACTGACCTGCAATGTTAAGTGTTTCTCTCGTTTCAGATGCTGCATGATCAGCTGAATATTTCCAGTATTTTGTGTTTTCTTATTTCAGATTTCCAGCAACTGCAATATTTTGCTTATGTGTCAAATTTGTTTTGTTGTGATTGCAATAAAATACATAGCTTATGTTTGTAGACAACTGCTGAATTCAGGTTCTCATTTTCTAAAACTGAAAATCAATCTGAACCTTGCACAGGAGGCTTTACGAGTAATGTGGTTATGTGTCATGTTCCAGGTAAGAAAGACGGCATCTTATCTGAGAGGTAGCAACTGTACTTCCCCAATACTGCGCTGAAGTGTCATCCTAAATTGTTATGCTCAAATACAGGAATTGCACTTGAATTTTGGTTTAGGGGCATGAGTGCTACCATCTGAGACACATGTCCCACCTGGTCTAGAGGTATGTAATGACATCTCTGAAAAGGTTGATGAGAAAGTATGAGGGAGGGTATCATAGTGTGGATGCCGTCCATTTGGTCCATTGAATGTGCACTGACCCTCTGAAGAGCATCCCACCAGACTAATGTCCCTACCCTATCCCTGTAGTCCTGCATTTCCCATTGTTATTCCACCTAGTCTGCACATTACTGGACAGTATGGGCAATTTAACATGGCCAAGCCACCTAACCTGCACATCTTTGGACTGTGGGAGGAAACCAGAGCACTCAGAGGAAACTCCATGCAGAAAATCACCCAGGGCTGGAGTCAAACCTGGTTCTCTGGTGCAGTGAGGCAGCAGTGCTAACCACTGAGTCAGGGTGCTGCCCTAATATACTTGCCTTGTAGAGAGCACTATGGGGGTGGCAATCAGTTAGCTCAGCCAATTTGTCAACAGTGTGGATTCTATTCCCCACCAGATGAGGTTATATCTCCCCTCATCTGAGGTGACCTTCTGGTTAAACCACCATCAGTCATCTCTTTGTAACCTGAGTGCAGCCCTATGGTCCAGTATGAAAATGGCAACTTTACCTTTTACAATGGAGGTTCACTGGACTTATTCTTGGAATAAGGAGATTACTGACAAGGAAAGGTTGAGTTGACTAGCAGTTTAGAATAACGAGGAGTTATTCATTGAAACACAACATTTTGTGGGTTTTTGATAGCGTAGATGCTGTGAGAATGTTTACCTTGACTAGAATGAAATGCCAGCCTCAGATCAAAGAGTGCAAATTGTGACTGAGAGGAGAGCAAATGCCTCCACTCACAGGGTGAGAATCATTGGGAATCTCCACCCTAGATAGCTGTGAAGGCTTAGTCAATGAATATATTGCAAAAGGCATTCTGTGCAGAGACTAAGAGAGAAACCTCTTGAAGTGATCACTGTTTCTCAAGAGGGACACGGGGGAAGCCTGGTGGACTGAACCAGGTTACCAAGATCCACAACCTGCTATGCCATAAAAATAAGGAAAAGAGAGTCTTCACTCAGTCCTTACACTTGGTAAACCTGTGAGAACAATGCCCAACTATTTGACTACAGAAGTCATCATAGCAGATATTCAGGGAATCAAGGAATATGGGGTAGTTCAATCAATGAAGTTGATGTAACAATTCATCAATGATTTTATTGAATTGCATTGTGCTCTGAAGGACCGAATGACCTATTTCTGCCTCAATTTCTTATATCCTTCTTATAATTCTGACATAATCTGTCATTAGGATAGTTCTCGTGTCAACGCCAGACCAGTCTTCAGAATGTGAATTAAAAGTTTGTAGCTTTTTGAATGTTTTAGTTTAAATCTGATATGCAGCACAGCTTTATGTGTCAACAATGATAAAAGTTTTATGTATGACACAAATATTGCTGAAAGTTATTTAATTAAAAAGTGGTCAAGTCATTAGAGTTAAGATTTAAATTAAGAATAAGGATACACACAAAGATTAAAATGAGATCAGGCTCTATTATCGCTGCAGGTCTGTTTCGATTGAAGGTTTGCTTTCTAAATTGAAGGGGACCAAAATGTGAAGTCAGATTCTGCTGTTGTGATGGCTTCTGCAGTTGAAGAGTTGGGCATTGTTTTCGCAAGTTTACCAAGTAGAACAATTCCTGGGACTGAGTGAAGGCTCCCTTTTCCTTGCTCTCGGTCACCTGGTTCAGTACATCAGGTCCAGATACCTTCCCCTTGTCCCTCTTGAGAAACAAGAGGTTTCTCTCTTGGCCTCTGCACAGAATGCCTTTTGCAATTTGTCTTTATCACAATCAAAATAAACTGACAGCTAGGCTAGTTTCAAATGTGACATTGTTCCATCACACAAAGCAGTTACTCATGTTGAAGTCCTTTGCTGTGTTTTTCTCTCCCAGAAGCTGTGAATTCTTGCACCTTTGGAAGGACCCGCTGTGTTAATCAAAAATGCAAACGTCTCCTTTTGTGATTGTTGCTGAGATAACACAGTGCACTTGGCTTTGAACTAGCCCAATGTAACAGATGTTGTGACATGCATCTTGAAAGGGCTTTTAAAGCTTATATGTTTGCTTTACATGTTACAGGTTTTGAAGAGAGATTGTTTGACAGTTATTTCTTAAAATCCTGTAGCATCAGAACTGCACAGTCATGATTATTCCTCTACTGGTATTTGCAAACATTCAATTCCATCCACTGCATCGTCTCCTGGCTTTGCTCATTTACTTCAAATCAGGAACTATAATAGCATGGCAGTAAACCATTCAGCCCACCAAACTTGTCATTGCATACATTGCCAGTCCTTTTTTCAAGCAACCATTGTTTATGATATTGCACAATTTATGAGACTGTCCAGTTTGATAGTGTAATCACTCCAAGAAAGACAGTATCCCGTCACCAATCACCCTTTATTTAGACATGGAGAGTCCTTGACACTGATCCAGCTCTCAGAATGAACAGAACCTCTGACACTTCCCTTTTTAATCTGTCAGCCAGGGCTCCCTGATTGGACCAGATTATCAGCCCCAATCAGGAAACTCTTATTCTATGACGTCCACCTGGTTGACCTCATTACAATCACTACAGATAGTCATTCAACAAATATTGATAAGGTTCTCAATCCTAAACTCGAGATCACTCCTTTATGTGTCAAATAACAGCAGACCTAACATAATTCTTGTCAGTTACAATATGAATTCCTTCAGATTGGAAATTTCTTCTCTTCCTCACTTTCCACTGTTCTGATTCCTTGCTATTGTTAAGACTGATGTTGGGGGGGGGGGTGGGGTGAACTGCCTTCCTTTCCTAAACTCACTCCTCCACTGGTCATAACGTGAAGTTTGCATTTAACTCAGTTGGTGATATGCCCAATTATATATGTTGCAGGCTGTATCTAGTTTACTATTAGAAGCAAGTCATCCAGATTTCTTTAGTTAACAAACAGTAGCTAGTTTATCACAAATGAAAATGACTCAACAAAGAGCCTGTGCAAACATTTACAACTATAATTCTGAAAAGCTGACGCATACACACAAATCAGAGGAAACATGAATATAAAAACTCTGCTGAGTATTAGATCAAAAAGCTGTTTGGCCAAATGACAGATAAACTCAGGAGAAGATGATTATGCATAGATTGTCTCTAATGGTCTTCCATAGTGGAAGATGCTTTACACAGACACAAGTGTTTGGATTAGATTAGATTTCCTACAGTGTGGAAACAGGCCCTTCGGCCCAACTAGTCCACACCGACCCTCAAAAGAGTGACCCACCCAGACCCATTCCCCCTAACTCCAGGGGCAATTTAGAATAGCCAATTCACCTGACCTGCACATGTTTGGACTGTGGGAGGGAACCCATGCAGACACGGGGAGAATGTGCAAACTCCGCACAGACAGTCACCTGAGGCTGGGATTGAACCCGGGTCCCTGGTGCTGTGAGGCAGCAGTGCTGACCACTGAGCCACCGTGCCACTCTGAGGTCCTTACAAAGTGGCATGGTGGCTTGCTAGAACGCTTGTGGCTGGCAGAACTTTCTTTGCTGAAGATGGTGAGACAGATTCTGAAATCCACTTAAAGAATCTACCGCAAGTGATGACTTCCGATAGATTTTCAGCTCACACACCTGCTAAGAGGAGCTCCATAGAAAGTGTGAGAGAGGGAGTGTGTAAAGGGATCTTGATCCTCAGGTAAGTTATCTTAATTTCTGTTTGTCCATCTTGGATTCAAAATGTAATAGCCTTATTCCTCCCCAACTGCACGTTATGATGTCTCTCTAAAGGACTTGCAGACTGAGTCTCTCCATCTGCACCTTGTTCCTTGTAGATGTAACATTGTTATTATTGTAGCCAATGGCCTGCCCTTGCAAAGTGTCCTTTTCAGAAATTCAAGGTCCATGTTAATGTGGGTCCAGTCGATGTCATGACAAGTAAATATTTGGATTTCGCATCTTCAGAACACTACCCTGCCCTGCTTAACACCTTGCAGCCTCTTTGACCCACACTCCAAATTGCCAATTGAATAACACTCCCACACTTCATCTCAACTTCACTGCACCCCCCCACTTTGTCCTCTTCATCTCTCCCATATTAATTTAAATTCTTCCTTGTAACTCTGTCTAACCTTCTAAAAATCATAGAGCCTTAATAGTGGAGTTAGTAAAATCTCTATTATTTCACTGGTTTGAAAACAACATTTGAAACATGTGAAACTTCAACACCTTTCAATGTTACTGCTACAACAACAACCTTCACAAGAACAAACATTCAGAAATAAGTTTAACCAAACTCAGAAGATCACAAAACAATAAAATGAGTGTAGTGTAAGGCGATCAAATTCCTAACCATATGCAGCAAGCCTGGACAGGTAACATGGTGGAGTGTTGAAGTGGGAAGCTCAGGATTATTTTTGTAGATAGAACGTAGGCGTTCCATAAAGCGGTCGCCCTGTCTGCATTTCATCTCCCCAAAGTAGGGGAGATAGTATTTTGAACAGTGAAAACAGTAGACTAGATTGAGTGAAGTGCAGGTAAATCGCTGCTTCACCTGGAACTTGTGCCTGGGCCTTGGATAGTGAGGAGAGGAAGGTAAACAGGCCAGTGTTACATCCATTGGGATTGCATGGGAAGATGTCGTGGGGGTGTAGGGAGGTGTTGGGAGTGGAGGAGGAGTGGATGAGTGCATCCCAGAGGGCATGGTCCCTCTGGAAGGGAGGAAAGGGGAATATGTGTCTGGTGGTGGCATCCACTTGAGATGGCGGAAATGGTGGTTTATGATCCTTTGGATGCAGATGCTGGTGAGGTGGAAAATGAGGACTGGGTGGACATTATCGGTGTTGTGAGAGGGAAGAGAACTCCCACAGTTATCTGCCTCCCATAAATATTCCATTCCATTTTTCCAGTTACTCCATCTCTCTCACATCTGTTCTGAACGTGCCATCTCCTGCAAGAGGGCCTCAGAAATGTCCACCTTTATCCTCAACTGCAGATTCTCCACTACCATGGTTGACAGGGCCCTCAGTCATGTCCAACACATTTCCTGCACCTCCGCCCTCACCCCTTCTCTTCACACTAATTGGCCAGGTTAGATTTATCCTGCTTTCTGTGTACAGGACATACCTGGGCAAGTGTCCACATTACTGCCAGTGTTGTGGCTGTACTGGAACAGCTTGTCTAGGATGAGTTCTGGAGCACAAGTCTTCAGTACTAATGCAAGAATATTGTCAGGACCTATAGCCTTTGTAGTATGCAATCCTTCAACTGAATACACATGGAGTGAATCAAATTGGCTAAAGACTAGCATCTGTGTTTTTGGGGACCACTGGAGGAGGCCCGAGATGGATCATTCCCTCGGCACCTCTGGCTGAAGATTGTTGCAAATGCTTCAGTCTTATCTTTTGCACTCATGTGTTGTGCTCTCCTATCACTAAGGATGGGGATATTTGTGGAGATCCCTCCTTCAGCAAGTTGTTGAATTGTCCATGCAAACATGACCAGGTTTGGCAGTACTGCAGAGCTTAGATCTGATCTTTTATTTGTGGGATGGATTAGCTCCATCAATCACGTTTGGCTTATGCTGTTTGGGATGCAAGTAATCCTGTTTGGTAGCTTCACCAGGCTGTCACCTATGATCAATCAACAGTACAGGAAATCAGCAGTACATCACTGAGCCACTTGAGTTTACACTAAAGTGTTGGAAACACCATCCTACAGAGACAACTGTAAACTCTTTTCACAGTTACCCCACCCACCCCACCTCCCCAAAAAGGTCTAACATAAATTAGACTTGGCATTTCATTATAAGTTGGCTAGATGTGACTTAAACAAACAAGCTTCCACACTCTGATTGACGATACTCTGTGCATTCATGTTCTTGCAGTGTAAGCCTGATTTAGTCTTCATTTCTTTCTTCCTTGCTGCATCAGCTCCTATTAATTTACTATTCCCCATTCTGATGCTACCTGTCTCTCCTGGCCATTTATCTACCCTGGTATTACTGTCTGATATACTCTCTTGGTTCCCACATCTCTACCATGTTAGTTTAAACCCCCTTTAACATCATACCCCACAAGACAATTAGGCCTGACCAGTATTCCCTTTAAGCTGCTATTCAGAGATAACTCAAAGATTCTGTGTATACCAGTCACTGACCAGGAAATAAATTAAAGGGATTATTGGTCCAGACTCTGTTCAGGTGCACCCTGTATATGGGTTTCTACAGGTGCCATTGCGACCCAGAGCCAGTTTCGGTATCTCAGGAATTTAAGGACCTCTCTCCTGCACCATTTTTCCAGCTACACATTCAGCCATTTATCAAAATATTTCTGTACTCACTTGTACATGGCACTCGGTTTAATCTGGGGAATACTGCATTTAAGGACCTGCTTGCTCATTTTCCACAAAGCTGCTTATATCCCTACTGTAGGATCACCTTACCCTTGCTACCTATGTCACTGGTATCAATGTGGACTATGACCCCTGACCATTCACATTCGTCCTCAAGAATACCCTGCAGCTGCTCTGCGATATCTTTGACTCTGACACCTCGGGGACAACCACAGAAATATGTGTCTGTTCCCCTAACCAATGAATCATCTCTGCCTACTGCTTTCTCACTCATCTTCCTTCCCTTCTGTGTAGCTGAGCTACCTATTGTCTCTTGGGCTTAACTCTCACTGCATCTCTCTGTGGAACCGTCACATTCATCAGTATCTGGAACAAGAAACCAACTAGTTAGCAGGACCAACTGCATTACTATTTGGAGTCACCCATTCCAAATCTGCCTGTGTGAACCTACCTTGTGTGACAACGTCACCACAAGTGCTAGCTATGTATTTCTCTGCCCTGTGGATGCACCAGAGTGACTCCAGTCACTGGAGTTCTGAAACTCACAGCTGGGGCTTGTCATCCTGGTGAAATTTCCAGCATGGATCCTTATATAAGAGACATGAAGTGTCTGCGACTTTCCCCATGCCATCAAAAGGCCATTTCACTTGGCTGAGCTGTTCTGTCATACCTTAAACTTACTATTTAATATAAACTTATTTGTCTTGTGCCAGGTTGGTATAATTTTCAAAATTTCATGACTTTGAAACCAAGTCCCTAACAAAAACTACTTATAAAGGAACACATTCTACATACCTTCACTAAACTTTCCACTCAGCAAACTTAATTTCTTGCAATAAACTGCATTTAAAGCACATCTTTCCTCCATGCACTGAACTACCACGTTGAATCAAATTGTCCTACACTCACACTATCTCATTGCAATCTGACATAGTCTGGCTCTATGTATCTTACTTTAACATTACCTTACTTTCCCAGCTTAGGCCTTTTAGAATGGGCTACAAATGTTGGCCTTGTCAACGACACTCACATTCCATAAAGGACTGGAGAAAAAGGATCACCAGTAATGCCCTCTGCAAATTCCTGCCAAATCCACTGGCAGAATAGGCAATCCTTTTCAAGTGTCATCTCTCAAATCAGAATTCCCGCATCTAAACACTGCTTGCTGTCAATCAGATCTTTTGGGTAAGTCACATCATCTGCATGATGAATTGAAACGTGTGGTGATGCTGGAAAAGCACAGCAGATCAGGCAGCATCCAAGGAGCAGGAGAATCAACATTTCAGGCATCAGCCCTTCATCAGGAATGTGAGAGGGGGCTGAGAGATAAATAGGAGGGGGGAGGAGCTGGAGCAAGGTAGCTGGGAAGGCAATCGGTGGATGCAGGTGTGGGGTGATGGTGTTAGGTCAGAGCAGAGGGTGGAGCAGATAGGTGGGAAGGAAGATGGACAGTGGGACAGTTCAAGAGGGTGTGCCAGGTTGGAGGGTTGGATCTGGGATGAGGTGGGGAGAGAGGAGATGAGGAAACTGGTGAAATCAACATTGATGCCATGTGGTTGGAGGGTCCCAAGGTGGAACATGAGGTGTTCTTCCTCCAGGCATCTGGTGGCTAGGATTTGGTGGTGGAGGAGGCCCAGGACTTGCATGTCCTGGGTAGAGTGGGAGGGGGAGTAGAAGTGGTGGGCCACAGGGTGGTTGTTTGGTGTACGTCCCAGAGATGTTCTCTGAAATGTTCCATGAGTTGGCGTCTCTTTCTCCCCAGTGTAGAGGAGACCATATCAAGAGCAAAGCACACAGTAGATGATGTGTTTGCAGGTGCAGGAAAAGCCCTGCTGGATGTGGAAGGGGCCTTGGATGGAGGTGAGGGGGAGGTATGGACACAGGATTTACACCTCCTGCGGTGGCAAAGGAAGGTGCTAGGATTGGAGGGTGGCTTAGTGAAGGGGAAGCATGGGCCTAATGAGGGATTTGTGATGGGAATGGTCTCTGCGGAATGCTGATAGGGAAGGGGAAGGAAATATATCTCTGATGGTGGGGTCTGTTTGTAGGTGGAGGAAATGGCGGAGGATGATTAGATTACTTACAGTGTGGAAACTGGCCCTTCGGCCCAACAAGTCCTCACCGACCCGCCGAAGAGCAACCTACCCAGACCCATTCCCCTACATTTACCCCTTCACCTAGCACTACGGGCAATTTAGCACGGCCAATTCACCTAACCTGCACATTTTTGGATTGTGGGAGGAAACTGGAGCATCCGGAGGAAACTCATGCAGACACGGGGAGAATGTGCAAACTCCACACAGACAGTTGCCCGAGGCGGGAATTGAACCCAGGTCCCTGGCACTGTGAGGCAGCAGTGCTAACCACTGTGCCACCATGCCACCCCCATGATGTGCTGTGTCTGGAGATTGGTGAGATTTCTGTCCTTGTTGTGATTGGGGGCATCTGGCAGAGATTTTCCTGCAAATCCAAACAAAGAACAAAGAAAATGTACAGTCCAGGAACAGGCCCTTCGGCCCTCCAAGCCTGTGCCAATCCAATCCACTGTCTAAACCTGTCACCCAATTCCTAAGCATCTGTATCCCCCTGCTTCCCACCTCCTCATGCATTTGTCCAGACGTACCTTAAATGAATCTAATGTGCCTGCCTCTACTACCTCGGCTGGCAATGCATTCCAGGCACCTACCATCCTCTGTGTAAAGTACTTTCCATGTGTATCCTCCTTAAACTTTTCATCTCTCACCTTGAATGTGTGACCTCTCATTATTGAATCCCTCACCCTGGGAAAAACCTTATCTCTATCTACCCTGTCTATACCCTTCATGATTTTGTAGACCTCAATCAGGTCCCCCCTCAATCTCCTTTTTTGTACCACCTCATCTACTGTGTCCATTGCTCTCGATGTGGTCTCTTCTAGATTGGGGAGACAAGACGCCAACTCACGGAATGTTTCAGGGAACATCTCTGGGACACACGCACCAAACACCCCCAATGCCCTGTGGCCGACCACTTCATCACCCCCCTTCTGCCAAGGACATGCAAGTCCTGGGCTTCCTCCACCACCAAATCTAGCCTTCCTCCAACACCTGGAGGAAGAACACCTCATCTTCCACCTCGGGACCCTCCAACCATACGGCGTCAATGTCGATTTCACCAGTTTCCTCATCTCCCCTTCCCCCCACCTCATCCCACATCTAGCCCTCCAACTCAGTATCACCCACTTGAACTGTCTCACCTGTCCATCTTCATTCCCACCTATCTGCTCCACCCTCCATTCCGACCTATCACCATCACCACCCCCACCTGCATCCACCTATCGTCTTCCTAGTTACCTTCCCCCCAGCCCCACCCCCCTTCCTATTTATCTCTCAGCCCCCTTCCCCCCCAGCACATTCCTGATGAAAGACCTATGCCCAATACTTTGATTTTACTGCTCCTCGGATGTTGCCTGACCTGCTGTGCTTTTCCAGTGCCACAATTTTCGACTCAGACCTCCAGCATCTGCAGTCCTCACTTTCCCCTCATCTGCATGATGACACAGACTCCCAAAAGAAGCCCTTTACTCTGAGCTCTGTCACAGCGAGTGGGTACTTGTAGGACATAGAAAATATTTCAAGGACGTCTGAAAGATGCAACATTCCCAGCAATTTGTGGGTGTAGCTTGCCCAAGATTGCACAAACTGGTGAAGAATCAACCGTAAAGTTGCCAAACGTCTCTGACTAATCCAGGCAGAGGCCAAGCTCAAACAACAAGAACATCCCGAGGTAATTCATCCTCAGGATTAAGGGACTGTCTCAGCCAAGGAAGTGCTATCTCCCAGCAGGTAGTACTGCTCAATGTCACTCTGCTCATTGTCTCTATCCTACTGGAGTGCCCCTTTGCTGCTGATCTGAGCACCCCACACCAGTTAGAGGTCCACAAGTCTAAGTCTGTCATCTGTTTTTCA